>NC_035441.2:37425318-38025318 GCF_002127325.2 Helianthus annuus | reverse complement strand
AAAATGCCGGATCTTTCTCAAAATAAAGACATTTTTTTTAGAACCAAAAAGTGTGTAGACACTTGTGTAACGAAAGGATTTACCAAAGAAATATTTTCGTAAATACCGACTAGAAGTTGTAAAACTTCATATTTTTTAAAAATAAAGTTTTCGAGATAATGATTTTATTTTTAGAGATGGAAAGACTTACTAAATGTGCTAGTAAGTTACTACACATTTTTGTAAATATTCAAGTTCATGAAATGGAGGAATTAGTGATTATTGTTGATAATGGTTGTTGATGATTGTTGACGATTTAAAAGAAAATAATCACATGTTTTGAAAACATGGGAAACCTCCATTTTTAGGGGAAACTCTGTCAAAATTTTTATAAATTTTGACGCTTAGAAAAATATAAGTTTTTGAGAAACATATTCCTTAAAAATGTATTTAAGAGTATTACCAAGGTTTCCCTAATTTTTGGTGATAAGAAATGAGGATTTCTTCAAGAATAAAAATGGATATAAGAATGTGAATTTTTGAGAGAAAAATATATATTATTTTATCACCAACTTTTGTGCTAAGTGTATAAAGTATGTGTTGTACGTGCTAGTGTATTAAGACTTAAAAATACATTAAATACTCATAAGGAGTATAAACATAAAAAAAAATACACATACAACATACAAGATACATAATTCGGGTGCAAAGTGCAAAACACGAGATATTTATATTAATTTTAGAGAAAATAATATAAGTAAGATACTTAGTTAAAAATATAAAATATTTTTAACACAAGAAAATATACACAAAAGAGAGTGACTTTACTTGTGCGACGCAAGTCTAGTGACTAACGTTAAGAAAACGCGTATAGGTTACGACGTTAATTAAGCAAATCCGGTGAAGTTTACGACGCACAGGAACGCAAAGTTATGAGTTCATGCTCCCCCTTTTCTCTTAAATGTTTTCAGTTTTATAACTTCTGGGGTGAAATTCACGTTACAAATATTACTATGTTTACAAATGGTATGATAACAAAGAGCACACTTGGTGAGAACGAGTACCAAGTGTGATGAGATATAAAAATACAAGAAACGCACTTGGTGAGAACGAGTACCAAGTATGATGCGTTATGAGAAATGATACGAGAAATCGTGTCACGAATAGGGTACCATAAGCACCATTAATCGTGTACATACTAAGACCGCAGAACAAAAGGTTAGATCTAATGGGTTTCAGGGCAGCCCCACTCTTGGTGACAACTAGAACCAAGTAGTGTTTTTGTGTCTCAGTCGTGAATCGACTATAGAAAAATGCCTATGGTTTGGTGACTTCCTGTGTCGTATCACATGTTAATGGCTTTGCAACCCATTAACACTTGATACATATAGAGATACTTGACTCATTCATGAATACGTGATTTGAAACAAAATACATACCATGTTTTTCATACAAAGTATACAAACGTTCAATACAAAAACTGCATGAATTCACACCAACATTATGTTGACGTTTTTCCAAAACTCACATGTATTTCTGGTAACTAAAGGTGGATGTGCGCGCGGTCTTACTTATGTTCGTGGATGTCACTATGTTTTATTTTCGCTAAATAAAGTTGTAACTTTTAAGACAATATGCTATCACGTGTTGTAAACACTTGACTTATGTTTTTGGTAATGTAATGTTTGAAGTTATTTTGAGCATATAGTATGTTTACCTTTCGTATGCAATGAGAACCTTTCATGATCACACCTCGTGCTTCCGCCGCAGAAAGGGGTGTGACAGATTGGTATCAGAGCTGCGATTGTAGTGAACCAGGATTCCTTCTCGAGTCTAGTCTACAATCTCTAGGATCCTATCACGAAAATAATTTTTCAAAAAGTTTTCATTGCATAAAAATTCCCGCGACATCCACTGCCTGAAACTGTTTACATGGGTCTAGAAAAGACACTACGAGACTTAGGGTGCACAGGAGTAGCACTTGTCTTTAACTGAGAAATTACTTGCAATTATGTGTGATAGTAGGCATATACTAGGGGTAGAATACCACTAGTGTACATAACTTAACCTGAAAACAATGGCCCAACTGAAGGAAGAAATACGAGGACAAAATGAACTGTGCGGACTGTGCAAGGAATTACGTAATTATGGATGCATACATAATTATGAAATTCAATGCACAGAAATCACAGCAAGTCTTGTCACGTATAGCTTTCCTCAGTGCAATAAAAAGGTCAAACGTACACTCTTTGGAGTGATAACCTAGGGTGTAAAGACAAGAACCGCCAATGTGAAGCGAGGTGTTTACCTAATTATACATGCTTGTTGCTGTATGAATTGATTTATGCATTGCGTGGATTGTTTGATGTCACTTATGTGGTATATGCCTGCGTATATATATATATATATATACTACTACTAACTCGTATGACAATATCAAACAAATGTCTAACCCTATCATGTGATGTTCTGTCAGAACATGGCACCAAGGAGAGCTGTGAACGCTCGTGATCAACCTCCCCCTCCCCCACTGCCAAAGACTGCTGAAGAGCTGAACGCTCTACTGGAAGAAAGGATCTCTGCTGCTATCGCCCAGTACGAGGCGAACCGTACTCAAGACAATGGAGGACCAAGCAATGCTAGACGTAACGGACATGGAGATTCGTCTGGAGGAAACGCAGCTCAAGGTAACCTTAAGACAACTTGCTAAGCAACGAGAAATTCATGAACGGTCTTTGTTTCATTATTTCTTCAATTGCTCACAAGTGATTTGGTTGGGTCAATTACAGGCGGCACATTCAAGCAGTTCCTCGACTACAAACCAATGAACTACGATGGCACTGGAGGAGCAGTAGCATTTGTGCGTTGGACGGAAAAGACTGAAGCCACAATCCGCATGAGTAAGTGTACCGCGGATCAACAAGTCACTTTTGCTACTTGGCTGTTTGTCGATGAAGCACTGACATGGTGGAATTTGCAAGTTCAAACGCTGGGTGATGAAGCCGCGTACGACATGACTTGGGATGAACTGAAAGAGAAAATGAGAGAGAAGTACTGCTCTCGTGCCGAACTCCAAAGGTTGGAGACGGAGTTCTGACACTTGACTATGGTAGGTGCTGACATCACAGGGTATACTCGAAGGTTCCATGATTTGTCTAGGGTGATTCCCTACATGGTAACTCCAGAATTCAAGCGCGTTGAACGCTACATTTGGGGACTGGCCCCGGAATTTCGTGGCATGGTGACTTCAGCCAAACCCCAGACAATCACTGAGGCTGTAACTCTGGCTGTCAGCCTTACTGAAAACTGTGTTCGCATGGAGAAGCTATCACTGAACCCGACAGAAAACACCGAGACGCACGCTGAGTCGTCCGGTGACAAGAAAAGGAAACATGCAAACTTGAATCAAGCAACTCGTAACAACAAGGGTTCCAACAAGAAGCGCGGTCCCAACCCGCCTCAGGAGGCGAAATCGCTTGCATCCATGAACGACGCTCCAGCTAAGGGATACCTGGGCACCCTGCCCAAATGCAATCAGTGCAAGCGTCATCACGAAGGAGCCTGTCACGTTCCAAAGTGCGACAAGTGTGGAAAATTGGGTCACCGCACTGAAGACTGTTGGGGTAAGGGAAACAGAAACGGAAATGGAAACCGCGCTGGTGCTGGAAACAATGGTGGGAACGGTAATGGCAATGGTAACCGGGTTGGAAACGAAGCCGGGCGAAACCAAGGATGCTTCAGTTGTGAAAGAAATGATCATTTCATGAAGGACTGCCCGAAGAGAAACAATGCTCAGGCTCGAGCATTTGTGATTGGAGCAAGGGACGCACGCGAGGACCCTAACGTGGTCAGGGGTACGTTTCTCGTTAACAATCACTTTGCATCCGTATTATTTGACAGTGGTGCCGATTATAGTTTCATGTCTATGGAATTTAAACGTACGCTTGGGATAGAATCTAGTAGATTAGAAATTCCTTATTCCATAGAACTAGCCAATGGTAAACTTGTTGAATCGGGCGAAGTTGTTAGAGGCTGCACACTAGAACTTGGTGAACGAAGATTTAGCATCGACCTCTTACCTATCCAATTGGGTAGCTTCGATGTAGTGGTCGGAATGGACTGGTTGTCCAAGAACAAAGCTGAAGTCATTTGTCATGAGAAAATCATTCGCATCCCTTTGGCGAATGATGAAACCCTCACCGTACATGGAGAAAGACGAGACGCGCCTCTGCGAATCATCAGCTGCATGAAAGCGCAGAAGTGCTTAAGGAAAGGATGTGTCGCTTTCCTGGCACATGTTGTAGATAAAAAGGCTGTGGAGCCGAAACTCGAAAACATTCCTGTGGTGAAGGAATTTCCTGATGTTTTTCCCGAAGATCTACCAGGACTACCTCCGCAACGACAAGTCGAATTCCGTATAGACTTGGTTCCAGGAGCCGCTCCTGTAGCCAAGGCCCCCTATCGACTTGCACCATCCGAGATGCAAGAATTGTCTACACAACTCCAGGAGTTGTTGGATAAAGGATTCATAAGACCAAGCTTCTCGCCCTGGGGAGCTCCAGTATTGTTCGTGAAGAAAAAGGATGGAACTCTGTGAAGTTGTATCGATTACAGAGAACTGAACAAGCTCACTATCAAGAATCGGTACCCACTACCGAGGATTGATGACTTATTTGATCAGTTGCAAGGACCAAGCTGCTACTCCAAGATCAACCTTCGATCTGGATATCATCAGTTAAGGATACAAGAAGAAAGCGTACCAAAGACTGCATTCAGAACACACTATGGGTATTACGAGTTTCTTGTTATGCCATTCTGTCACACCCCGATTTCCACGTGTCTCACCGGTGGGCCCGGTGGGGGATTACCGTGACGATGTTGGCAACAATATAGTCAAACCACACAATTATATAATGCACAGCGGAAGCATAATTTAAATATATAATTTCAACCTCTGATTGTAATATCAAAATGTATTACAGAAGTTGAATATCCACAGTGGATCGTAAATACAGATAAAGTATTGTTCCATTAGATACTGCAATCAAGCTTGCGAGGCTTATCCCGACGCTAGGGAGCTAATACCAGCCAATTACGTTTAGGTACCTGCACTTAATCTTTTTGGGGAAAATACGTCAGTTTACACTGGTAAATACGTTCAACTGACACATTTGAAAATGTTTATTAAAATTGATTTGAATGCACAAGGCACAAACTCTTTTATAACTTGGGAAAATTCATAATGATCTTGTGAACGTTTTACATGTTCTTTTATGCGTTCAGTAGCCCGGGTCGTGCCGGGTTAAAGATTTATAGACACACCACGTTTGCGTAAAACCGTAGTACAGAAACCAACGGCTACGTCTTTTAGTTTTAATGTCGACACTTTATACCGGGTGTACGCCTACACCGGGATGTCGATGGTCGTGGCCATTTCGTAAAATGATGCCGAGGATATCCGGGACAACGGTCATTAAACCCCCCAAAGGCTTATAAGCAACAAAACTGTTTAAATGAGCCAATCATATTTAATCAATTAACCACCTAAGCGATGGAAGTATATAATGCTCAATCAAGCGGTATTAATATACCGTAACCCAAGCCCATATAGGGGAAATAAGTCAAAAGTATTTACCTTTGCAAGTATAAATCCTTAATTTAAATCAAGTCACCGATAGCTTTTACTGGGGCTCCTAATCTGGAACGAAGGTTTTAATTAACCTCTTAGAATCCTAACGGTCCTTGTATTAGCCGTAGCTTAAACCGGTTGATTCCGATATATAGATATGGTTAATTCGCACGAAAAGGCGAAAACCGAGAATGGAGTATGATTTGGACCCAACAAGTTCAGAGACTTGTTTTATATGGGTTTATAGTTCATACTCTGGATTTTGGGGTTCAAATAATATAATTTGACCCATATCGGCTATTGCACGAAAACTAGTTTCATGAGCCGTACCGTGTGCGCAAATAGGCGAAACAGTTAACCATAAGGGTCGTACGTTTATTTCCTAAGTCAATATGCCTTAAAAGTATTTTGGTATCAGTAGGATACCTTCCGTAATGCCCGTAACGAGTTTAAGTTGGTAATATGCCCCGTAGGGGCTTTTCGGTCATTTTAAAGACTTTAAAAAAATTTTTTCGAGTTCTACAGGAAATCTGAGTTTCCCGTACAGCTTATAAAGCTTAAAATACTTTATTCATTATTTAAAACCAGTGGCAACTGGAATCGGGTCAAAAGACCTTGTAGAACTCCCGTTTTGGTCAAAAAGGGCATATTCGGTATTTACCGAACCGTAGCCATAACCGCAGGTTATGAGCAAGGTAAAAATTATTAAAAATCTTTAAAATTCCCAAAATATTATTTTACCACAGTGGGTAAAAGTTTTGGTACCGAAAACTTGGGTTAGATGAGCGTTATGCTAATTGCGCCGTAAAATACAAAACTTTCTTAAAAGTGCGCCTTTTAGCATAACTCTCATTCTAGACCTCGGATTGACGTGAAACTTTAAGGACATGCTTATAATTTAATAAGCAAGGTTTTGGTCCGTTCACGTGTCCGAAATACTCGTTTTAATTTTAAAAGGCCGTTACGGTCAACTTTTAGGCGAATGACGGAAATGCGCTAAAGACTCGGATAACTCATGAACCGACCACAGAGGCTTATACCAACATGTGACCTGGTCCTAAGAGAGTCCTAAGGTATATTTATACCTCACTAAAACGGGTCAGAACTGAAGTCAAAGCAAAAGTCAAACTTTTGCGACTTTCGGCTCCGAACCGGTTCTATATAGTAAATGATCGATTCAAACGAGCGCAAACAAGTTTATATACTTATTATCATGTTTTATGATTGTCAAAACAGGTTCCATAACATATACATTACAGATTATGCATAAATCGCTAAAATAGCTTTCTGTTGACTTTTTAACCGCACGTTTGACTCGATAATTGACATAGTTAGAGTGGTGATCAGGGGGAACCCTTTTAGAGGTTTAATGCCCACATAAATACCAACTCATAACCATTTTTGATTCGTCATAAGACTGAATCATTTGCAAGATATTGCAATGACAACCGTTAGTTACGACGGTTGCGTTTATAGGCTATAACTATGGAAATGTGAAACCAAAATGGTTATGAACGACTTACAGAAGTTAACTCTTGATTAGAGAACAGAAGAGAATGCTAGGGAGCTCTTGAAATGATCAGTTGTAAGTGTTTTGTGTTGTGTGATTTGTTATGCACAAGGTGTGGCTATTTATAGCCAAAGGAAGCAACTTATGATCATTACAAGCACTACAATCAGTCCAGAGCTGATGGGTAGATGTCCCCTAAGTGTATGGGTTGAGCATAGGGTGCCCATGCCCCATAATTATGTGCATGATCGTTCACAAGCTCCAAAAGCCAAGTAGTTACAACCATTCTGCATCTGGGCACTTTACGCGGCCCGCATGGACATTCCATGCAATTTTTTACGCGGGTCGCTTGGGATTAGAAGTTCAGACGCGTTATTGAGGAGGCTCGCGGCCCGCCTCAACTTATGTTGAAACCTTACGCGGGTCGCGTGAGGTTATATTTTCTGGATTTTTCAAATCTTTTATAATGATTACAGAATCGGGCCATTAATAACGAAATCTTTCGTAATGATTTGCCTGACCTTTCGGTTTTGAAGGGGTAACTTTGCGGTTTGGCCCTCGGTTATTTACCGATAGGGGCCTCATGTTAATTACCCGCATTATTAAGTCCCCGGTTTATTTATTGATTATATTGGAAAGCCTTAACTTTCACTGTTGACGCTTTTAACCCTTCTTCTACGAATTCGATCGTATCTTTCTCGTTTCATATCGAAACTTCGCGAAATTTATATATATTATTTTAGTGAGGGTATAATACCGTTACAAAGTCTTTGGGACGTTAAAGGGTCACTCAGAGGTATTATTGAACATGTTGATACAGTTAACCCCTGTAGTTTGTAGTCTCTCACTTTCTTCCGCGTTTTGTTTTTGTACGATCTATAATTTATTCGTTTTGAAGGTTTAAGCATTATTTAGGGATACTATACAGTATATTTACCCTTGTTGACATTTATAACCCTCGAATTTATATACTTTCAAGGTTTGCCAAAATTAGTCCTTTATTTATTATAGATGCCACGTGTAAACAAATGACACGTGTTAACACATTATTGGACACAAAAATTCGAGGTGTTACATCCTCACCCCCTTAAAATAAATCTCGACCCGAGATTTACTCAAATAAATAGGGGTATTTTTCTTTCATTGTAGCTTCGACTTCCCACGTATATTCAGGACCTCTACGAGCATCCCATTTGACCTTTACAATCGGTACGTGCTTTCTGCGAAGCTTCTTCACCTGTCGATCTTCAATCGACAAGGGTTTTTCTATGAACTTTAAGCTCTCATCTATATGCACATCTGTGTGTGGAATCACCAACGATTCGTCGGCGAAGCACTTCTTGAGATTGCAGATGTGGAACACATTGTGAATTCCATTGAGCTCTTCAGGCAAGTTCAGTTTATAGGCAACTGATCCGACTCGTTCAATGACCTCAAAAGGTCCTATGTATCTCGGACTCAGTTTGCCCTTCTTGCCGAAGCGCATCACCCCCTTCCAGGGTGATACCTTAAGTAATACTTTTTCACCTACTTCGAAGTGAAAGTCCTTACGCTTTGGATCAGCGTAACTCTTCTGCCTATCGCGGGCAGCCTTGAGACGTTCCCGGATCTGGACAATCTTGTCCGTCGTCTGGAAAACAATCTCTGGTCCCGATAATTGGACCTCTCCTACTTCCGCCCAACAAACAGGCGATCTGCATTTTCTACCATATAATGCCTCAAAAGGCGCAGCCTTTATGCTGGTGTGGTAGCTATTATTGTAGGAGAATTCGATCAGGGGTAGGTTTTTATCCCAGTTACCACCTAAATCGATCGCACACGCACGAAGCATGTCTTCTAGCGTTTGGATGGTACGCTCACTTTGACCGTCCGTCTGTGGATGGTAAGCCGTACTAAAATTTAAACGCGTGCCCAAAGATTGCTGGAAACTTTTCCAGAAGTGAGATGTGTATCTAGTATCCCTGTCGGAGATAATAGACACAGGTATGCCGTGTAAGGCTACAATCTTATCAACATAAAGTTGGGCTAGCATATCGGAGCTATACGTCTCCTTGATGGGTAGAAAATGAGCTGATTTAGTCAGCCTATCGACTATGACCCATATTGTATCATTTCCTTTCCTGGTCTTGGGTAACTTGGTTATGAAGTCCATAGTTACACATTCCCACTTCCACTCGGGAAGTTCAGGCTGTTGTAGCAAGCCAGACGGCTTTTGGTGCTCGGCTTTGACTTGAGCACAAGTCAAGCACTTTGCTACATGGGCGGCTACAGACTTTTTCAAGCCTATCTACCAATAATTTGCCTTTAAGTCTTGGTACATCTTATCAGCACCAGGATGGACTGAGTATTTGGAACTATGGGCTTCCTGGAGAACAACATTTCGTAGTCCCCCATAAATCGGAACCCATATACGTCCATTCAGCCTAAGAATTCCATCCTTGCAAAGAGTCAACTGTTCCTTAGTTACTCCCAGTTTTTCATTTGGATAATTAGCTTCCAACACAGCCTCTCGCTGTGCAGCCAAAATCCTTTCAATCAAATTATTTCTAACTTCAATGCTCTTGGCATTGATGCGAATGGGTTTTACCCTTTCTTTCCTGCTCAATGCATCGGCGACTACATTCGCCTTGCCGGGATGGTACCTGATTTCGCAGTCATAATCATTCAGGGTTTCCATCCAACGGCGTTGTCTCATGTTCAACTCCTTCTGGTTGAACAGGTGCTGAAGGCTTTTGTGATCTGAATAAATCACAAATTTAATACCATAAAGGTAATGCCTCCACAACTTCAGTGCAAATACAACGGCACCCAACTCCAAATCATGGGTGGTGTAATTCTTTTCATGCACCTTTAATTGCCTTGAAGCATAGGCAATCACTTTGCCCTTCTGCATAAGAACACACCCCATGCCTGTGTGTGATGCATCGCAGTAAACTACGAATTCATCTGTACCCTCAGGTAAGGTCAACACAGGTGCGTTGCTTAGCTTCTGCTTTAGTATTTCAAAGGACTCTTGCTGCTTCGGGCCCCAAATGTACTTTTCTTTCTTCTTGGTCAAGGAAGTCAAGGGCGCAGCAATCCTTGAAAAATTCTCAATAAATCTCCGGTAATATCCTGCTAATCCCAGGAAACTACGGATTTCGGTAGGCGTCTTTGGCTCTTGCCAGTTTATGACTGCCTCCACCTTAGCGGGATCTACTTGGATACCACGCTCACTCACAACGTGTCCTAAAAACTGAACTTCTCGTAGCCAGAATTCACATTTCGAGAATTTGGCGTAGAGTTTCTCACGTTGTAGTAATTCGAGAATGCAACGGAGATGCTTCTCGTGGTCAGCTTGATTCTTGGAATAGATAAGGATATCGTCGATGAAGACTATGACGAATTTATCTAGATACGGCTTGCAAACGCGATTCATGAGATCCATGAACGCAGCCGGTGCATTTGTGAGCCCAAAAGGCATCACTAGGAACTCGTAATGACCATAGCGAGTCCTAAATGCAGTCTTGTGTACATCTTCATCTCTGACCCTTAGTTGATGATAACCCGACCTTAAGTCGATCTTGGAGAAGTAGCTTGCTCCTTGCAGCTGATCGAATAGATCATCGATCCTTGGTAAAGGATATCTATTCTTTATGGTAACTTTGTTCAGCTCACGGTAATCAATGCACAACCGCATTGATCCGTCTTTCTTCTTTACAAACAGAACTGGTGCTCCCCAGGGAGATGAACTAGGTCTGATAAAACCTTTCGCCAGCAGTTCATCCAACTGGGTCCTTAGTTCCTTCATTTCCGTTGGCGCTAATCTGTAAGGTGCTCTTGCTATCGGAGCTGCTCCAGGAATGATGTCAATTCTGAACTCCACTTGTCTATCTGGTGGCAAACCAGGTAGTTCTTCAGGAAAACCTCGGGGTATTCAGAAATGACTGGAAGATCCTCGATCTTCGGCTTTGGTTCTTCAATTATTACTTGAGCCATGTAAATTACACAGCCTCTGTTTAAACACCTAGAAGCTTTCAGCATAGATACGTCTTCGGGCAACCCGTACTGCGTATCCCCTCGAATGGTAAGAGATTCACCATTCGGAGTCTTTAAAACTATTTGCCTCTTGCCGCAAATGATTTGGGCCTGGTTATGGGATAACCAGTCCATGCCTAGCACGATGTCAAAACCCGCAAGTTTGAAAGGAAGTAGAGATAAAGGAAAAGAATGGTTCCTAATGGATATTTCACATCCTTCTAGAACAGTAGAGACGGTTTCTATTGTTCCGTCTGCTAACTCTACATCGTATTTCACGTCAAGGGTTTTGATTGGCATATTTAGTAGTTGGCAAAATTTCTGGTCTACAAAGGACTTGTCAGCGCCAGAATCGAACAGTACTCTTGCAAATATATTATTTACGAGAAAAGTACCTGTAAGCACATTGTCGTCCTTGACCGCTTCCTTTGCATCCAAGCGAAAAATTCTCGCATTTGATTTCTTAGTCTCCTCCGTCTTCTTGGCATACTTCGGGCAATTACTCTTTATGTGCCCCTTTTCATTACAATTATAGCAGGTTGCGTCCTTTATCTTTTTGCACTCCACTGTCTTGTGATCCTTGGACTTGCATAGTCCACAAGGTGGAGTCCTTTGTTGCGACTGCGAACCAGACGCAAACCTACACTTTCCGGAGTGAGGTTTCTTGCAGACCTTGCAGTGAGGTCTTCCATCAGATTGCCCCTCCTTCTTTGCCTCCGACCCTCTCTTGCCCTCACCGTTTCCACGGTGCTTTTTACCGGACTTTCGTGAGGTATCATCCTCACGCTTTCGCTTTTCAGCCTCCTTGCTCCTTTGTGCCCTTAGACGGACAGCATCAAGTGTAAGAGACAAGGAGAGGTCAGTAACTGACCTGAAGGTCGTCGGCCTAGAGGCCTTCACACTGGCCTTAATCGCCGGTTCTAAGCCCCCAATGAATCGGGCAATTCTTCGTGGTTCTGGTGTCACAAGATATGGCACCAGGCGTGACATAGTGTTAAAGTTTGTCAGATAAGCTTGACAATCCAGATTTGTCATCACTAGTGAGACAAAATCAGCCTCAATCTTCTCAACCTCGTGCTGAGGGCAGTAGTTTTCTTTTATGAGGGTAATAAACTCCCCCCATGACATCTTGTATAAGGCAGACTTACCTGAAGCCTGCACCAGAGCTCTCCACCACGCCAGGGCCTCGCCCTTGAATGACTGGGACACAAACTTAACCACGTCCCTCTCAGCGCACCCGCTGATGTCCACAATCGTGTCCATCTCGTCCAGCCAGGTGATACAATCAACCGCACCTTTTTCCCCTGTAAATTCGCGGGGCTTACATGATACAAAGTATTTGTAGGTGCAACCCTTAGCACTAGACGCATCAGTATATTCTCTATCGCGGTGAACGCTGTGCTCAGTAGACGAATGCTTGTCGTCATCTTTCTTGGGTTCAGAGGGTGGTTTGGAGTGTGTCTTTGGTTTAGAGGGTGGTTTTGACACAGTTCTGCCTTGAGACTCAGTATTCTGACGATCAATAGCTGCCTGGACAGCATTGTTGATCAGAGCCTTTAGCTGTGCGCCTGTCAAATGTACTGACGCATTGTCATAGTCATCTTCATTCGTGTGGCTGTTCTCTCCATTGGGATCCGCCATTGTAACTTGAATCTGTTACAGAAGATAACAAAATTTTAATTTAGGAGATTATTATAAAATTGTCTTTTATGACAATTTGTCAACCATGGTACAGAGACCATATCTGGTTAACTTATTATTTCATTATATATTAGGATCTGAATATCTCCTATTTCAACTATATAAATAGTATTGGCGGCATAAAGCCTAATCATGATGATGTTTTATAATGTTAGCCGAGATTTCAGAGAATCAAAGGCATAGAGAGTTGAACCGTAGTTCTTTTATCTCTTTCTGACAGAGAGTCATAGACTACTACTGCCTTTTGTCTTATAAGACAATTATTATGGCCCATAGGCACTACACCTCTAATGGATGTCTTAATATGGTTGGCCCGTAGGCACTACATCACTAATGGATGTTCTGATAATTCTGGCCCGTAGGCATTGCATCACTAATGGATGTTTTAATAATACTGGCCCGTAGGCACTGCATCACTAATGGATGTTTTTTATAATATTGGCCCGTAGGCACTGCATCACTAATGGATGTCTTTATAATACTGGCCCGTAGGCATTGCATCACTAAATGGATGTCTTTATAATACTGGCCCGTAGGCATTGCATCACTAAATGGATGTCTTTATAGTACTGGCCCGTAGGCATTGCATCACTAAATGGATGTCTTTATAATATTGATCACCTTCATTGGTGATTTAACCCACGATCTATATATCATTTAGTTGGGTTTTGAAATCCTCAAAGGATTGTTGTATAAGAATGACGTGCGTGATTATAACGAATCACATCTGCCATGAATGTTAACATGAGTACAGAGGTTAACAGGGAATCAGAATCTTTTCAGCTAGGTCGTACCATCTTGACTGATCTTAAAAGACCCCAAGCTAGGTTTCACCCCCTTAAGATTCCTTATTTAGGCAGATCAATATAAAAGGAATGGTTTTGATTTATTTTTATATCTATTAAAACAAAACTCATAACATACATTCCAAAATCTCAAATACAATTACATATTGCCCTAAACGGGTCCTTCAAATAATACATACCTCCATAGAGGTTTTAAAATAAGTGGCAAGTCCACGCAGGGACTAATTCAAGATAGGTGTCCATGCAAGGACTAAAGATAAGTCCACGTAGGGACTGAAATACGATAAGTTGTCCACGCAGGAACTTATTTTAAAGTAGAAATTACAGTAGTACTACTATTAAGGGCTAGTGGTCACGTTTCTTCTTTTTGCCCTTTAGTAGGTTCGCCAAGCCCTTGAGAAATCCTCGGTGGCTTTTCTTCTCTTCCTCGAACTCTCTCTCCACACGATCTAGTCGATGGAGTATTTCTTCCTGTTCAGGAGGAGAAAATCGTGGTTGTGGCGCTTGATGCGGAACGGGAGGTCTGGGAGGTATTGGATACCCATGAGCTGAGTAATCCGGTGGTCCCATGTTTCCATGTGCTCCGTCAGGGTAGCGCGCATTATATCTAGCCGACACCACATATGGGTCGCGCTCATAGCCGTAGTTGTATTGTGCTTGTGACGGTTCAAACGGGTTGTAAGCCGTTGGACCTGTGTAAGCTGGTATGGGTTGGTCATACCCAAATGGTGGCGAATTTCGTGCAGTAGGTGCGGAGTTCGCTTCTTGTATAGGACTTGAAGGTCCTTCTTCGTGTAGTGGCGGATAGTGGCTACTACTAGAATGTCGAGGAGTGCTGAAGTGGTTACCCCCTCCTCCTCGTGTAGACATACGAGCATTTGTCCTCCTACGCCTCGGCGGATCAGGTATTACTGGTTGTGCCGGTGGCGGAGGTGGTGGCGTAACTGCCTCAAAGCGTGAATCCTCAGAGGGATCCTGTGGATGTCTCGGTTGTTGTGTCTGATGAGATGGTGTGTTGTACCACTCATGTCGGTCAAACAAGGCCATAAAGCTGTCTGGGCCTTGATATTGTGGACCATGATATGAAGATCCATCAGATACTTCTATCGGATGCGTGGGCGTACCACGAGCTGGTTCAGTTGGATCCTCATCTTCCTCCATAGGATCTTCAGAAAAATGGTCTTGTGGCCCTAGTGGAACAAAACCTGAAGGTTCCTGTATGTAGTCAGCCGGATTAAACTGAGCTACGTAGTATGGACTAGGGTCGTCATAGTTTCGGTGCGATACCGAACGTTGTAGAGGTATGAAGGAAGGTTGTGGGTTATTGGGATCATTTTCTGAATTTGGCCCAAAGGAGTGCCGGTAGGATGGCGTCGAGCTGTGCGAAGTGGAATGCCTCGCTGGTTCGTAAAGATCTCTTCGTCTCTGTGGCTCTTCGCTTCTTGTCATCGAAGGATGTCTTGTACCAGATGGTCCAGCTTCTTGGTCGTGATGTGTCACGATTTCTCCTCGGCCTCTTCGTCCCCTTCCTCTTCCTCGGAATATAACGGGTGGCATTTTCCTGCTCCAAAACTTTTCAAAAATCAAATCGAAAAATAAAGACAAAAAGGAGTATAAATCCGAATTTGTCCTAAGTTCTTGTCTAGACTCAAGTATGTGCAATTGTGTCACTGAGATTAAACACAATAGGGTAGTGTTTAATTCACTCAATGTTGGCTCTGATACCAACCTGTCACACCCCGATTTCCACGTGTCTCACCGGTGGGCCCGGTGGGGGATTACCGTGACGATGTTGGCAACAATATAGTCAAACCACACATTTATATAATGCACAGCGGAAGCATAATTTAAATATATAATTTCAACCTCTGATTGTAATATCAAAATGTATTACAGAAGTTGAATATCCACAGTGGATCGTAAATACAGATAAAGTATTGTTCCATTAGATACTGCAATCAAGCTTGCGAGGCTTATCCCGACGCTAGGGAGCTAATACCAGCCAATTACGTTTAGGTACCTGCACTTAATCTTTTTGGGGAAAATACGTCAGTTTACACTGGTAAATACGTTCAACTGACACATTTGAAAATGTTTATTAAAATTGATTTGAATGCACAAGGCACAAACTCTTTTATAACTTGGGAAAATTCATAATGATCTTGTGAACGTTTTACATGTTCTTTTATGCGTTCAGTAGCCCGGGTCGTGCCGGGTTAAAGATTTATAGACACACCACGTTTGCGTAAAACCGTAGTACAGAAACCAACGGCTACGTCTTTTAGTTTTAATGTCGACACTTTATACCGGGTGTACGCCTACACCGGGATGTCGATGGTCGTGGCCATTTCGTAAAATGATGCCGAGGATATCCGGGACAACGGTCATTAAACCCCCCAAAGGCTTATAAGCAACAAAACTGTTTAAATGAGCCAATCATATTTAATCAATTAACCACCTAAGCGATGGAAGTATATAATGCTCAATCAAGCGGTATTAATATACCGTAACCCAAGCCCATATAGGGGAAATAAGTCAAAAGTATTTACCTTTGCAAGTATAAATCCTTAATTTAAATCAAGTCACCGATAGCTTTTACTGGGGCTCCTAATCTGGAACGAAGGTTTTAATTAACCTCTTAGAATCCTAACGGTCCTTGTATTAGCCGTAGCTTAAACCGGTTGATTCCGATATATAGATATGGTTAATTCGCACGAAAAGGCGAAAACCGAGAATGGAGTATGATTTGGACCCAACAAGTTCAGAGACTTGTTTTATATGGGTTTATAGTTCATACTCTGGATTTTGGGGTTCAAATAATATAATTTGACCCATATCGGCTATTGCACGAAAACTAGTTTCATGAGCCGTACTGTGTGCGCAAATAGGCGAAACAGTTAACCATAAGGGTCGTACGTTTATTTCCTAAGTCAATATGCCTTAAAAGTATTTTGGTATCAGTAGGATACCTTCCGTAATGCCCGTAACGAGTTTAAGTTGGTAATATGCCCCGTAGGGGCTTTTCGGTCATTTTAAAGACTTTAAAAAAAAAATTTCGAGTTCTACAGGAAATCTGAGTTTCCCGTACAGCTTATAAAGCTTAAAATACTTTATTCATTATTTAAAACCAGTGGCAACTGGAATCGGGTCAAAAGACCTTGTAGAACTCCCGTTTTGGTCAAAAAGGGCATATTCGGTATTTACCGAACCGTAGCCATAACCGCAGGTTATGAGCAAGGTAAAAATTATTAAAAATCTTTAAAATTCCCAAAATATTATTTTACCACAATGGGTAAAAGTTTTGGTACCGAAAACTTGGGTTAGATGAGCGTTATGCTAATTGCGCCGTAAAATACAAAACTTTCTTAAAAGTGCGCCTTTTAGCATAACTCTCATTCTAGACCTCGGATTGACGTGAAACTTTAAGGACATGCTTATAATTTAATAAGCAAGGTTTTGGTCCGTTCACGTGTCCGAAATACTCGTTTTAATTTTAAAAGGCCGTTACGGTCAACTTTTAGGCGAATGACGGAAATGCGCTAAAGACTCGGATAACTCATGAACCGACCACAGAGGCTTATACCAACATGTGACCTGGTCCTAAGAGAGTCCTAAGGTATATTTATACCTCACTAAAACGGGTCAGAACTGAAGTCAAAGCAAAAGTCAAACTTTTGCGACTTTCGGCTCCGAACCGGTTCTATATAGTAAATGATCGATTCAAACGAGCGCAAACAAGTTTATATACTTATTATCATGTTTTATGATTGTCAAAACAGGTTCCATAACATATACATTACAGATTATGCATAAATCGCTAAAATAGCTTTCTGTTGACTTTTTAACCGCACGTTTGACTCGATAATTGACATAGTTAGAGTGGTGATCAGGGGGAACCCTTTTAGAGGTTTAATGCCCACATAAATACCAACTCATAACCATTTTTGATTCGTCATAAGACTGAATCATTTGCAAGATATTGCAATGACAACCGTTAGTTACGACGGTTGCGTTTATAGGCTATAACTATGGAAATGTGAAACCAAAATGGTTATGAACGACTTACAGAAGTTAACTCTTGATTAGAGAACAGAAGAGAATGCTAGGGAGCTCTTGAAATGATCAGTTGTAAGTGTTTTGTGTTGTGTGATTTGTTATGCACAAGGTGTGGCTATTTATAGCCAAAGGAAGCAACTTATGATCATTACAAGCACTACAATCAGTCCAGAGCTGATGGGTAGATGTCCCCTAAGTGTATGGGTTGAGCATAGGGTGCCCATGCCCCATAATTATGTGCATGATCGTTCACAAGCTCCAAAAGCCAAGTAGTTACAACCATTCTGCATCTGGGCACTTTACGCGGCCCGCATGGACATTCCATGCAATTTTTTACGCGGGTCGCTTGGGATTAGAAGTTCAGACGCGTTATTGAGGAGGCTCGCGGCCCGCCTCAACTTATGTTGAAACCTTACGCGGGTCGCGTGAGGTTATATTTTCTGGATTTTTCAAATCTTTTATAATGATTACAGAATCGGGCCATTAATAACGAAATCTTTCGTAATGATTTGCCTGACCTTTCGGTTTTGAAGGGGTAACTTTGCGGTTTGGCCCTCGGTTATTTACCGATAGGGGCCTCGTGTTAATTACCCGCATTATTAAGTCTCCGGTTTATTTATTGATTATATTGGAAAGCCTTAACTTTCACTGTTGACGCTTTTAACCCTTCTTCTACGAATTCGATCGTATCTTTCTCGTTTCATATCGAAACTTCGCGAAATTTATATATATTATTTTAGTGAGGGTATAATACCGTTACAAAGTCTTTGGGACGTTAAAGGGTCACTCAGAGGTATTATTGAACATGTTGATACAGTTAACCCCTGTAGTTTGTAGTCTCTCACTTTCTTCCGCGTTTTGTTTTTGTACGATCTATAATTTATTCGTTTTGAAGGTTTAAGCATTATTTAGGGATACTATACAGTATATTTACCCTTGTTGACATTTATAACCCTCGAATTTATATACTTTCAAGGTTTGCCAAAATTAGTCCTTTATTTATTATAGATGCCACGTGTAAACAAATGACACGTGTTAACACATTATTGGACACAAAAATTCGAGGTGTTACACATTCGGACTGACGAACGCACCAGCGGTCTTTATGGATCTGATGAACCGAGTATGCAAACCATATCTCGATAAATTCGTGATTGTATTTATCGACGATATCCTGATCTACTCACGGACGAAAGAAGAGCACGAACAATACCTCAGAACCATCCTAGAACTACTGAAGAAAGAGAAACTGTATGCAAAGTTCTCAAAGTGCGAATTCTGGATTCGTGAAGTACAATTTCTTGGTCACGTGGTGAATGAGAAGGGCATTCATGTAGACCCGTCCAAGATTGAAGCCATAAAGAATTGGGAAGCTCCCAAGACCCCAACTGAAGTCCGACAATTTTTGGGCTTAGTAGGCTATTATCGGCGATTCATCGAGAATTTCTCAAGGATAGCTCAACTGCTAACGACCCTTACACAGAAAGACAAGAAGTACGATTGGGGTGTTAAACAAGAAGAAGCCTTCCAACTACTCAAGAACAAGCTATGCGATGCACCGATACTATCCTTACCCGAAGGCACTGAAGACTTCGTGGTTTACTGCGACGCTTCACGACAAGGCTTGGGTTGCTTGCTCATGCAACGCCAGAAAGTCATCGCATACGCTTCGAGACAATTGAAAGTACACGAAAGAAACTATACCACTCACGACTTGGAGCTAGGTGTGGTGGTATTCGCCTTGAAGATCTGGCGACACTATTTATATGGTACTCGATGTACAATTTTCACATATCACAAAAGCTTACAACACATATTTGATCAGAAGGAATTGAATATGCGCCAGCGGCGATGGGTCGAGCTGCTAAATGATTACGACTGTGAGATCAAGTACCATCCTGGAAAGGCAAACGTTGTAGCGGACGCGTTGAGCCGAAAAGAAAGGGTTAAGACCCTAAGGGTTCGAGCATTGGAAATGACTATTCGAACGAACCTCACTTCACGTATTCGTAACGCACAACAAGAAGCCCTTAAGGTGGAAAACCGCAAAGCTGAATACCTCTGGGGTGCATTGAAGTACATGGCGCCAAATGAAGAGGGAGCCTTATACTTTAAAAAGCGTATTTGGGTTCCGCTCTATGGTGGCCTACGAGAAGTCATCCTGGATGAAGCGCACAAGTCAAGATACTCGATCCATCCAGGGTCGGACAAGATGTATCAAGATTTAAAAGATTACTATTGGTGGCCGAGACTCAAGAGCGACGTTGTTGTTTATGTTGGTAAATGCCTAACATGTGCTAAGGTTAAGGCTGAATATCAGAAACCATCTGGCCTACTACAACAACCGGAGATTCCCATGTGGAAGTGGGAGCAAATCTCGATGGACTTCATAACAAAGTTACCCAGGACCCCAAGGGGGCACGATATGATATGGGTAATAGTTGATCGATTGACAAAGTCTGCGCATTTCCTACCAATCCGAGAGAAGGATAGCACTGGAAAGCATGCTAAAATATACCTGAAAGAAATTGTGACACGTCATGGAGTGCCTATTTCAATTATTTCAGACAGAGATGGACGCTTTGTCTCAAGAATCTGGCGATCTTTCCAGGAAGCCTTTGGATCTCAACTAGATCTGAGTACGGCATTCCATCCACAAACAGACGGCCAGAGCGAACGAACCATACAAACATTAGAAGATATGCTTCGCGCATGCGTCATGGACCTAGGCGGCAGCTGGGATACTCACCTACCTTTAGTTGAGTTTTCCTACAATAACAGTTATCATACAAGCATAAAGGCCGCGCCGTTCGAAGCTCTGTATGGCCGCAAGTGCCGATCGCCCTTATGTTGGGAAGACGCTAGTGACAAATGTATGGTTGGTCCTGAACTCGTGCAAGAGACAACCGACAAGATTGCGCAGATCCGAGAGCGCATTAAGGCGGCTCGAGATCGACAAAAGAGCTACGCTGACCCGAAAAGAAAATCAGTAGAATTCGAGGTGGGAGACAAAGTGTTGTTAAAAGTCTCACCTTGGAAGGGCGTAGTCAGATTTGGAAAGCGTGGAAAGCTGAATCCACGATACATCGGACCATTCAGAATATTGAAGAGAATTGGTACCGTGGCATACAATTTGGAGTTACCGGAAGAACTTAAGGGAGTACATGATACGTTTCATGTATCCAACCTGAAGAAGAGTCCAACATAAGAAAACGTGATCATCCCGATGGATGAAGTGCATATTGATGACGCCCTCCGATTTATAGAACAACCCGTTGAGGTTACAGACTGGAAAGTCAACAAGACCAGGAGGAGCAGCGTAAAACTTGTCAAAGTACGTTGGAGCTCTAAGCACGGACCCGAGTACACATGGGAACGTGAAGACCAGTTCAAGGAAAAGTATCCCCACCTATTCAAGAAGACTCCAGCGAGAGTTAGCTCAGCCTGAATTTCGGGACGAAATTCTTTTAACGGGGGGAGACTGTGACAACTGGCACCAAACCGGTAATTTCTGTACACTTTAATTATTATTTAATGACTGCAATTATGTGCTTAATTGTCAGCAATGTCTGAACACATGTTAAACAAGTGAATTCATGCACGTTGTATACTACAAAATATTGCTTTATGCATAAACGAGAGCGTTGCGTCAGAAATAATAATAAACTCACCGGTAACACACACTGTGTCAACAGAACTACAGAAAGCAGTCAGACATTAGAATTGAGGCCTAGGTGTAGGTCCGACGACAAAAGAACATTAAAACCCAAGAGTACATATAAGGGTTTAATTTATAGACATTGCGAAAGCAAAAATAAGCACTAAAAAGCACCCGAAACGCACTTTAAGTGCAGAATTTTGTATAATTCAGCATTTAAACATATGAATATTATGCAGAAATTTTGTTTTATCATCCAGAATATTTCCCTAAGTGTTGTGAATTGAAAGGGTACAAGAAGGGTACTTAAAAGACACTAAAAAGTGTAATTTAGCACTTTAACGGATTAATATCCAACCGATCAACCGGACTTTACCCGGGACCTAAAAATATTGTCATTGACATTATTTTTTTTTCTGAGCTAGTTAGGGTCCCTGAATACCCTAACACCCGTTATAAATTATAACACTCTAATTAATTTAGTCACCTAACTAATTCCACTAACTAAATGGTTGAAATCCCATTTGTAAACCCCACCCCCCACAACCATTTGGTTCCCCCCCTAGGGAACATCCACCACCACTTTTGAGTATTTTAATTCAACTTGTTTCATATCTAAATGGCACATTATCTTGTGGTTAATGAGGATTGGATGGTTATAAAATTTGACCAAGAGACCACACTTACATTTACACCAACACTTAACCAAAATTGTTTCCTTTCCCTCTTGTCTTGCCTACGGCCGAACACCACAACCATCATTCCACCATCCTTCAATCTTGATCAAGGCTATCTATTATCATACAAGTGTGAAGGATCACGTATAAGGAAGTTTGGTGCTTACGGATTGCCATGGACCTCCCTACATCGCTTTTAACCACCCATTTTTCGTCTAGTTTCTTCCCTAGCCTTGACATAGTTGTAAGTGATTCTAAACACCCTTTTGATCTTGTTTAAAGTGGTTAATAAGAAATTTAACGGGTAAAAATCATAAACACTAGAGATCAAAGTTTAAAGTCTTGTTAGAATGATGAATATGGTGGTTAATGGGTAAATATTAGTGTAAAACTTATGGAACTTATTTTGTTATGGTTATTTATTATTGTTGAATGCTAGTAGGGGAACGGATCATCATCTAACCACGCTAGGTCATGTTCATGGAACATGAACTAGCACTATGTTTAGTGTAAAAATAACTAGATGACGAACCCTTTCACTCACAAACATGAACTTGTGTAAAAACGATTTTTCTTATGAAATGGAGTTCTAAACTAGTAGATCTACGGATCTACAAGTGGTATTTTTGAATAACCAAGTGTATGATGAAATCATGTTCAAAAAGCCGGATCTTTCTCAAAATAAAGACATTTTTTTGAGAACCAAAAAGTGTGTAGACACTTGTGTAACGAAAGGATTTATCAAAGAAATATTTTCGTAAATACCGACTAGAAGTTGTAAAACATCATATTCTTTAAAAATAAAGTTTTCGAGATAATGATTTTATTTTTAGAGATGGAAAGACTTACTAAATGTGCTAGTAAGTTACTACACATTTTTGTAAATATTCAAGTTCATGAAATGGAGGAATTAGTGATTATTGTTGATAATGGTTGTTGATGATTGTTGACGATTTAAAAGAAAATAAACACATGTTTTGAAAAAATATGAAACCTCCATTTTTAGGGGAAACTCTGTCAAAATTTTTATAAATTTTGACGCTTAGAAAAATATAAGTTTTTGAGAAACTTATTCCCTAAAAATGTATTTAAGAGTATTACCAAGGTTTTCCTAATTTTTGGTGATAAGAAATGAGGATTTCTTCAAGAATAAAAATGGATATAAGAATGTGAATTTTTGAGAGAAAATATATATTATTTTATCACCAACTTTTGTGCTAAGTGTATAAAGTATGTGTTATACGTGCTAGTGTATTAAGACTTAAAAATACACTAAATACTCATAAGGAATATAAACATAAAAAAATACACATACAACATACAAGATACATAATTCGGGTGCAAAGTGCAAACACGAGATATTTATATTAATTTTAGAGAAAATAATATAAGTAAGATACTTAGTTAAAAATATAAAATATTTTTAACACAAGAAAATATACACAAAAGAGAGTGACTTTACTTGTGCGACGCAAGTCTAGTGACTAACGCGTATAGGTTACGACGTTAATTAAGCAAATCCGGTGAAGTTTACGACGCACAGGAACGCAAAGTTGTGAGTTCATGCTCCCCCTTTTCTCTTAACTGTTTTCAGTTTTATAACTTCGGGGGTGAAATACAGGTTACAAATATTACTATGTTTACAAATGGTATGATAACAAAGAGCACACTTGGTGAGAACGAGTACCAAGTGTGATGAGATATAAAAATACAAGAAACGCACTTGGTGAGAACGAGTACCAAGTATGATGCGTTATGAGAAATGATACGAGAAATCGTGTCACGAATAGGGTACCATAAGCACCATTAATCATGTACATACTAAGACCGCAGAACAAAAGGTTAGATCTAATGAGTTTCAGGGCAGCCCCACTCTTGGTGACAACTAGAACCAAGTAGTGTTTTTGTGTCTCAGTCGTGAATCGACTATAGAAAAATGCCTATGGTTTGGTGACTTCCTATGTCGTGTCACATGTTAATGGCTTTGCAACCCATTAACACTTGATACATATAGAGATACTTGACTCATTCATGAATACGTGATTTGAAACAAAATACATACCATGTTTTTCATACAAAGTATACAAACATTCAATACAAAAACTGCATGAATTCACACCAACATTATGTTGACGTTTTTCCAAAACTCACATGTATTTCAGGTAACTAAAGGTGGATGTGCGCGCGGTCTTACTTATGTTCGTGGATGTCGCTATGTTTTATTTTCGCTAAATAAAGTTGTAACTTTTAAGACAATATGCTATCAAGTGTTGTAAACACTTGACTTATGTTTTTGGTAATGTAATGTTTGAAGTTATTTTGAGCATATAGTATGTTTACCTTTCGTATGCAATGAGAACCTTTCATGATCACACCTCGTGCTTCCGCCGCAGAAAGGGGTGTGACATATCGTTGGGGTGATGCACAGGAATCTGCGTTTCAGCACTTAAAAGATAGACTTTGAAGCGCGCCTATCCTCTCATTGCCTGAAGGCACAGATGATTTTGTGGTTTATTGTGACGCTTCCATCCAAGGACTTGGTTGCGTGTTGATGCAACGTGACATGGTCATTGCCTAAGCATCACGCCAACTTAAAGTTCACGAAAGGAACTACACTACGCACGACTTGGAATTGGGAGCAGTTGTTTTCGCACTTAAGATATGGAGACATTACCTGTACGGTACCAAATGCACCATTTACACCGATCACAGGAGTCTCGAGCATATCTTCAAGCAAAAGGAGTTAAACATGCGACAACGCCGATGGGTCGAGCTCTTGAACAATTATGAATGCGCTATCAAATATCATCCGGGCAAAGCCAATGTTGTTGCCGACGCCCTTAGTTGAAAGGATACTATACCTAAGCGTGTACGTGCATTACAGTTTACCATTCACTCTAGCCTTCCCGCCCAAATACGAGATGCTCAGATTGAAGCATTGAAAGCAGAGAACATCAGGGCTAAATCCTTACGAGGATCGAGGCAGCGGCTAGAATAAAAAGAAGACGGAACCTACTATGTGACAGGGCGCATCTGGGTCCCACTTTATGGAAACTTACGTGAGCTTGTGATGGACGAAGCGCACAAGTCTCGTTACTCAGTACATCCTGGTTCGGATAAGATGTACTGTCACGGCTCCCCGACCCACCCTGGACGGAGTCGGAGGCCGCGAGGCAGTTCCCATGGTATTTAATTTATGTGACAGCGGAAGTCTTTGATTAACAGGATCTTTTCACCGAAAAATACTTGTTTAGTATATTACACAAAGTTTAAGGGATAAATCCCAAAATTTACAATAAGTTGATTTCACACAGAAATCTTTATTTTTCCAAAACATGTTTTATTTATTTACAATGAGCCACTTCCCTGAGCTTGATAGTGCTTTACTGCACTTTTCCTGGATCACACAGATCACCTGAAACATGTTTGAAAAAGGTTTTGTCAGCGGGGAAATACTAAGTGAATCATTCCATTTTCTAAAACGACCCGTTAGTTATAATTTACAGTATTAAGAGCGATTACAATGTTTTTATCAACCAATTATCAAGAATGGGTATTTGTCACTCGACCGGATCTGTGACTGTGGTCATACAACTATTGGGTCCCGTTGCCCTAATAGTGACGGTTTACTCACACAGAGTAATAATCACTCACATAGAGTTATACTCACTCACATAGAGTGATAAAAATAGTAATGTGCACAATACCCCACATACCAGCTGTAATTTGGTGATTACAAAGACTTAATCCCTGTAATTATAACCTTGAAAATAATTTGAGGTATTGTAATACTTACTCACAAACTGTGAGAAAACAGTTTAAAAAGAAGAATGACTCACATTGCAGATTAACGAGCAAATAGATAATGCCTACTGATTAGCCTTGATTACACCTAGTTTAACACAATGCACACATAGGCAGGTTAGTAACTAATACAGCAGTTACGTCAATTCACGAGATTAAACCCTCACAACGATTAATCAGTGCAATACTCGATAATTCAATCGGATTTACAACGAATAACAGAGCATAGTCCGAATTCGAACAGCACTCTAATATTCAAGTCGAAATCACGACGAATAATCAAAGTACAAGCTCAATTGAGCAGCACCCGGACTATCGTTGGATAGTTATAATCGATCGGACGTTGAATCGTAATAGCGATCGATTTATTACCTTGATTGCGGCAGCGTCTCGTGATTGTGTGTGTGTGTTGTGGACTGAATTGCATGTAACTCGACGTATACACAGAGTTTTCACGTCGTTTTAAGTCTCCAGTTTACATGCCAAGGTCGGCTATTTATAGCAGAAATTTCGACTCGCTTACGGACCGTATGCCTAACCCTTACGGTCCGTAAGGGAACCTGGTCTGCTTACGGTCCGTAAGGACTAACCTTTACGGTCCGTAAAGGGTGCAGCCTACTTCCTAGACTAGCTGAGTTCGGTTGTAGCTTAGGTGAGTCAAAAATTCAGCAAATAAGAACTGAGCAACGTTTTATTTAAGATAATTATCCATTAGGGTTTGCCCCCCTCGAGTTTTAGGGGCCCTGATCCTGATTCCGATTATTCCGGAAATCTCAGGGTTTATGCCAAATTACTTGGGTGTCTTAATTATAGTTTTCTTATTAGATAATTATTATCCTAATTACCGGTTTTATTGACAGTTGTTACATCCTCCCCACCTTAAGAAAAATCTCGTCCTCGAGATTTACTGGAATATATGAGGATATTTTCGCTTCATTTCTGATTCCAGTTCCCAAGTGTATTCTGGCCCTCTCTTTGAATTCCACTTGACCTTTGACCAATACCAGTCTTTTATGCTTGAGGAATTTGACTTTTCGATCTTCGATCGCTAATGGTTTCTCTACGAATTTCAAATTTTCATTTACCTCTATATCTTGAAGAGGTACTACCAGGGATTCATCTGCTAAACATTTCTTGAGATTGGATACATGAAATACATCATGTACTCCAGCCAATTCTTCTGGTAGTTGTAAACGATAAGCAACTGGTCCGATTCGTTGAATCACTGGGAATGGTCCAACGTACCTTGGACTTAGTTTTCCTTTCTTACCGAAGCGTACTACTCCTTTCCAAGGAGAAACTTTTAAAAGTACTTTATCACCGACTTGAAATTCTAAAGGTTTGCGACGATTATCTGCATAACTCTTCTGACGATCTCGAGCTGTTTTCAGTCTTTCCTTGATCTGGGTTATCTTGTCAGTAGTTTCTTGTACTATTTCAGGTCCTGATAACTGACTTTCTCCGATTTCTTGAAGAGGTACTACCAGGGATTCATCTGCTAAACATTTCTTGAGATTGGATACATGAAATACATCATGTACTCCAGCCAATTCTTCTGGTAGTTGTAAACGATAAGCAACTGGTCCGATTCGTTGAATCACTGGGAATGGTCCAACGTACCTTGGACTTAGTTTTCCTTTCTTACCGAAGCGTACTACTCCTTTCCAAGGAGAAACTTTTAAAAGTACTTTATCACCGACTTGAAATTCTAAAGGTTTGCGACGATTATCTGCATAACTCTTCTGACGATCTCGAGCTGTTTTCAGTCTTTCCTTGATCTGGGTTATCTTGTCAGTAGTTTCTTGTACTATTTCAGGTCCTGATAACTGACTTTCTCCGATTTCTGCCCAACATACTGGAGTTCTGCATTTGCGTCCATACAGTGCTTCGAATGGTGCAGCTTCGATGCTTGAATGATAACTATTGTTATAGGAGAATTCTATTAATGGCAAATGGCTATCCCAATTACCACCAAAGTCAATTACACATGCCCGGAGCATGTCTTCTAGAGTTTGTATTGTCCTTTCACTCTGTCCGTCTGTTTGTGGATGATAAGCAGTACTTAGATTTAGTCGAGTTCCCATTGTTTTCTGAAAACTTTTCCAGAAATGGGAAGTAAATCGACTATCTCTATCCGATACTATGGAGAGTGGGACTCCATGTAGGGATACTACTTCGTCCACGTATAGTTGAGCTAACCTTTCCATGCTAAAGGTTTCTTTCATTGGTAAGAAATGAGCTGATTTGGTTAATCGGTCTACAATTACCCAAATTGCATCATTACCTCTTTTGGTTTTGGGTAACTTAGTAACAAAATCCATTGTTATGAGTTCCCATTTCCATACAGGCATTTCTAATCGTTGGAGTAGTCCTGAAGGTTTCTGGTGTTCAGCCTTAACTTGTGAACAAGTTAAACATTTGGATACGTATTCGGCTATATCCTTTTTCATTCCTATCCACCAGAAATGATTTCTTAAATCTTGATGCATCTTATTGTTTCCTGGGTGCATGGTATACCTAGATTTATGAGCTTCTTCTAAGATCTTATTTCTTAACTCTCCTTGCTTAGGTACCCAAATTCGCTTCTTATGGAACTTCCAAATTCCATCTTTTCCTTGTTCTAGTTCTTTTAGGTAACCTTTCATTCCTTCAGCATCATCTTTGATTGCTGCTTTCTGAATTTCCTTGATTTGTGCCATTAAATCTACTTGTAGATTTAATCTAAGAGCACGGACTCGTTTCTGGTTTTCATGATACTTACGACTTAAGGCATCTGCAACTACATTTGCCTTTCCTTCGTGATATTGAATATCACAGTCGTAGTCGCTTAGCATCTCCATCCATCTTCTTTGCCTCATGTTTAATTCTTTTTGCCCAAATATATATCTTAAACTCTTATGATCTGTATAAACAGTAAACTTACCTCCATACAGATAATGTCTCCAGATTTTAAGGGCAAAAATTATAGCTCCTAATTCTAGATCATGAGTCGTATAATTCTCTTCGTGCTTTTTCAATTGTCTAGAAGCATACGCAATTACCTTCTTGCGTTGCATCAACACACATCCATAGCCTAATTTTGAAGCATCACAATATACTTCAAAGTCTTCTGTTCCTTCGGGTAAAGCTAAGATTGGTGCATTTGTCAACCTATGCTTTAAAATCTGAAAAGCTTCTTCTTGTCTAGGTCCCCATTCAAACTTAGCAGTTTTACATGTTAACTTAGTTAAAGGAACGGCTATCTTAGAAAAATCTTTGATAAATCGTCTATAGTATCCAGCTAAGCCTAGAAAACTTCTTATCTCCATTGCTGTTTGTGGAACTTTCCACTTCTTAATTGCTTCTATCTTAGAAGGATCTACATGGATACCTTCGTGATTTACCACATGTCCTAAAAATTGTACTTCTTGCAGCCAAAATTCGCATTTCGAAAATTTGGCATAAAGCCTTTCTTTTCTTAACAAAGTTAAGTGAACGTGTAAATGCTCACAATGTTCTTTTTGGCTTTTGGAGTAAATAAGTATATCGTCGATGAAAACGATTACAAATTTATCCAAGTATGGTTTACAAATCCGATTCATCATGTCCATGAATGCTGCTGGGGCATTCGTTAACCCAAAGGGCATGACTGTGAACTCATAATGACCATACCTAGTTCTGAAAGCAGTTTTAGGTATATCCTCTTCTTGTACTTTCAACTGATGGTATCCGGATCTTAAATCTATCTTAGAGAAATACTTACCTCCTTGTAATTGATCGAAAAGATCATCAATCCTAGGTAATGGGTATCGATTCTTAATTGTAACCTTATTCAGTTCCCTATAATCGATACACATTCTCATCGATCCATCTTTCTTTCTCACAAACAACACTGGTGCACCCCAAGGGGATGAACTCGGTTGTATGAATCCTTTGCTAAATAATTCATCTAATTTCTTTTTCAATTCTAACATTTCAGTAGGTGCTAATCTATAGGGTGCTTTAGCTATTGGTGCAGTACCTGGAATTAAATGAATTCTAAACTCTACTTCTCTATCAGGTGGTAATCCAGGTAATTCTTCTGGAAAAACGTCTGGGTATTCTGACACTACCGGGATGTCCTGAAGTTCCTTATCTTTAGTGTTAATGATTACTGAAATCATGTACACCATTTCCTGCTTTCTCGAATAACTAGCCAATTTCATTACTGAGATGAATTTTAGTGGCTTTCGAGGTCTATCTCCAGTAATTAAAATTACTTCTCCTGTAGGTGTTTGAATTTCTACAGCATTTTTATCACATAGGATTCGTGCATGGTTGGCTATTAACCAATCCATTCCTAATACTACATCGAATCCTGCTAAATTCATTGGTAACAAGTTTGCAGAAAACTTATGGCCTAATAATTCTATTTTTCCTTCTTGCCAGACTTTATCTATTTTCACAGAATTTCCTTCTGCGGTTTCTACTGTGAAGATTTGCCTAAGAGTGGTTAAAGGTAACTTAAGATCTTGGCAAAATAAAGTATTTATAAAACTTTGGTTCGCACCAGAGTCAAATAATACTTTTGCAAATACGTTGTGAACTAAGAACGTACCGGCTATCACATCTAGAATGAGTTCGGCCTCTTGAGTGGTTAGCTGGAATGCTCGCGCATTTCTCTTAGTTGTTCCTTCAGCTGGTTTGGCTTGGTTAACTACAGGTTTAGCTAACTTAGGACATTCAAATTGAAAGTGTCCCCTTTCTCTGCAATTATAACAAATTCTTGTTTTCTTCCTGCAGTCTTCTTCCCGATGTCCTTTCATTTTGCAAAAATTGCAAACCATGTTGCATTGTCCATAATGCTTCTTTTTGCAAATTTTGCAGAACGGAGATGATGAGGATTGCCCGGTTCCTCTTTTCTTGGTATTACCCACACGAAATCCTTGGGTAATCTTTTGAGCTAATTCCTTCTTGCGATCTTCCTCTCTTGTGCGTACCAATTCATCTGTTAGGGTATTAGCTAATTCTACAGCATCGTCAATGGTACGAGGTCTCGCAGCTTTAACGATGTTTCGGATCTCACTAATTAATCCCCAGATGTAACGAGAAATAAGTACCGGTTCTGGCGAAGCCAGTGATGGCACTACCCTTGCGTATTCAAAGAATGTCGAAGTATAGCCCCGACAATCTACACCTAGCATACGATGACTCAGGAACTTGTTTGCCATTTGTTCCTTCTCGTATTCGGGACAGAATTTTCTTTCTACAAGATTCTTAAATTCTTCCCAACTCATGGCATAGGCTATTCTTCTTCCTTTTGCCTGGAGGACCGTGTTCCACCATTCTAGTGCTCCTTCCTTGAACAGATTTGATGCATACATCACTTGATCCTCTTCGGCACATTTGCTTATTGCGATTACTGCTTCGGTTTTCTCTAACCAACGCAGTGTTGCAGTTGCCCCTTCGTTACCTGCAAATTCAGTGGGTTTGCAAGCAAGAAATTCTTTGTATGTGCAACCAGGCGTTGCAGCTTTTATTCTTTTAGGGAGTGGGGCCTGTTGCGGATCATGATCGTCATGATTGCCGCCTCCATTTATGCTGTTACTGCCGTTATCTTCTGGAATACGTTTACTAGGAATTAATTGTGGTTCGGCAGGTTTCTGAACAGCAGCCACAATTTCTGGAATAGCATGAGCTATCCCTTGGGCGATAAAGTGCTCGATATCTTGTCGAGTTATATATTGATCTTCCTGTTCTTGCTCAGATTGATTTACTTCATTAATTGGTTCATTGTTAGCGTTTTCCATCTGCTAATTGATAGAAATTATTAGTGTTTAACTTATCAATGGCAAAATTCACATAGATAAACACATAGATTATCACAACATACAAGCATAACCAAAATTGTCGATTTCTCGACTTTTACTTTGTTATGGTATATTGTATATGCATCCATACACACCGTATCTTACAAAGTTTTATTGCCCATTTTACAGAATTTTAAGTTGCTATTATACAATACAGCTTTCTGTGGTTTAACTGACTGTTCTAGTAACGATGCTCCCTCTCATCGTACTTCCAAGTTAGATGCTCTCCCATTTCCTTGATCCTATTACCTGTACCTATCAGTTCTTCACCGAACTGACGGAGTTCAGCTAGGTTTTCATTACTCATGGGAGGATTCGGGAGTGGTTCTGGGTCAAATTGTGGAAGGAAGCTATAAGGACTGTTGACTATGTTTTGAAATTGCCAGTCGTTTGTCTACCATTCCTCCATTTGGCCTAATGGTCTGGTGTGAACTAGTGGGTCTGGAATAGCTGGTCCTAGGTTTAGTGGAAATTGGACTGTAGCCGGGTAAGAGAAGAGATTATCGTTGATAGGCTCTAGAACATCACAATTATTCAGTAAGCGGTCTATTTCGTCCTGGAACATGATTTCCTCAGACTGTTTAGAGCTTTCTCCGATCTCTATTCCCTTTTGCTTTAGGTCTATTCCTAATTCCTTTTCTGGTGGTTTCAAACTTTCTCCAGTTTCTATTTCCTTTCCCTTGTTCACGATCACAGGATTTTCTATTTTAGGGAGTCTCCTAGTGGTTGGTTTCCTACGACGTACTTTCCTCCACCCTACGTATCTTCTCTTCTTTTTAGGTTTGGCTTTTTCCAGCGGTGGAGCTTTGAATTCCACAGGTTCTTCTATGTCAGCTATGTAACCAGTAAAGTCGTGAGAGACTTCGATAGGCACTGGATATAAGTTGAGATTCTGGAATGCTTCCGACATCTCATTCATGCTGCATAGTATATATGCAAAATACAAGAATGTAATGTTAAAACTTTGGAACAAAGTTTAACAAATAAACACTGAAGTTTTATTGCATAATTTATACAGAAGACAACAGAGATAAACACACTGGGTTTTATTTATTTACTGGATTGTGATTTCCCAGTTTATCAGATATTTATAGGTTGGCATTTTCTGCTACAGTAGCTAGCATATAGAGGTTTGCCCATTTCTTGTCTATTTTATCTTCCCAAGGTGTACTATTACCCAACTCTTGGACTTCTGGGTTAAACCTAACTCTCTTGGTTCGGGGTTTCTTTTTCTCCTGACTCTTTTTAAGTATCGAATCCCTTTTCTCTAGGGAAAGAGGATTCTCATAATTTGCCTTGCGGATAAAGATTCCTTCTTCTAAATTTACTGGATTTTTAGAAGAAGATGCAACATCTAGTTTGTGGTAGATAGCAGACAGCTTTTGCTTACCCATACTGTAACTAACAAATAGTCAGTTAATAACACAAATAATCACAGAATAACAGCTAGTAGAATTAAGTATTTTGTCAAATACTTAATTTAGTATTAGGCTTAATCAGCGGCTCGATCAGTGGCTCAATATTTATTAATTCTTAGCTCTGATACCACCTTCAACTGTCACGGCTCCCCGACCTACCCTGGACGGAGTCGGAGGCCGCGAGGCAGTTCCCGTGGTATTTAATTTATGTGACAGCGGAAGTCTTTAATTAACAGGATCTTTTCACCGAAAAATACTTGTTTAGTATATTACACAAAGTTTAAGGGATAAATCCCAAAATTTACAATAAGTTGCTTTCACACAGAAATCTTTATTTTTCCAAAACATGTTTTATTTATTTACAATGAGCCACTTCCCTGAGCTTGATAGTGCTTTACTGCACTTTTCCTGGATCACACAGATCACCTGAAACATGTTTGAAAAAGGTTTTGTTAGCGGGGAAATACTGAGTGAATCATTCCATTTTCTAAAACGACCCGTTAGTTATAATTTACAGTATTAAGAGCGATTACAATGTTTTTATCAACCAATTATCAAGAATGGGTATTTGTCACTCGACCGGATCTGTGACTGTGGTCATACCACTATTGGGTCCCGTTGCCCTAATAGTGACGGTTTACTCACACAGAGTAATAATCACTCACATAGAGTTATACTCACTCACATAGAGTGATAAAAATAGTAATGTGCACAATACCCCACATACCAGCTGTAATTTGGTGATTACAAAGACTTAATCCCTGTAATTATAACCTTGAAAATAATTTGAGGTATTGTAATACTTACTCACAAACTGTGAGAAAACAGTTTAAAAAGAAGAATGACTCACATTGCAGATTAACGAGCAAATAGATAATGCCTACTGATTAGCCTTGATTACACCTAGTTTAACACAATGCACACATAGGCAGGTTAGTAACTAATACAACAGTTACGTCAATTCACGAGATTAAACCCTCACAACGATTAATCAGTGCAATACTCGATAATTCAATCGGATTTACAACGAATAACAGAGCATAGTCCGAATTCGAACAACAGTCTAATATTCAAGTCGAAATCACGACGAATAATCAAAGTACAAGCTCAATTGAGCAGCACCCGGACTATCGTTGGATAGTTATAATCGATCGGACGTTGAATCGTAATAGCGATCGAGTAATTACCCTGATTGCGGCAGCGTCTCGTGATTGTGTGTGTGTGTTGTGGACTGAATTGCATGTAACTCGACGTATACACAGAGTTTTCACGTCGTTTTAAGTCTCCAGTTTACATGCCAAGGTCGGCTATTTATAGCAGAAATTTCGACTCGCTTACGGACCGTATGCCTAACCCTTACGGTCCGTAAGGGAACCTGGTCTGCTTACGGTCTGTAAGGACTAACCTTTACGGTCCGTAAAGGGTGCAGCCTACTTCCTAGACTAGCTGAGTTCGGTTGTAGCTTAGGTGAGTCAAAAATTCAGCAAATAAGAACTGAGCAACGTTTTATTTAAGATAATTATCCATTAGGGTTTGCCCCCCTCGAGTTTTAGGGGCCCTGATCCTGATTCCGATTATTCCGGAAATCTCAGGGTTTATGCCAAATTACTTGGGTGTCTTAATTATAGTTTTCTTATTAGATAATTATTATCCTAATTACCGGTTTTATTGACAGTTGTTACATGTACCACGACCTAAAGACTACATACTTGTGGCCTGGTATGAAAGCTAACATAGCAACCTACGTCAGTAAATGCTTGACCTGTGCTAGGGTCAAGGTCGAATACCAGAAACCATCAGGCCCACTCCAACAACTAGAGATCCCGAAATGGAAATGGGAGCAAATTTCCATGGATTACGTTACTGGCCTGCCGAGATCTCAACGTGGAAACGATACCATTTGGGTGATCGTGGATCGACTGACCAAGTCTGCACATTTTCTGGCTATCAAAGAAACGGATAAGTTTTCTACTCTAGCAGACGTCTACCTAAAGGAAATAGTATCAAGGCACGGAGTGCCAACATCCATCATTTCTGATCGAGGCTCACGTTTTAGATCTGAGTTGTGGCGAGCTATGTACAAGTCCTTTGGTTCTCGATTAGACATGAGCACGGCATATCATCCACAGACGGATGGGCAATCTGAATGCACCATCCAAACCCTTGAAGACATGCTTAGGGCATGTGTAATTGATTTTGGTAATGGCTGGGAAAAACACCTCTCGTTAGTGGAGTTTTCATATAACAATAGTTACCACACCAATATTCAGGCCGCTCCGTTCGAGGCATTGTATGGACGGAAGTGCCGATCACCTCTCTGTTGGGCAGAAGTTGGTGACAGTCAAATCACTGGCCCAGAACTTGTAGTCGATACAACCGAAAGAATTGCTCAGATACGGCAACAAATGGCGGCAGCTCGTGACCGTCAGAAAAGCTATGCTGATAAGCGAAGAAAGCCACTCGAGTTCCAGGTTGGGGACCGGGTGCTACTCAAAGTCTCACCTTGGAAAGGTGTAGTTCGTTTTGGCAAGCGAGGCAAACTCAATCCGCGTTATGTCAGACCGTTCGAAATCATTGAGAGAATTGGCAAAGTCGCTTACAAGTTGAATCTACCGGCAGAACTCAGCGGAGTTCACAATGTTTTCCATGTGTCGAATCTGAAGAAGTGTTTGTCAGATGAGACCCTTATAGTTCCCTTAAAGGAGCTCACAATCGACGACCAGTTGCGATTCGTCGAGGGACCAGTTGAAATCACAGACCGAGACGTTAAGATTCTCAAGCGAACAAGAATACCTCTTGTCCGAGTTCGTTGGAATTCCCGTCGTGGCCCGGAGTATACCTGGGAACGAGAAGACCAAATGAAACTCAAGTATCCCCAGCTGTTTAAGAAAAGTGCAACCACTACTGAGACTGAAGCTACTGCAGAATTTCGGGACGAAATTCCAAATCAACGGGGGGATGATGTGACACCCCAGGAAAACCAGGGAAACCACGCAACTTAACTAGCTTCCTCAGTAATCACGCGCTAAATTTCGGGAAGAAATTTTCTTAACAAGGGGAGAATGTGACAACACCCAAAAACTTCATGTAACCGTACAATTTATTTATGTTAATTAAAGTGCTTGATGACTGTGCTAAGTTTCTTAACTGCTTTCTGATTACTGTGCTTGTTAATGTACTAGTCTTGTGCAGAAAATCTACTAAATAGTCCTGTATGTTTCCCCAAGTGTTGGGAATTTAAAATGTTACAAAAAGATAAATATATAACACTATATGGAATAACTTAGCACTTTAACGGAACGGTACCAAACCGAACAACCGGACATTACCCGGAACACTAAAATATTACTAGAAGCATTGTTTTAGTGTTTCGGAGCTAGTATTGGTCACCGAACATCATAATACAATATATAAATACTAAACACATAACTCCCTAAATTTAACACTTAAAACCTAACTAGATGAAGTAACCAAGAATTGAAACTCAACTAAGCACCCCCCCCCCCCAAACCGGTTATGGAACTTGTGGGACCCCATGATCTTGTTTAATTAATTACTGTGATCTTGCTAAGTACTTGGTGGACATAAGACCTAGTGGTTAAAACAATGTTGGAAGGTTATCTATAAGAACCATTAGATCTTTCTAACCTTCACTTCATCTTCACGTCAACTCAAAACAACTCTCCATCTCTCTCCTCTCCTTGGCTTCGGCCGAACTCAACCACCCTCACCGTCATCATCATTCAATCATCTTCCACTCTTCTAAGAGCATACAAAGGTGTTATAGTGCATACAACGAAGCTTGGAGCTTTCGGAAGTTGAAGGACCTTCCCTACTTGCTATTAACCACCACTTTTCTTCTCTTGAACTTCCCTAGCCTTGAGCTAGTGGTAAGAACATCCTACACTTCATATTTCATCTTATTTAAGTCGTTAAAGTAGGTTACATGATGACAAACTTATAGAACACTAAGAAACTTGAACTTGAAACATGAACATAAGCTAAAGTTATGAAGAAATCATATTGTTTAGTGTTGATATACTTGTTGATTGTTGATTGCTTGTAGAAATGATGTTGATCATCATGTAGTCTTGCTAGATCATGAAAAAAAAACATAATCTAGCAAGATGAGATGATGAACATGTTAAAGGTTAAGGATCATCCTCACTAAAGTCTTGAACTTGAAAGAACAACTTGTTTTCTTGAAAAGTAATAAACAAAGTAAGTTGTTAAACACATAGATCTAAATATTTATGAATGATTTTTAAAGAAACCAAGTAAAAATGCAAGTTTTACTAAATCTTGGTTCTTACATAAATAAACATCATTTTTGGTGGCTAACAAAGTAAAGAAACACATGTGTAACAAGAAAAATACATGAAGAAGTATTTTTAGAAAATATGGACATAAGTTGTAAAGAATCATATTCTTTAAAAATGGGGTTTTTAAAGAAGTAATCACACTTTAGAGGGTAACAAGATTTACTAAATACACTAGTGAGTTGCTACACATTTTTATAAACTTTCAAGTTCATGATATAGAAATTAATGCTTGTTTTAACAAAGATTGATAAGTAAAGATTTTATATTGTTGATTGATGATTATTGAATAATTTTTGGAAAAGAAAATGATATGCTTAATAGCGTGGACACCTCCATTTACAAAGGAAACTCTGGCAAAATTTTCTAAAAATTTCAACACTTAGAAAATATTTTTTGAACAAGCGTTACAAGTATATTTTATAACTTGTGTTTCGAATATAAACTTCGTCATAATTTTTGGTAACAAAGACAAAGTGTCGGAGGTTGGTTTTTGTGAATAAAAATGGGTAAATTATATTTAGAATATATATATATATATATATATATATATAGAGTAGGAGTTCTGTGGAAAGTGTGTTTTTCCTAGAAAGTCTAGGAAGCGATCTGGGCCCTCCGATTGGTGTTTTTAATGGATTGGATCAAATGGATGGCATTTTCGTAATATCTGAGTTATATAATTAGAGACTTTTAATATAGTGAGGATATTTTGGTAATTGGAAGTGTTTTAAATCAATCAAGAAACTGCCATAACAATAACCAATCCCTAAAATCATGGGATTTCCCCTCTTTCTATCTCTCTCTCTCTCCCTCCCTAACCGCAACCAAAGAAGAACCAGCCATATTTCCTGCAAATATTCTTCTCCGATTGGTCATATATCGGTTCCTTCGAGGTATAAGCCGATCAAACAGTAGTCGGAATCGTTGGTCGGCCGGTGATGTTTCCCTATCGGTTGTTGTTTTGCATACTTGTTTCAATTTTTTTTATCTATCATTGAATCGGGTTCTTATTTTTAGTCAATGGACCTCAATGCTTGACATCTTAGAGTGGGCTCTAGATGTAATTGGGGTTACCTACAGATGTCTTGATGGCAGTACCTACAGATGTAATTGTGTTTTAAAATGACATCTGAATATGTTGATGATGGCAGTGTGTTTTAAAGTTTATGTGTTTTACCATTTTAATGTTGATGATGACAGTGTGTTGAAGACGAAGACACTGGGTTGTGTTGAAGACGAAGACACTGACAGTGTGTCCAGCAATCTGCTTGCAGTTAAAACACAATGTCAAGAAATATGCTTGATGTTAAAACACAGTGTCAAGAATCCTCCAGCAATCTGCTTGCTGTTAAAACACAGTGTCAAGAATCCTCCAGCAATCTGCTTGCTGTTAAAACACAGTGTCAAGGAAATATGCTTGTTGTTAAAACACAGTGTCAAGAATCCTCCAGCAATCTGCTTGCTGTTAAAACACAGTGTCAAGAATCCTCCAGCAATCTGCTTGCTGTTAAAACACAGCGTCAAGAAATCTGCTTGCTGTTAAAACACAGCGTCAAGAAATCTGTTTGCTGTTAAAACACATTGTCAAGAAACACAGCGTCTTGTATGATTTAAATTGAAACTGTCAATTTGATTTAAATGGAATATTTAGTTTCCATAATTTTGTGGTTAGTTAGTTATCCTAATAAAATAATCCATAATTAAAATAATACTCAAATTACACAATTGCCCTTTTAGTTAAAATCATTCAATGCCACATGTCGCGCTCTTATTGCTTCTAGACTTTCTAGGAAAAACACACTTTCCGCAGGAACCCTACTCTATATATATATATATATATATATATATATATATATATATATATATATATATATATTAGACTAGAACACTTGTGTGGATACTTGTTTATTTTGTGAGATAATTATATTATTTTAGGGTAAAATAATCTAACTTAACAAAGTACCTTGACATTAGAATTGTGTGGTACGTGACAGAAGTAATGAATAGATAAACCGTACGTGTTGTGCATGAGAAATTTATTGTTATCTATACCATATTAGGATGTGCTTGATTTCCTGATTTTAGAGTAATTAATCTAACCGAGCAAACCAAGGTGAGTTCACACACTTTCTAAGGCATGGGATTCCCGGTGGTTGGGAATGAGTTAATGATGTGCGTGAAGTGTGTTGTATTTTAGGTATATATTTTAAGCCCTTTTACACTTTTTAGCCAAGTTTTAAATTTATAAAACACGATATTTACTAACACTAAACACACATATGGGCAAGTGCACCCATCGTGGACGTAGTATAGTGTTGGTAAGATACCGAGGTCGTCCAAGGACACATGAGCTTTTAGTACCGGTTTATCCTCAACGTCTAATCAAATCAAAATGTTAGAAAAAAGGTTTTTAAACTAAGAAAATAAAACTAACTAAAATGCTGAAAAATAAAATAAAAATAAAAACAGATAGACAAGATGAATCACTTGGATCCGACTCGTGTGTAGTGTAACCTTTGATTATTTTCGCACTTTTGCACTTGTTTAAGAGATTATCTTAGTTATTGTAGTAGGCCCCTCTTTTGAAGGCGACGTTACCCTCAACCCAGTAGTTTGAGTCAGCAAGGATACAATCCTAAAGGGTCGGATTATTGAAAGATAACTAATTAAGTTATTAATGCATAATGTGGTAGGCCCCTCTTTTGAAGGCGACGTTACCCTCAGCTAAGTAGTCTGAGTCAGCAGGGATACAGTCCTAAGTAGCTGGGTTAAAGTTTTAATAGTAGTTTAACTTATGAGGGGATCAAAGAGTTTGGACCCCCGCCATCCAATACCTTTGAGTATTGAAGGAGGTCCTACTAAATTTGACCCAGGTCCTTTGCAGGATCTATACACTGAACAATGGCAAGACTCTTACCAAACTGTTCCCTTAACCCCCGACCAGGTAGCCAACATACCTCCATATATACCGTGGAGATATGAATGGTGAAAATGTTTTATTTTATATAGACAGTAAAATAATGCCAAGACACCACGGACAAACGATAAGGAAGAATCACCTTCAACATAAGAAACTAGTAATCAAAGTCATTAATACAAAACCAATTAAAAAGTGCAAAAGATTAAAAATAAAAAGTATTACACTAAACACTTGTCTTCACCAAGTGATGTAAGAGACTTAGGCAAACATGGCCTTTGATTGTCAAGAACTCTTACGATCAATCTTGGATCCCGAGATGACTCACATACTCTATGATGGACAATGGATGATGGTGGTGGATGATGGTGTATTGATAGTGGTGGGTGGTGGGTGAAGTATGAGAGAGGTGGTGTGCCAAGGGATGAGTTGCAAGAGCTCCAAACACTCCTATTTATAGGCTGAACAGAAGCTCGGGCATGGCCCCGTGTCCATCCGAATCTCTCTCTTCATTAATTGCAATTCGTAATTCCAATAAATGCGCCTGCAGGAAGTTGACCACGCCCCCATGTCCGCTGGGCACGGCCCCGTGGTGGGCAGTAGAAGCTTCTATGAGTTTGTCTTTTCTACTGCTACTTGGGCACGGCCCCGTGCTCACTGAGCACGGGGCGTGTTCAGTCTTCTGTCTTCTCTGTTTTGCTTGGGAAGATGCTGTCGAGAGGTCGGGCATGTCACTTTTGTTCCCTTTCTTGTATTTATGTTAGATTTTGCTGTCTTTTTGCTTCTTTTGTTATTTTGAGCTCATTTAATCCTGAAAATACAAAAGGAAGACAAAAGCACACTTTTTCCAACATTAGTACTAAAAAAGGGTTAGTTTTATGCCACAATTGATGTAATTTATATGTTGCATTTTGTGCACATCGGTTAAAGAATTAAAACGGAACCTACATATCCTACTTGGGTAGGATATGTACGGCCATCCTCCATAGGTAGGATGCCAATATTAATCCTGCGTATTCTTCTTGGGTAGAATACGTACGTTCATCCTCCTTGGGTAGGACAACAACCTTAAAACTTACTAGACAAAACTCTATCATTAAGTCCCTCATTTTATATCGACTTAATCGCCGAGGCCAATGGCGAGCGGGTCATTAGTTAATAGCGCTATTAGGTTTAACAAACCTCACACCGTGCCAGTCAGACGGGCGTGTAATAATGGACTATGGCAAACTGTCAGTGAGTGATGATAGACACTGATGTAGGGCACAACTTATTTTCGTTAGTAGTCGATATGGTAACGGCCTAGTAGTTCACATGGGGAAGCCCCCACTGATCATGGATATGGTTTTGGTAATAAAGAAGGAACTAGTTAATCACACTTTCAACTATGGGGTAACCCCCACGGCAATTAAGCCAACGAAAGACAAACCATGTTTTCGAAAACGACTTAAAACTAAACAACCAATCGTGAACTCACTCAACTTTGTTGTTGACTCGTTGTTACATGCCTTACAGGTCGCTAGATGCTTATGGAGCTTGCACGAGGAGGAGGTTGTTGTGGAATATGGATTGTTATGTTCCGTGCTAAACATTTAATTCTTATGAACTTATTAAACTTACGTTTTGGTCTTTAAACTTATGAACTATGGAACTTGTGTTTTGGACTTACGTTTATACTTCCGCTGTTTAATTTGAACTTGGTTAACTAGCTTTTGGTCACCAATTGTATTGTGGTTGGTTTTACTTAGTTAATTACGTTGTTCAATATAATTGGTGGCTTGATCCTGGTCATGTCACGCCTCCAAGCGGTGATACTCCGCATGGTGGATTTTGGGGGTGTTACACTCTCGATGGATTGTATTGCGACGAAAACTGCCCTTGCTTGTTGAGGAGTGGTGGTTGGGGATACGAACTGTAGGCTGTGCGGTTTTGGGGAAGAAACAAATGACCACCTAGCGGCTTCTTGCGTTTTGGTTAGAGCCGTTTGGTGGCACGTTTGTGTCTGGCTTAAAATTCCGGTGTGTATACAACGTCTTTCACTTAAGGAAGTGATGGATGGTCTTTTCAGTCTAAAAGGTTCAGCCGACTGGAAGAAGGTAATTGAAGTTGTTTTTCACACTACTCTTTGGCGTATTTGGAAGGCGCGAAACGCGGTGGTTTTTGAAGGTATCCCGTTTAATGTCAGCAAATTGGTGGAAGATGTCAAAGAGGACTCGTTTATGTGGATCAAGTATAGATCCAAGTTTAAAGGGCTCGAGTGGGGATAGATGGGGGGACTTTAACATTAGAGACATTATTTTGTAAATTCCTTTTCTTTTGGGTTCCCCAGCTTCTTGTTGGCCCCTTGTCCTATTTTATGTGGTGAATAAAATAGTCGCCATTCAAAAAAAAAATCTATATAGTTTTATGATTGGTAGCCTATGGGCTTGTGAGCCCAAATCAGGCCCATACTTAAGATTCACCATCAACTATCTGTAATATACATACAAAATTACAAAGTAACATTTTTGAGATGAAAAAGTTGTTTTTAAGTAAGGTGATGTCGATATTTTAGTTTATATACAACGATTATTAACTTAAAGTTGTTTTTAAGTAAGGTGATGTCGATATTTTAGTTTATATACAACGATTATTAACTTAAACAGAATCTACCTCTTGAGAAATATCTCTAAACCAAATAAAGTAGTTTGAAGATTAAAATTTAGAATTACTAAAAGTTTGTAGCTGAAGTTGTCTAGTGAGAAAGACTCAAAGGACCTGAATCGTAATTCACACTCAAAACACTCTGCTCATGAATATGAAAAGGGCAGAAATTAGGGTTTTTATTTACAGATTCCACTCGAACAAGATGAGGTCATCTGAGAGGTGATGGTTTTTAGGGGCGGTAGCCCTCCTCTCCTCTGAAGTATGATTTTGACTTTATTATTATTATCAAGTCAAAACTAGTCTTCATGGCCGATGATTCTGTTCAAATTTCAACAACCCCTCTTGTGTTCTATCAGAACCTGTTGATGTAAACAGCCGAACGTACATACTACAAACATACCAAAGAACTTGGGTTGTGTTGCGGTTTGTCGCTTGTTTATGTCATATTATTATTGTTATTATTAGCTAGAGGTGCACACAGAAAGAAAAAAAAAAAAAAAAAAAAACCGGTTTGGATTCCAAAATCGGGTTGAGATTAAAGACCGTTGAAACCGGTTTGGATCCTTAGAAAGGCTGTGATGATCAACTTTAGTCTGTCCGAGTGGATCGGATCAAAGTTTGAGATTATCTGCATCTTGGCGGGGCAATCAAACTGGATGGTTATGTGAAAGATTCTCTCACATTGCAACCGATCGATTTGCAGCCATGGCGGATTTATCCATCTTTGTTCCATCGTTTACTGATCTGAGCCTCGTACAAATCAGTTTTGCAAACTCAAAAGATCTGAAAAATATTTGAATTTATGCTGCACCAGTATAAAAGTACTTTTATCTTTGAAACTCAAAAGGTCTGAAAAATATTTGAAATTTACGATTATGACTAGTTTACTCTTCGTTAAAGTTAGTGCAATTTCACTTTTGCTCCCGAGTGCCCACACACATATACAATTTCACTTTAACGTTATTTTACTAATTTCGTGAAAATAATGTTAAAAGCGGCGGATAGTTAATCATGTATCATGTGGTGACGTTGATCGCTTAAAGACACGGGGTACATACACCAATCAGTCTCTGTCCTTATTGTTTGAGTATTATGTGTCTTAAGTCCAAGGCTTGACACAAAACTACAATCAAGCCTGGGTATCACTGGAATCGGCCTCTCTATACCTATAAGGTAGAGGTAAGATTGTCTACATCTACCCTCCTCATACCCTATCTTAGCTTTGCTATTGGCGGGATTTACTAAGTATGACGATCAGGGGCGGACACAAGTATAGTCCAAGGTGGGCGGGCGCACCCCCGGGGAAAAAAAATTTAATGCTAAGTTCCGTCGAAAATCTCGTCCGCACCCCTTGGAATTTTTCGACCGCACCCTTGAAATTTTTTGTCCGCACCCCTTAGGTAAAAAGTGTTATCAATTTTTAATTTTTTAGTAAACTCTTATTAAAAAAAATACTACCTAAATTATTTAACTTTTAATACCTAACTAACTAAACCCAAATACCCATACCTTTACCCCTTATAATTTTCCTAACTAGCTAGCCCACTAAGTCTTAGCCCATTAACCAAACCCAACAATATTTCAAACTATAATAAAATAATTAAAACCCAAAACCTTTAGAAATTCTCTCCCGCTCTCTCTCTCTCTTGCGTCCCTGCACTACCAACGAACAAAGCGACAACAGTCTAGCCGCCAGCGACCACCGTAATCAACCACCATACCACCGTCGTTTGACGCTAAATCTAACCGTAATCCGAACACGGATAAGTTTCTTTGTTATTTTGATGATTTTGGTTGATGTTATAGGAGAAAAAAGGGTAATAAAGTTGTTAAATAGGTTTGAAATTTTGTGTGTTTTAACGTTGTTTAGATGATTTTTAGGGTGATTATGTTGTTTATATATTTTTAGGGTGATTACAACTTACGTTATGATTTATAGGGCTTGAATAGTTGAAAATTAAAATTAAAATTAAAATTGAAACATTTTATTATGGAGCGATAAACTTATGTTATATAGAGAAAAAATTGCTTAAGAAATTAGCTTTAGATGATGTTTTGGATAGATTTCCAAAAATGAAAACCCATAGGGCGTCGACGCTTTAACTATGTTTGTAACAAGGTTTGACATGTTTTTGATGATTATATAAATTTAGTTTGATGTTCGTTTGTTTTACATGACCCGACCCGACCCGATACGAACCGATTTTTTTACTTATATATCTAGGGGCCTAAAATTTTTAAAAATGTTCCACACCCCCATGGAAAAATTCCTGGGTCCGCCACTGATGACGATGATGATTAGTTTGCTCTTCATTTACACGGATTAATATCCGACAATAGTTTTTGGCCTAAATCCTAATCTGAACATAAGTGTGGTCTTTTTTGGGAAATGATACTCTTGTGCTTAATGCAAATGAATATTTTATGTTTTTATGTTTTTATTTATGATTTTATGTTTTTATCTTGTGCTTAATGCAAATGAATATTTCGTTGTTTGTTGCTGATGTTATTTTTAACTCTGATTTGTCAAATGCGTATGTTTGAATCTGCTATGTACTGATCAAGTCTATTGGCCATTGTGCATTGATTTGATTCGATTCTCATATCTATTTTCTTATCCATTGATGTGTATTATGGTCTTTGTACACTCTCATGGCTCATATTGTTTTCATAATGATGCTACTTTGGTTTAACTTCTAATTTCTGGTGCGGTTGTTTCTCATAAGTTTGATGTTGCTACTATTATTTATTGTTGTTGCCTGCTGTATTTCTTGCTTCTAGGTCTGTAGTTGCACAATGACTGCTCATGATACTCTACATGAAAAGCTAATATTGGTGCAGCTGTTGTTCGATTTATATCTTCTGAGTTTATGTTTTCGTTTGAAAATTCTGACGCGCAAACTGGCTTCTGAATTAATCAATTGGCTTATGTTCTCATTTATTTTCCAAAAGCGGGCCGAGTACTTTTATGATTACTAGTGTCGATGATGGCTTGGGAGATTTTATTATAAAGTTTTATATATTTAAGTTTACTTGTAATGGGCCTCTCATGGCTGTTGTTTACAAGTTTTTATTTCCAGTGTTACCTTACCTATACCTCCTTCATAAATAAAGATCTTTATATGACAATAGGAGTTTAACAAGTCTAAATGGACCTCTTAAGTTGTTTGGATGGATAAAATAACCAAGAGCTTATGCTGACTATTTTCTGACTTATAATGTTAATGATATAGTGTGTTAATGAGTCAATTTGTAAAAAAATAAAAAAAATAAAAATAAAAAAACCTTCTCAATGGGTTGAAAGTCGCCTAAAGTGTAATTTCGTTCACCTGAGCCGCAAGTTTTTATAAATATGTTAAACATAATAAGGATCAATCAAACCCTTGCAAAATACTACCAATTTTGATGCATTACCTCCTCTAATCTAACAACAATAGATAGATTACTCTTTCAAAGTCAAGCTCACATGAGAGGGTTCTAGCTAGTCAAGCTCACATGAGAGGGTTCTAGCTAGGACTGTCTAAAAAGCTCACGGCTCGAAGTTTGCTCGATATGGCTTGGTTTGAAAGTGAGCCGAGCCGGCTCGGCTCAGCTCGTGACGAGCCAAATTGGCTCGGTTTGGCTCACTTGGTAGCTCGGCTCGGCTTACTCGAATTATTTTACTTATAATATATTTTTTATACACATATAACGTATTACAAAAAAGTGATTTATTATTTACATGTATTTAAGCTTGTAGTTTTATATCTATTTCATATTTAAAGGTTGATTACCATGCTAATGAACAAATATTGTATTTATTTGAAATATAAAACTTATTTTGCACGTGATTTTGACTTGTAATGTATTTTGAATATATTTTTCTAAGTATTAAATAATATTTTAGAATACTGAATTTTGAGAGCTATATATTATTTTTTATTTTAAAATCGAGCCAAACCAGCCGAGCCGAGCCAGCTCGGTTTAAAACCAAGTCAAGCCTGAGCTTAGATTTTCAGCTCGGTTTCAAATCCGAGCCGAGCCAAGCCAACTTGGTTTATAATCGAACTGAGCCCGAGCTTGCCCTAGCTCGGCTCATTAACATCGCTAGTTCTAGCCACTTTTGATCAATTAACTTGGGTCAAAGAATTTAAAAGTTACCAAAACACTATTAAATAATATATGGTGGAGATACAATAGGAGTTTATTTGGCTAGGAAGGATAAGAAGTGATCTTGACCACCTATTAAGTTAATCAAGGGATAAGATTAAATCAGGGAAATTGAAAGAAAGAAAAGAGGCGCGTGAGTTTGTTCAAAGGCATTCTAGTCAATCTAACCCAATATTTTCTTTCTCCTCCAATCCCCCCCCCCCATTTTTTAAACGTTAATAACTCTTTCATACGACATTATTTTTTTATAAAAATTGTACCAAAAAAACGAGCGTTTTTTTTATCTTTAAAACGAGTATACTATTGCTATATTTAAAAAAAAAAAATTAAAACCCAGTTGCGTAAAACGCAATAGAAAAACCACCAGTTACGTAAAACGCAATGAAAAAAAAAACCTAAAAAATGACATTTTTCTAAAACGCAATGCACAAAAAACACAAAGAAATGACTTATTTGTAAAACGCAATGGCCAGAAAACACACAGAAATGTCTTATTTGTAAAACGCAATGGCCAGAAAACACATAAAAATGTGATTTACCTAAAACGCAATGCACCAAAAACACAAAGAAATGACTTATTTGTAAAACGCAATGGCCAGAATACACTTAAAATGTCTGTTTTCTAAAACGCAATGGACTGAAAACACATAAAAAGTGTTTTACCTAAAACGCAATACAACAAAAACACAAAGAAATGTCTTATATGTAAAACGTAATGGCCAGAAAACACTTAAAAATGACTCATTCTAAAACGTAATGGACTGAAAACACCTAAAATTGTGTTTTTACCTAAAACGCAATGACTAAAAACACTTAAAAATGCGTTTTTTTTTCTAAAACGCAATAGCCAGAAACCACATAAAACTCTCTTATTTCTAAAACGCAATGGACACATAAAACTGTCTGTCACTGTGAACTGTCTGAAAGCAGCTCAACCCCAGCCAGGGGCTCTGCCCCTTGGACCTCCGCAAAGATCGTAAAACGCAATGACGAAATCAAAAACCCAGATCATGAAAATGAAATTAAAGAATTTCTTACATGGATTGAAGCCGATTTCTTTATCAATTGACGAAAATTGAATGATAGAAACACTTATCAACGCTTGAATCGAGTGATTATCTCCAAAATCAGCGTAAAAAACGAGATTTTTTTATGAAATTAAACTGGGTTTTCTTCAAAAAAAAAAAAGCTGAAAAACACGTTGATCTAGTTCTGAATCATTGATTGGTGATGAAAATCGCACTATAATGTAGTGATTATTGAGATAGAAAGTGAAGAAATAGTTGAAGATGGTGGGTTTTGAAAATGGTGGGTTTTTGAATTTACTGGGTTTTGAAAAAGTAAGAAAAAGGAGTTGGATTGACTAAAATACTCTTTCTCTTTATTTTAAAATTTGCCACATGTCATAATCCTATGGATTACTATCATTCCTAGCGAAAATTAACTTACTATTTGATCTTTTCCTAAATAATATATACAATATCCTAAATTAGTTTTTGTAAAGATTTCTACTATTATAATAATATTGGTTTCCTAATCACGTTGACAATTTACAAAAGTTACAAGAATACGATAAAATATATATGTTGGTTAGCCAGTCCAACCGGTTAGATTTAGAGGCGGATCTGTGGGTTTCTAGGAAGCCATTTAGTTTAGAAAAAAATGAAAAATTAGTGAGAATCTCGTATGATTTGGAAAAAATAGTGAGATTTAAACAAAAGGAAACAAATGAAAAAAGTTCTTAAATCTGTCATTGGTTAGATTTTGATTCACACAATCATTGGAGTTGGTGGTTTAAGAGCATTCACATCCTAACCATCAAATTATGTGAGAAGGAGTTTTTATATTATAAAGGGTATAAAAAGTGGTTGTGAGTAGAGGAGATAGAAAATGTTACTGTTCATCTGTATATTTGGGGGGACACTGTTCACCCGTTATAATTTTTTAATATATTTTGAAAGTGGTTGTGAGTGGAAATTAAAGAAAAATGTAATGATAATATTATTTAATTGAAAGGAGAGAGAAAAAGTATTTATTTTTAGTGGAAATAATATTGATATAAGAGTTGTTTTTTAGTGGAATGTATGTATAATTTGATGAATTAAATGTGAATGCTCTAACAGAAGAGGAAAGCTTTTAGGAGCACCTAACTTAGTAAGGTCAAAAGGTCAAGTTCTACAAGGAGTAAAATTGAAATTTGCTGTTAAAAAAAAATAGATTTTGATTTATACTAAGATGCTCCCACAAAATTAATGAAGTGCACCACGAATCCTATTATAATAAGAGCCAGCTTTGCTCCAAGTTTTATCTAGAGGAATGAGACTGCTTTGGTCTCTATTGAAACCACTTGACGATTGAATCTTATATCAATTCGAGCACGTAAAATGCACCAAATCGTGGATAGAAAAATAGCCCATAGTAGTTGTTTATGCAGTAGCTGATTCGGCATGGTAGAGTGGTTGTGTTGCTTCAGTTCTGTTTATACATGAAGGAAAACATTAAAACATACATGTTATAGCAGACAGTGCGTTGGAGAATCCAGTAATGGAGTTCGACATGCTTGTCATCGTGATCTGGTTCGTCCTTAGGATGCTGACTAATGATGGGGACTTAGAAAACCGAAAAGGGATATCGGCTAGGAGAGGAGGTCGAAGTTATGATGTTATGGCTAATGGGGTGTGTGTAATTGTGTAACTGAGTAACCCCTTAACCTCCACATAATTCTCCTTATATAAGCACCCAGGAGGAAACCTAATTAGTTAATAAGGGTAATATGGTCTATCAACAATTACCAACTAATTATTTAATAGGTTCTAATATATTTTGATCTCTATAATGTAAATGATTATGATGGCTATAGATTAAATATCAATACGTAATATATTTAATCTTACATTCTCCCACTTAGCCGAGTAATCATTTACTATGAATATTAGATAAGCTTGATCAGGAGTTAACACTCATTTTAGCCTTAAACAAGTACTATAGCAGAAAAATACAGCCGTTTAATCATTATGCTACTCAGGACCCCCATTAATCATACTATAGCCTTAATTTAAAACCTAATCGTCATGATCAAAATACGCGTAAGCCATTTGTTTGATTTGTAACTTTATTTGTCTATATGCCATTATACCGGTTGAACATATTCTAACAAACATACAAAATCAAACTGAGGAAATTTCATTAATCATAAAACATAAGCTAGTACAATATGCTCAAATAAGGTCTTTACTAAATCCCATATTCCGAACATGTTCTTCGTAAACCTTAGGAGGGAGACCTTTAGTCATCGGATCCGCAAGCATATCCTTAGTACTAATATACTCGATACATAGATTATTTTCCTCAACACGTTCACGTACAAATAGATATTTCGTATCGAGATATAAACCAGCTCCAGTCGAACTGTTACTGTTCGAGAAACTAACGGCAGCTGAATTATCATAGTAAAGCTTCAATGGTCTAGAAATGGAATTAACGATTTTGAGTCCAGTGACCAGATTTCTAAGCAACATCCCATGACAGGTTGCGTTATAAACAGCAATGTACTCTGCCATCATTGTGGAAGTTGTGGTCAACTGTTGTTTATGACTCTTCCAAGAGATAGGGCCGCCTGCTAACATAAAGATATAGCCCGAAGTGGATTTCTTGTCATCTTTGCATTTAGCAAAGTCAGAATCAGAATAGCCCACCACTTCTAAATGATCACTTCTTCTATAAGTCGGTTTATAGTCTTTCATCCCTTGCAGATATCGAAGTACCTTCTTAGCTGCTTTCCAGTGATCTAGGCCAGGATTGGTCTGATAACGGCCTAGCATTCCAGCAATATAAGCGATATCTGGACGAGTACAGACTTGAGCATACATCAAGCTCCCGACTACTGACGCGTAAGGTATCTCGCTCATTTGCTCCTTCTCAACCTCTGTTGTCGGACACTGGAATGAACCAAAAACATCTCCCTTAACTACTGGAGCGACGGAGGGTTTGCACTGTTGCATGTTGTAACGTGTGAGGACACGATCTATGTAAGCCATTTGGGACAATCCTAAGATCCCTTTGTGTCTATCTCGGTGAATTTCGATGCCAATGACGTAAGAAGCATCTCCGAGATCCTTCATGTCGAAGTTATGCGAAAGTAACCGCTTCGACTCATGCAACATGTCTAAACTATTACTTGCCAATAGAATATCATCTACGTAAAGGACAAGTATAGTAAAGTTACTCCCACTCATCTTGAGGTAGGTGCATTGATCCACTTGATTCTTCATAAAACCTTGTCTCTTCATGACTTCATCAAACTTGAGGTACCACTGACGTGATGCTTGTTTCAACCCGTAAATGGATTTCTTCAACTTACAGACTAGATGCTCCTGACCCTCAGGTTTAAAGCCTTCAGGTTGTTTCATGTAAACATCTTCGTCCAAATCTCCGTTAAGGAAAGCGGTTTTAACATCCATCTGATGCAGCTCTAAATCGAAATGAGCTACTAGGGCCATGACGATCCTTAATGAATCTTTACGAGAGACAGGTGAAAACGTCTCTTGATAATCAATTCCCTCTTTCTGAGTGTAGCCCTTTGCAACCAATCTCGCTTTGTAGCGTTCAACGTTCCCATTCGGATCCAGTTTTGTTTTGAACACCCATTTGCATCCTACGGGTTTGACTCCGTTGGGTAATTCTACCAAATCCCAAACGTCATTTTTCTTCATGGATTCAAGCTCATCAATCATCGCTTTATTCCATTCAGAAGACTGATCACTGCTAATGGCTTCATTGTAAGAGATAGGATCATTGAGCTTTCCGGGATCCATTTCAATCAGGTAGGTAACATAATCATCCCAATTAGTAGGCCTTCTTTGCCTAGGTGACCTCCTAAGTGGATTATTGGGTACAACGTTGTCTTGGTTATGAGCGTTTGATGTGCCTTCGTCATGAGTTATAATGGGTTCTGATTGTAGAGGTGAATTTGGAGTTGGTGCAGTAGCTTCAGGAACAGTAGTTGCATTGGGTACAAGAGGAGTAATCAGAGTAATGGTAAGCGACGAGTCTCTCCCCCCCCCCTCCCGCGTCTTGTACTTTTTGCAATTCTTCGTAAGGGTTGGTACTGCTCCCACTGACCTTGAAATCCTCCAGGAATGCGGCACGCTTGGTTTCAACAATACGGGTGACATGGGAAGGACAATAGAAACGATAACCCTTAGAGTTCTAAGGATACCCGATAAAGAAACAGGTAACTATTTTAGGGTCAAGTTTCCTTAGAAAAGGATTGTAAAGTTTTGCTTCAGCAATGCAGCCCCATACCTTCATATATTTAAGACTCGGTTTCCTTCCTGTCCAAAGTTCATAAGGAGTTTTAGGGACAGACTTAGAAGGAACTCTATTAAGTATATGAACAGCTGCTTTTAACGCTTCAGTCCAGAGGAATAAGGGTAAATTAGTGTTGGCTAATATACTGCACACCATGTTTATAAGGGTACGGTTTCTTCTTTCAGCGACACCGTTCTGCTGAGGTGTACCAGGCATGGTGTATTGGTTGACAATCCCCTGGCCCTTACAAAACTCATAAAATGGACCAGGAGCTTGACCCACATCAGTATGTCTTCCATAATATTCACCGCCTCTATCTGATCTCACAACTTTAATCTGACGATCTAATTGCTTTTCAACTTCAGCCTTATAATCTTTAAAAGTTGTAAGAGATTCAGATTTCTCCTTAATAAGATACAAGTACATGTAACGAGAATAATCGTCAATGAAAGTGATAAATGAAGTATGTCCTGTTATGCCAGCGATTTGGTAGGGACCACTAATGTCAGTGTGAATGAGTTCTAATAAATTAGAACTCCTAGTGGCACCTTTCTTATTCGCTAATGTCATTTTACCTTTAAGACATTTGATACATGTTCCAAAATCAGAGAAATCGAGAGGAGGTAAGACTTCATCCTTTATGAGACGATTTAATCGTTCTTTTGAAATGTGGCCTAAACGCTGATGCCACAACATGGATGAAGTCTCTAAGTCTCGTTTCTCTTCCATCTTTGTGAGTGATTCATTAATGTTATATGACAACAAAGATTTGGAAAAGTTATCTTCTAGTTCTAATCTATAGAGACCACCATCCAGAATACCAGTACCATAAAGAACAGAATCATAGAGGATAAAGAGTTTGCGATGACCATGGGAAACAATAAAACCGTCCATGTCTAACTTTGGTCCTGATACAAGGTTCTGAGTTACCTCAGGAACATATAAGGTATCATAAAGTTTAATACATAAACCAGTTTTCATAACTAATTGTAATGTTCCAATGGCCTTCACTTCTAATTCTCGATCATCCCCAACCTTAAGCGTTCTTTGGTTTCTTTCCAGCTTCCGGATTGAAAGGAACCCCTGAGTAGAATTGGTAACATGAACCATAAAACCAGAATCAAACCACCAAGAATTAGCAGGAACACTTAAATTATAGGACTCAAGTGTCATAAAATAATCGTTACCTTTCTTAGCCAGCCACTCCTTAAAGTCAGGGCATTCCTTCTGCATGTGTCCTGTCTTTTTACAGAACTTGCAGCGGATACTGCCTAAGGAGTTCTTAGAGCTGGAAGGTGCACTTGTATTAGAATTAGGATTAGGCCTTTGGACTTTTGAAGCATCATTCCTGTGATAATTGTTCTTCCTTTTCTTAGAATTGGAGGTAGTGATGTTTGCAACATCAGTATGGCGATCCATCCTCATACGCTCTTCCTCCTGTACGCACATAGCGACCAGTTCACTCATTGTCCATTTGTCCTTCTGAGTGTTGTAATTGATCTTGAATGCTTCAAAGGACGAAGGAAGCGAAGTAATGATGAAATGAACAAGGAAACCATCACTGATTTCCATTTCCAGCCCCTTCAGCTTATTGGCCATGTCATTCATCATCATGATGTGCTCGCGAATGCCGCTCCTCCCATCATACTTAGTTGTCACCAGCTTGAGAATAAGGGTACTAGCGTGTGCTTTAGACGTCTCCTTGAACTGCGCCTCCATAGAAGCCAAGTAGGTTTTAGCATCTTCAGAATCAGGAATAGCTCCCCTGATAGCATTGCTTATGGACTGCTCATAAACATGAGACACATGCGGTTACACCTAGTCCACTTTTCATGAAGTATCTGCTCAGCAGCAGTACTCTGAGTGGTAAGGTCCGCTGGCTCATTCTCCCTTAAAGCATAATCAAAATCCAGCAGCCCAAGCGTAAGCATGAGCGCATCCTTCCATGCAGCAAAGTTGTCACCAGTCAAAGATGGAATTCCCTGATTGGGCGCTGATAGTGGGAATAAGATGAGCAAGTTATGATACTAAGGAAGAAGTCCTAATGTGATCTAAGGGCACGTTAAACTAAGGCAGGCATAAATAATGACCATTTTACATTATGAAGTTGTGATATTGTCTATTACTAACATCAAAATAATAGACTTAGTTAAAATTCTGCTTAAACGAAGACAAAACAGCTTTGGCCAGAAGTGTAATCATTTAAGCATATGTGCAAAGTGGTTGCAACAAATCAGCTTTGGCTAGAAATTGAAACAATCACTTTAGTTATGCACTTGTTAAGTATGCCATCTATGAAAGAATTAAATCAGCTTTGGCCAGATATTAAAACATTCATGCTTATGATGCACACTTAACATAGCTTTCGTAATACTTGAATGATAAGTAGATGCATCAAGTCAGCTTTGGCCAGAAATGATACATCGGAAGCTCATTCAAGTTAAGCTATTTTGGTTTTGCAAAAACATTATCTGATTCTGATTAATTAACTAAAGAATTACAAAACCAATTATTTAATGGCAAAATAATGAGGTTTCGAGTTAGGTCTCGACTTAGTTCACATTTAAACAACCTAAAATTATGAGGTTTCGAGTCAGGTCTCGACTGAGTTATGAGATCTCGAGTCATGATGAGGTCTCGAGTCGCAACCACGGTCTCGAGTTATGACGTTATGGTCTCGAGTCGCAACCTTTGTCTCGAGTTATGACGTTATGGTCTCGAGTCGCAACCTTTGTCTCGAGTTATGACGTTATGGTCTCGAGTCGCAACCTTTGTCTCGAGTTATGACGTTATGGTCTCGAGTCGAGACCTTTGAGCCCTTATGATTTCGAGTCGAGACCTTATGGTCTCGAGTCGAGATCTGTTGGTCTCGAGTTGTGAAGGTTTTTATGACCTGATGATTTTGAGTCGAGACCCTATGGTCTCGAGTCGAGACTGATGGTCTCGAGTCGTAATCTGATGATCTCGAAGCTTCCTGTCAACAACTGTTAATTGTGATAACATAACTGAAAATTCGAAATCTAAGGGATTATGAGATATTATTTCCTGTTTTAAGATGATCTAATTTTATCAACATATTCCGAAAATAGTAACTGTTTATCTAATAACAGTTTTCGAATAAACTTAAAAAAAATAAAATTGGATCAAACATGGAAAAAACACTCATTAATCCTAAAACATTCCAAAACATAACAGAATTTTCGAATTTTTCCAAGAACATGATGAACCCTAAAAAACATAAAACATAAATTCTGGAACCCGAAACCTGAATATTAATAGTTTTTCTAAACAGATTTCGACTAAAACATAATCCAGTTGATTTCGAATGAACATATGGTTAATCTTTTTCCGAAAACAATGATCTCGAGTCGATCTTCATGACTCGAAACCGGCTGTGACCGTTTTGAAGTTATAAAAAAATCCGTTTTCCAGATTTCTATCCCAGAATTGATGGATACGAAAACAGAACTGACTAATCAACATATGCTCTGATACCACATGTTGGTTCAGTTCTGTTTATACATGAAGGAAAACTAAACATACCTGTTATAGCAGACAGTGCGTTGGAGAATCCAGTAATGGAGTTCGACATGCTTGTCATCGTGATCTAGTTCCTCCTTAGGATGCTGACTAATGATGGGGACTTAGAAAACCGAAAAGGGATATCGGCTAGGAGAGGAGGTCGAAGTTATGATGTTATGGTTAATGGGGTGTGTGTAATTGTGTAACTGAGTAACCCCTTAACCTCCACATAATTCTCCTTATATAAGCACCCAGGAGGAAACCTAATTAGTTAATAAGGGTAATATGTTCCATCAACAATTACCAACTAATTATTTAATAGGTTCTAATATATTTTGATCTCTATAATGTAAATGATTATGATGGCTATAGATTAAATATCAATACGTAATATATTTAATCTTACAGGTTGTTCTCATAAGATCTTTTAATCGAGCAACCTTCAGGAATATTCCTTTTCATCCATAAACCGATCATAGCCTATTAGCCCATATGTTCAAGGTGAATGAACAAGAGTTCAGTAATTGGTATGTTGATTCACTTGATGTAGTTCAAAAAGTTCATAATGACAAAGGTAACTGTACCCGCCTCCTAGTCAATGCCTCAAATCTGGTAACCTTGTTTAAAACCGTTCACGGAAAAAATTAAGAATTTATAAAGGAACCCAATTAACCTAACCATGGATATAGCTACCTCGTGTGAAAAAAAGGTTTGTTTTTCGTTCTTTTTTTTTCAATTTTGATGATTGCAGATTTTTGTGGTGTTTGGGGTCTGCTTGCTATAAGAGCATTCCTATCCAGTCCATCATATCTAGTGTGTGGGGTTTTTAAAATGTAAAGAGTATAAAAAGTGGTTGTAAGTAAAGGAGAAAGAAAATATTACTGTTCATCTGTATATTTGGGGGGACACTTTTAACCCACTATAATTTTTTAATATATATTGAAAGTGGTTGTGAGTGAAAGAGAGAGAAAAATGTAATATATATTGAAAAGGAGAGAGAAAAAGTATTTGTTTTTAGTAGAAATATATTGATATATGAGTTGTTTTTTAGTGAAATGTATGCATATTTTTAGTGCATTGGATGTGAATGCTCTAACTGTTTTCATTTTAACTTAAAAGATGTTGTAATGATGATGAAGTTGAATCTTCTTTAGATTATTTGCTATCCGTAATGGTTTCCCTATAAAGTTAAGAGGCTTTAATGATGAGGTTGAATAATAATCTGTCCAAGTGCATCGGAGCAAAGTTTAAGATTATCTACACCTTGGCAGGGCGATCCGGTTGGTAATGTGAAAGATTTTCTCACATGGCAACATCGGAATGTAAGATTAAATACGTTATGATGTTCTATTTAATCTAGTAGCCATTATAATCATTTACATTATATAGATCAAAATATATAACGACCTATTAAATAATTAGTTGGTAATTGTTGATGGACCATGTTACCCTTATTAACTAATTGAGTTTCCTCTTGGGTGCGTATATAAGGAGATTATGTAGAGGTTAAAAGGTTACATAACCTAATTACTCAATAACATCAAATCGGCCTCCTTCTCCATAACCGAACTCCCTACTCGGTTTTCATCATCACCATCATTAGATTGCACCCTAAGGAGGAACCAGATAATCTTGACAAGCATGTCGACTTCGATGGCTGCATCATTCACTGGATTTTATGCTGGCCTGTCTGCAATCTCGTGTATGTTTTCATGTTTTCCATTGCAACTAAAATAGAACTGATCAACATGTGGTATTAGAGCATATGTTGATTAATCAGTTTTGTTTTCGTATTCATTAATTATGGGAATGAAATCTGGAAAACAGAATTCTTGAAAACTTAATAAACTTACAGCCGGTTTCGAGTCATAAAGAACCACTCAAAATCACTGTTTTGAGGAAAAAGAAAAGGGAAAATGTTAACTGTTGACTCGAAATCATAATGGTTAAAATTAACTGTTCCGAAATCTGTATAAAACTGTTAAAATTCAGGTTTCGGGTTCCAGAATCATGTTTTAATTTTATGGGGTTCATCATGTGTTCTTAGGAAAATTCGAAATTCCTTTACGTTTTGGAATATAATTTGGATTGTTGAATGTTTTCCTGTTTTGATCTATTTATTTTGTTTTTATCTTCTAAGGATTTTCAAAATATGTTAAAAGAATAAACAGATTATGATTTTTGAAATATTTTGATAAAATTAGATTAATGTTAAAACAGGAAACTCTATCACAACCCCTAAGAATTCAAATTTTCAACATTATCTCCATTAACAGCTGTTGATGAGTAGATTTCGAGACTTGGAGAATAAGTTTCGAGATTAGGTGGTTTCGACTAAGGTTCCGACTGAGATTTCTACCCGAAATCTCACTAAAGTACGAGGACAATGAGATTGTGACTGAGATTTCGACTCGTAATCAGGTGGTTGTGACTCGAAAACCCATAATGAAGTCGAAATCTTATTAAGGCATCAATCTTCATTACTCGAACCCAAGGTTTCGAGTGAGGTTGCGACTGCCATTAATGACTCGCAATCAGGTTGTTGCGACTGATGGCATTAGTGACTCGCAATCAGGTTGTTGCGACTCGAAACTGTTACACCCCAACCGATGGCGGAAACATCGGGATCAGACGAAGTGTGTATAGATTGCAAGAGACGTCATAACACTATGTGACAATATTTAATTAAATTCAAATTTCATTTCAATACTAAATGTCATACAAGGTTCAAAAAGGAATAACAACATTGTTTCATAACATAACATAACAAATAAAAGATAGATTAATCTAGGTGTGTATCTAGTCCACCCTAAATCTTGTTTCGTCTTGAATATCATCTCAATAATTAACCTGCAACATGTATTAAAATAGAGTTCAATGCAAAAGCAAAGGCGAGTATACAAGTTTGGTTACATAGCATAATAGAATAAAAACTCATATCCAACATGTTACTAAGTGAATAAATTTACTAGCAATGCAATTTTGGCGTACTATATGATCAAACCCAAGAATACAACGCATACAATAGCCTAATCCCGATAGTTTAGCGGGGTGGTAATGTTTAACTTAACAATACCCAATAGAATAGCGGGCGGGGCGTTAATCCTATAGCGCTATAATTGTTAAGGTGGGCTAGCAAAGTTAATGAGCATATAACGTTCCAAATCGTTCATAGAGCATACAAGCATAGCAAATATTCACAATAGTTTCACGTCACGTTCATAGATAGAGTATGTTTTGTTTAAGAATAAAAGTTGTTTTGAATAGGTATACATGTTGCATCCCAAAGTGTAAAGGGGAAAAAGGGATCGAGTATACTCACATTGGTTGCTTTGCGTTTTCTTGTAATAACGCACGAGTAAAGATGGAGAATAATCCAAGAGAACAAAGTGGTTACCCTAGATATTAAAATGACACGTAACGATCTAGTCAATGTTTATACTTTAAATAGATTTCCTAATACTTTATGGTTTACAAACTAGTAATTGGTATATTATATTTTATCTCATTATAACCCGTTAATATTATAAACGAATTGTAATAAATTGTTAATTATTTGATTTAATGATTTTATTAATAACGAATTTGAAACTAAAATTAAAACTGTTTGCTATATGGACTATTTAAAAAAAAATTAAAAATGAATTCAGAAATAACCTAATAGTGGCTCAAAAAAAATACTTAATTATATCAGAAATTAAAACAAACATATATAAAGAAAACGGTTCGATCATTAATGCCAAGAAGCATCATGTACTAATGTGTGCCTTTCTTGACAGTTTAGTAATAAAACTAATATAGTCAAAGTCATACTTCAATTTAAAAAAAAGACATCAATAGTAGGCTATTTCCTACATAGCATGTTATGTATTTTTATCTAATAGTTATCTTAAAAGTTTTATTAATTGAATCATGAATTCTTGTTTTGAGATAATCTTGAACAATTAAATCTGTTAACGAAAATGTACCGATTGAATTATATATAAAATTAAATGAAGTGTTAAACCACTAATTAAAAATGGAAAAAAAAAAACAAATCTTGAAGCCTCAGACTCCCGGGATCGAACTCGAGACTCGGCGTTTTCAATATTACCCATGACTAGTGGATTGAATAAACTTTTTTTTATTTGTTTGGTTTATAATTCCATTTGAAGACAAGCTACAATCATCATCTTCTTCAAATGAACACAATGACATAAACTGTATTAGCATTTATTCTTTTCCTTGTTTCAGTTGTAATGACTGAATATATATAAGAGGTGATAAAAAAAGGATAAGTGAATCGAAGGTAAGAATGTACCGAACACATAAAAGAAACGCCGCGTCGAGTTCCTCCAGGTCGTCTTCTCCGATCTCCGGCGAGTCACGTTAATCCCGGCGACGTCTGAATTCCTCCGGCGGGTTCAGCGATGATCCAGAAACGTCCCGCGGGTGTCAGCGAGTGATGAAACTGAGTCCGTATAATATCGAAACGAGATAACGAGAGTCCGACGTAAACTTCGGTTGTCTCCAAAATGAACCAACGCGAACAAAAGGAGAGGTAATGTTCGAACAAAAGAAAAGGGTTCCGATCTCAGATTGTAGCAAAGGTGGTTATATCAATGATTTGCTTTATAACCCGTTCGTGAGTTTTAGAAAGATCGAAGTTTCGGAATTCGAAACATGGTAAGGTTTTATGTGTATATGAAAAAAATGAAATTATGTCTAGATTCAAGATGAGCCCAAAATGAAAACGGGGAGACATTTAATATATCGAAAAATCAAGGTGAAAGTGAAACGACAACTATGGTTTGCTGGCACTCGATTTTTTTGGCGGCAACATTAAGTTTTAAAGGGATTTCAATGTAGACATTAAAAGTTGGTAAAAGCAGCCGATTTCCAAGATAAAATCTTTTAATTAAGGAGTACAAAGTGTATTTAAATAAAATCTTTTAATTGATAGTTCACAAATTCTATAAATTAACAAAACATATATTTAGCAATACTGAAAATTATAAAGTAAAAAAAATCTTTCACGGTTATTTAATTCGCGAAAATTTTCCAGGGTTACAATTCACTACAAGAAAATGAAGCTAATGCAACCTCGATAAAATGTTGCATTAGGCCTCTTAAAGGTTGCGTTAGGCCTAATGCAACCTTTTATCAAAAGCTGCATTAGGTGAAGTTGCATTAGATATAATGCAATCTTTTTGTTAGATAATGCAAACTTTTTTGAAAGAGTTGCATTTATTATTCAAATGCAACCTTTTCACAATGCAACCTTTTTATATGCTAAAGCAACTTTTTTTACTTTCAAATGCAACCTTTCTAACACTCAAATGCAACCTTTACTACCTCAAATGCAACATTTGTTACAATCAAATGCAACCATTGTTTACATCAAATGCAACACTTTTTAAAATTTTAGTTACAACAAATGCAACCTTTTTTTACACCCAAATACAACTCTATAGCATTATAGTTTCAAGTATGAAAAATTCTATTAATACACAATATATAATGCCTCAAATACACCAACACAATAATAACACAAATATAGTACATATCTTATTCCATAATTTAACATCTATCCAATTATAAATAACAATGTAATCAAAATAAAGTTGTAATTACAATGATAAAAGTTACAAAAACCTCCTACCAAGTACTCCGATAGGTAGCTATCCATGATACTTCGCATCCTAGCTTCAAAGTTTGCTCATTGGATGTCAAAATGTTTCTGCAGGTGTTCTTCATATTAAAAATTTGCAAAATATTACCACTCCACGCTCTTCCTTATGCAATATCCTCCATTATCCAGCTTCAATTATAACTACGTCGGGCTGCTAACGTGATAGTCAACATACCTAAAACTCGGGCTGCTAACGTGATAGTCAACATACCTAAAACTGCTTAAAATAAAACTCGACCACATACACTTATTGATCTTGAAAATGTTGCCTTGTTGCGAAACTACTTATAAGCATTTCGGGCAAATTCAACAAATAGTATGATTTTTCTCCACACCTACACAAAAAAATATTAAACTAACCACATTAGATACCAAAAAGTCCAGTTTTTAATATAGTTTCATAACAGTATTTGACAACTGACACGCTAAGCTGTTAGATAAACTTGTCAAAGAGGTTTTGGTCAACCCGACCCGTTTCATCCATAAAATGCCCACCATGACTAGTCAACCAAACTACCCATTTTTTCACATCAGCAAAAACTAAAGTTTACCAAATTATGCATGTTGGGTCATCAAAGTAGATGGCACAAATGAGACGTCCTTGAATTTCGTCCATAAAGTTGAATTTGCACATCATGCTTCTTGCAAGGGAACCCGACTACCAACGAGTGGACCCCAACACCTGCTGACATCTCAAAACTTCATACAAGTTGGTTATTCAATATAATTTAATAATTTTAACTCTGAATATCCCTAAAAAGTTTTACCAACAATTTAAAAGATACCAGATTACCAGTAAATTTCTAAAGACAAAAGAAACGAGAGTGAGGCATACCTAGACCTTTTCTTCCTAAAACTTTAAATGTGTGATAAAAGATTACAAGAAAACCATTTGAATATACTTCATTCTACAAAGAGCCTCGTGACGCTGAATTAATAACAACGCTATCATGAAGGTTACTTATTTTTATATCAATCCAAATATAGGTTATTACTATCAAAAAGTGTAAGTATTCACATTTAATATTTACCATCTTGACTTCCTATAATAAAAAAATCACCTGCCTAAACCACAACATGAGCTACTACATCTTGATGCATAAAAATTTTCTCATACTTGAATATAATCACACACAAGTTGCTAATTATCATAAACGAATTGACTCAACCCGCGCGTTGTTGCGGATATTAAGAAAGCTAAAATATTACAGGTTTTAAATTTATATATTTTTATTTTTTAGTATAAGAACTGGATATATGTATACAAAAAATTAATGTATAGTAGTGTCTTTAGCATGGTATTGATTATTTTACAAAACCATATAAAAATGAAACGCTTAATACGATACTCACCTTAAGTGATATAGGAAGTAAAATGTTGACCAAATCCTTTATGCTTCTGTGTAATTATCTACCAATACCTACCATAAAATTAAACACAATGATAACCATTATCAATATGAAAATTACATTGCAAATATCATATATATGATCAAGATCTTACAGTCTATGATTTTTATGGTCAAAATTTGGATCTAATCAAGCAGGGCCGGTTTTTTAAGAGTGCAGGAGGTACGACCGAGTAAGGCGTTTTTTTCAGGGGGGGGGGGGGAATTTTCTCGTTTACAAATATATGATAATACACATAAAAAAACTCTTAAAAATCTAAAATTTTAAAAAGGATCATATCTTGATCATAGTTTTTATTTTACAAAGACTAAGTCTCCAATATAACAATCTTAAAAGTGCATTTAAAATGTCACAACCCCTATAAAAAAGTTACCCAGTAACTAAAAGTGCATTTAAAATGTCATAACCCCTATAAAAAAAGTTACCCAGTAACTAAAAGTGCATTTAAAATGTCATCATAATCACAACCACGTCTAAGAATTCATCCATGCGAATTAAATCACCTACAGGTAAAACTAAGTGAATTCAACAAACAAACTATCCAATCAATCGATCACATTAACGTTTAATCAAACCCTAGTCCAACAATCTAGACAACCACGCCTAAGCAATTACCTTCCCGAGTACTCCCGAATCCGACTAGGGAGCGCCTAGCGACTTTTGCAACCATGCTAACAACCATCGATAACTTAGTTCATATGACTCATGAGTCATGAGTTAGGAACTAACTTATTTGAATGCAACATGTGAATAAAAAACAAATTTTAAAACACAAACAATTAACACCAATTATTGCCATTTATCACCATTAAAACATCCACACTATTGTCTCCAGCAACAATCAACTCAATTATCGTATAAATGGATCAAAAGCCGTAAAACAAACCTCGATTAAATACGCAAACAAAGGGTAACATAACCAATAGAATAAAAAATAGACGAACATACCAATTTATTTGAATTACTAAATGATAATATGTATGATGTATCGAATCAAAAAATATAATCTGGAACTAATCAATCGAGAAATTATAAACAAAATTATAATTATCATGCGACAAGTGAATTCTCTCTGGCAATTTGAATTTTGTAATATCATGCGGCAGTTGATGTCTAAAAGAAAAGGGAATTAGATTAAACAAAAAGGAAGGGTAACTAAGAGTCGTACCACGTCGTTTGCGTTGAAAATACGGGATAACCACCGCAACAGTTCATATTTTGTGTTATATGTACTTTCCGATTTTCATATAGTGTTGTGTTTGTAAAGAATTGTCACCAAAAAGATGTTAATTTACCACGTATTTTAACCAAAGACAACTTTTAGATATAAGTAACATAATATAATTTTCTAACCGACGCAACTTTTAAACGAAAAGGTATGACTCAAGTTGATAATTGTATATGTAGTATATAATACTTCTTCAAGATAGAAAACCACCGATTTACAACCAATTCGAAAAAGATCCAGCTTCAAACTGCACCAAATGTTTCACTTTATAGGGTATAAAAGGGATTATAACGACCTAATTGCAGTTCACCGAACAAAGTAGGGTGATTTATCAAATCAAAACTTTCAGATGTTAAAACCTAAACCCTAGAACAAACTACAAGTTTAATTGAAGTACTCGACACGAAATTAATATCAATCATGTACCCTAATCATACCTGTTAGAAGATGGAAGTGAATCGAGATAAGCCTACTGGAACCGGGGTGGGCGCTTTGGGCAACACAATGGGGCGGGTCCTGGTCTGACCATCGTTCCTCCTTGGCAATCTCGGACAATGATCTTATGTTGTCATTTTTGTTGTGATTACGAGTCCCCTCCATTGTTGCGCTGTTAGTGTAGAGGGAATTTGTCAAAACTCAAAATGACCTTCAACTGGTGCTACTCATTTTAGAGGGAAATTAGGAAATTTAATTTTTGATTTTGGGGGTGAGGTCAAGGAGAAAATGAGGGTAGTGGGATCGATATTGGAGGGAAATTTTAGGGAGGGATATGGCTCGGCTATTATTATTATTTTTTTATATATAAAATGGTTGCAACTAATAATATCTAATAAGATACCTTATGGAGTTATGGAGACTCAATTCACTATGAAATAACAATAATATTGAAATGCTAATAAGTAATATGTCATTATCTAATCCACTTAGGAATAGCCTAAAGGTGTTGGTGAATTAACAGAAGGTTATGGGTTCAATCCATGTTTTTAAATTAACGGCCAACGAATCCTCTAAATGGACTATTGGCGAATCATCACATCGGGATACACTCGTCTCCGAACTGGAAAAACCCTCACCTAGGGCAGAAGGCTGTGAACACTCGCCCGAATGCACGATAGTGTGGTGAGGTAAAATAACAGTTTTTAAGGTAATTTTTTTAGGATTTCATGGGATCCGTTTGTTATTTTTTTCTAAAAGGATTAAAGAGTTGTTTTTTTATTTCTTGATATACGCAGACAATTAAACCTATATTATTATATTATAAAAGAATATTATTTAAATATCAAATATCACTACACTAAAACAACTAAGGAAGCTATTTACAATCTATACATTGAAACTTTTTATACAGTTTTGTCATTTTCACTGAATTACGCATCTTTTGAAATAAGAGTTAGTATATAAGTTTTAAAAATATAACCTTTTTAACAAAACTGTAAATTTTAATAAAATTTGCAACACTTCAAAAAAAAGGTTGCAACATTTACTAAATTTGCAACTTTTAAATAAAAAGGTTGCAGTTTCAATAAAATTAAGCAACTTTTTATAAAAAAAGTTGCAGTAGATCTTCTAATGCAACCTTTATGGTGAGCTAAGTTGCATTAGACTCAAAAGCAACACAATTGAAAAAGGTTGCATCTAAAAAGTTGCATTAGCCTCATTTTCTAGTAGTGCAAGGTTAGGAACCGAATTTCAAAATGGGTCGAATTTAGATATTCGGTTTTGATGGATGTTACAGTCTCCCCTGTTTTATAAGATTTCGTCCTCGAAATCAATGAGGAAGACCTTTGAGAAGGTGGCATCTAAAAATTCATAAGAGAGAATATGTGAGACTTGATCATAATGTTTGTTTAAGGAAATTGCTTTCTCATGAATAAAGGATAGAAAGGTAGTTTTTAAAAGTAAGGAGGTAGATTCGGATTCGAACGTTTAAACAGTCTTGATTGCGAACGGGGTTCGTATAAGGGACAAAGAATAATGGGGATTAATGGGAGTATGATTGATTTTAAATACACAAATGCGAGTATAAGAATAGCATAATTACTGAATGAACAAAAGTAGCGTACTAAGAATGGAGTTTCGTCATGGATAATCGGACATAATGCATTTGTGAGTTGTTTAAAGTTTGTATTATGTCCAAAAAAATCTGCAAAACACTGAATTTCTTATGGCACGTTTTACGAAAGTTTAGTAACATGGTAAAAATAGTTATATATAGGAAGTACCAGCGGCATATCCACCATGTTTTGACCATGTTACATCCGTTTCGTTATTCGTGTCATGTTATGTTCCGTGTCTTACCATTCGCGGTAGCACACTCTATGATTTTCATGCGCCTATCATTATAATCCCGTGTGCACCTGCGATTATTTTGATCGTCGCATGATCCACATAGCTTGTACTAGTTGTGTATGAATCAGGGTATACATAAATTAAAAACTAAGAATGTGTACGTATAAGAATGTAGTATATAAGCAAGTCCATGCTTAAGTATGCATAAGACCCACGTAAGCGAATCCCTCGGATTCCGCTCGCGTACGGGTACGAATGTATGAATCATGAGTATGAAGGTAAGCATGGACATAAACACAAAACGTATGGCAAGAGTGTGAGCACAAGTATAAGCATAACGTGTATGAAAGTGAGTATAAAATGTGAGTACAAACATGAGTTTAAGTATAAACACAAAGCGTATGAGTACGAATACGAGTATAAGTGTGAACATAAGATGTATGAGCATAGATATGAACGTGAATATAGGTGTAAAACATGAAGGTTTAAATATGAGTAAGATATATGTGTATGAATATAAGTGTAAACAAAGTTGTATAAGTGTATTTGAAGACATAAAGTGTATGAACATGAATATGAATGTAGTATAAACATGAATGTAAGTACAACGTAAATGTATAATTGTGAGTGCATAATAAACGTAAAACGTGTGAATTTCGAATCATCAGTATAATTTAAATGTGTAAGTGTGAACATAAGTGAAGGTGTAAGAATGGATGTAGGAAATAATGATTTTTTTCATAGTATAAATCGAAATACGCGAGTTTGTACGCGTAAAAGATTAAAAGTTTTGAGTATGAATGGAAAATGGAACGAGTGACGCGCGTGAGATTGTCGTGAGATGTTGACTAAAACTTGTAAAATGGTATGCACATATAGTTGTTTGCGCAAAGTGTGAAGTTAAAATAGATTGAGTTGTCACGAAATATAGACTCTAGTTTGTGAATGTAAAGAGAATATAAAACATCTATTGGTTATGTGAAAAGGTACTTTGTAAAGGAATGGAAATGCTACTATGGTTTTAGAAGAATTGATATAGTTGAAAATCATTGGTTCCTATGAAGTTTCCTTACCCACGTGTTTGAATTTAATCGGCGTATTAAGTGAGGTTTTGAAAAATTCTAGCGATTAACAAGTTCACATCGTTTTAATTAACTTTGTATTAGAAAATTTTGAAGTTTCCAGATTTTTATGTAAAAGTTGATCCTTAGAAAAAGGAATGTGGTATATGAACTTAGTGATTGTGAAAGGTGTCCTTAATAAAATGTTTTTGTTGATCTTGAAAAGAGTTTTGATAAACGACCGGGTAATATTTGTAATGTTTTGTATGAAAAGTTGGTTTGATTATCCATTGTAAAATAATGATCTTTAGTATAATGATGCGAGATAATGTGTTTTAGGGATTACGCGGAATACGAAATTTTGTAGGTAATGGATTTATCGGGCCGGCTACATTGATAAGTAGCATTTCATGAAATTTTGAAAATCAAGAAATGAGCATTTACCATAATATTAAGAATTTCGTGGATGAGAGAGAATGTGAAAATAGATTATAGGATAAGAAGTAGGTCTAAATAGACAATGCATGTTGAGATGAATAAGAATTTGACTGATAATCATTTTGGGTATAATCGTGATAGTGCGTACATAATAAAATTTATTAAAAGTAAGTCTTGGTAACGATCACCTAAGTAAGGGAATCACCCCTAACTCGTTGGTGAGGTCTTGTACGATGATAAAAAAACGGAGTTAGTCGGTCAAGGTAAGGAAATCACTCCTATCTTGATGATATACTTCCATTTATTGTTACGAGGAATATGAATTTAAATTATATGAAATCATGCATATGTATAAATGTATGAAAAATATTTAATATGTTGTGTGTGTGTGAGAAGAAAATATCGAAAGCAAATTTGAATTTGAAAGATTGTATTGTATAAGATAAAAAAAATAGAAACACATGTTTGATTAAAATTTGGATGGTTCCAAAAACGGAACTTTGGCTAACCAAAGTGGTCGAAAAGTCTTTTGAATTTGAGAACCATGCTTTGGCCTAATAGATGGAATACTCTCGCCGACAAGTCGGTTAATGGTATTTACCCTTCCGGTTACTACATGTCCCAATTCAATTGAAACTTCGAGACTTCGCGGGATTTATGAATAAAAAAATCAGGGAGTGGGACTAGTCGACAAGATGCGAGTTTCACCTCTAACTTGACGATTTCGTGCCCTAAGCGTGGTTGGTACTCGTTGGGTCAAAATTTAATTTCGACACGTTGACGAGAGTCCACTAGAATTTGAAATTGAAATTCTTCATCAAGGTGAGGACTTCACTCCTAACTTGATGACGAATCTCGAGTAAAAAGAATAGGTAGATTGAGAGTCGTTCACCAAATTGTGGGTTTCACGCCTATTTTGGTGAAGTTGTCTCATTTGTATAATACAAGTGTTTGCGGATTTAGAATAGTCGAGTAAAATGTTTGAGGAAAAGCGTATGTTGAAGATTAAACAAACAAGAATAAATATGTCGAGAATGGCACATAAAGAATGAAATATTAAAACAAATATTAACACGTAATAAAACAAGTATTAACACATAGGAATAGCATGTCAAGTATGATACATAAGGATAAAATGACAAATATGTTTAAAAGGCTCAAAGAGAATAGATAAGAAGCACATAAAGTGGCATGCATTTAGTTTCAAGCAAAACATAAGAATAAGGCTCTAGAACTATAGACTAGGTAAAAGCATTCCTACTTTTCCTAATTCCCTATAGTTAGGGCTCTGATACCAATCTGTCACACCCCAACCGATGGCGGAAACATCGGGATCAGACGAAGTGTGTATAGATTGCAAGAGACGTCATAACACTATGTGACAATATTTAATTAAATTCAAATTTCATTTCAATACTAAATGTCATACAAGGTTCAAAAAGGAATAACAACATTGTTTCATAACATAACATAACAAATAAAAGATAGATTAATCTAGGTGTGTATCTAGTCCACCCTAAATCTTGTTTCGTCTTGAATATCATCTCAATAATTAACCTGCAACATGTATTAAAATAGAGTTCAATGCAAAAGCAAAGGCGAGTATACAAGTTTGGTTACATAGCATAATAGAATAAAAACTCATATCCAACATGTTACTAAGTGAATAAATTTACTAGCAATGCAATTTTGGCGTACTATATGATCAAACCCAAGAATACAACGCATACAATAGCCTAATCCCGATAGTTTAGCGGGGTGGTAATGTTTAACTTAACAATACCCAATAGAATAGCGGGCGGGGCGTTAATCCTATAGCGCTATAATTGTTAAGGTGGGCTAGCAAAGTTAATGAGCATATAACGTTCCAAATCGTTCATAGAGCATACAAGCATAGCAAATATTCACAATAGTTTCACGTCACGTTCATAGATAGAGTATGTTTTGTTTAAGAATAAAAGTTGTTTTGAATAGGTATACATGTTGCATCCCAAAGTGTAAAGGGGAAAAAGGGATCGAGTATACTCACATTGGTTGCTTTGCGTTTTCTTGTAATAACGCACGAGTAAAGATGGAGAATAATCCAAGAGAACAAAGTGGTTACCCTAGATATTAAAATGACACGTAACGATCTAGTCAATGTTTATACTTTAAATAGATTTCCTAATACTTTATGGTTTACAAACTAGTAATTGGTATATTATATTTTATCTCATTATAACCCGTTAATATTATAAACGAATTGTAATAAATTGTTAATTATTTGATTTAATGATTTTATTAATAACGAATTTGAAACTAAAATTAAAACTGTTTGCTATATGGACTATTTAAAAAAAAATTAAAAATGAATTCAGAAATAACCTAATAGTGGCTCAAAAAAAATACTTAATTATATCAGAAATTAAAACAAACATATATAAAGAAAACGGTTCGATCATTAATGCCAAGAAGCATCATGTACTAATGTGTGCCTTTCTTGACAGTTTAGTAATAAAACTAATATAGTCAAAGTCATACTTCAATTTAAAAAAAAGACATCAATAGTAGGCTATTTCCTACATAGCATGTTATGTATTTTTATCTAATAGTTATCTTAAAAGTTTTATTAATTGAATCATGAATTCTTGTTTTGAGATAATCTTGAACAATTAAATCTGTTAACGAAAATGTACCGATTGAATTATATATAAAATTAAATGAAGTGTTAAACCACTAATTAAAAATGGAAAAAAAAAAACAAATCTTGAAGCCTCAGACTCCCGGGATCGAACTCGAGACTCGGCGTTTTCAATATTACCCATGACTAGTGGATTGAATAAACTTTTTTTTATTTGTTTGGTTTATAATTCCATTTGAAGACAAGCTACAATCATCATCTTCTTCAAATGAACACAATGACATAAACTGTATTAGCATTTATTCTTTTCCTTGTTTCAGTTGTAATGACTGAATATATATAAGAGGTGATAAAAAAAGGATAAGTGAATCGAAGGTAAGAATGTACCGAACACATAAAAGAAACGCCGCGTCGAGTTCCTCCAGGTCGTCTTCTCCGATCTCCGGCGAGTCACGTTAATCCCGGCGACGTCTGAATTCCTCCGGCGGGTTCAGCGATGATCCAGAAACGTCCCGCGGGTGTCAGCGAGTGATGAAACTGAGTCCGTATAATATCGAAACGAGATAACGAGAGTCCGACGTAAACTTCGGTTGTCTCCAAAATGAACCAACGCGAACAAAAGGAGAGGTAATGTTCGAACAAAAGAAAAGGGTTCCGATCTCAGATTGTAGCAAAGGTGGTTATATCAATGATTTGCTTTATAACCCGTTCGTGAGTTTTAGAAAGATCGAAGTTTCGGAATTCGAAACATGGTAAGGTTTTATGTGTATATGAAAAAAATGAAATTATGTCTAGATTCAAGATGAGCCCAAAATGAAAACGGGGAGACATTTAATATATCGAAAAATCAAGGTGAAAGTGAAACGACAACTATGGTTTGCTGGCACTCGATTTTTTTGGCGGCAACATTAAGTTTTAAAGGGATTTCAATGTAGACATTAAAAGTTGGTAAAAGCAGCCGATTTCCAAGATAAAATCTTTTAATTGAGGAGTACAAAGTGTATTTAAATAAAATCTTTTAATTGATAGTTCACAAATTCTATAAATTAACAAAACATATATTTAGCAATACTGAAAATTATAAAGTAAAAAAAATCTTTCACGGTTATTTAATTCGCGAAAATTTTCCGGGGTTACAAGGTTAGGAACCAAATTTCAAAATGGGTCGGATTTAGATATTCGTTTTTGATGGATGTTACAGAAACCTCATAATGACTCGAAATCTTACTCGAAGCCCCACTCGAGATCTCACTCGAAATCTCAATTTGAGTCGAGGTCTCATAATTGAGTTGAGATCTCGCTCTAAATCTAAGGCTGAACTCGAAATCTCATTACTTTATTGAGTTGTTAGTGTGAACTAAAATTTAGCACTAACATGTGGTTTGCTATTAAATAATTGGTTTTTGTAAATACTTAGTTAATTAATCAGAATCATATGATGTTTTACAACACCAAAATGGCTTAACTTGAATGAGCTTCTGATGTATCATTTCTGGTTAAGCTGATTTGATACATCTATTTATCGTTCAAGTATTACGAAAGCTATGTTTAAGTATGCATTACAAACGTGAATGTCTTAATATCTGGCCAAAGCTGATTTAATTCATTCATGTATAGCATGCTTAACAAGTGCATAACTAAAGTGATTCTCTTATTTCTGGCCAAAGCTGATTTCTCACAATCACTTTACACACATGCTTAAATGATTATACTTTTGGCCAAAGCTGATTTGTTATCGTTTAAGTAGAATTTTAACTAAGTCTATTATTTTGATGTTAGTAATAGATAATATCACAGCTTCATAATTAAAATGGTCATTATTTATTGTCACGACCCCCGACCCACCCTGGGCGGAATCGGATGCCGTAAGCAGCACAGTGGTACCGGTGATTATTTTTTAAAAACATTGCAGCGGAAATTTCATCAGAATCGTGACTTAGCTTAAACTTAGGTATTATTACAACACCTAATTGCTTAAACAAGTGACTTAGCTTATACTAAGGCATCTTTTCTTATGTTCAAGTCTAAATGTTATCAGCTGTGCTACCAGTTAATAGCAATCTACTAACTCTTTTATTTAAGCTTAAGTATTATTATCAAAACACTTATAGGCTTAAAGCAGTGGCTCTGGTACCACCTTTACTGTCACGACCCCGACCCACCCTGGGCGGAATCGGGTGCCGTAAGCAGCCCAGTGGTACCGGTGATTATTTTTGAAAAACATTGCAGCGGAAATTTCATAAGAACCGCGAGTTACGAAAAATATCAGAGTTTAAAAACACCGGATTTTATTTATTAAATAGATGGGAAAACCCATGTTTTACAAAGGTAGCTTTAATAAAACGATATTTCTTAATTTGGTTTAATTAATAAAATAAGCCACTTCTTGAAGTCCTTCAGTGCCGGATCCAATTCTTACTACAATCTACTGTAATTACCTAAAACGCTTTTTAAAAATGTTTTGTCAACGGAGAAATACTGAGTAAATCATTCATTTTACTTAAAACGACACATTTGTTATAATTCACAGTATTAAGAGCGATTACATGTTTCTGATATCAAACCAACTACCCACGATATTTTATCACTCGACCCATTGGCCCTCTCATTGTCCAATGGTGTCTGTGACTATGGTCATATCACCCCTTGGCTGCCCCAATGGTGAAGATTATCAAGTAATGTATACAAAACCCCACATACCGGCTGTAACTTGGTGATTACTAAGACTTAATCCCTGTAATTATAACTTTGAAAATAACTTGGAGTTTTGTAAAACAGTTGATAAAAAGAGAATGACTCACATTATAAGCATGCAGTATTGAATTAACAAGCTTCCTGATTCAATTTCTTCTGAGAATTAGCATCTACTTTGATTGTAAGTGTATGGGTAGAGTTTAGTCTACTGATAAGCCTGATAACCTAATTTAAACTATAATGCATACGAAAACTAGGTAATTAACTAATACAGCATTTACGATAAACTCACGAGATTAAAACCCTCATGACGAATGACAAAGTGCAATCACTAAAACATCCATCGGATTCACAACGAATGACAGAGTATTCCCCGAGTTCGGGTGGTACTCAAACATCTTGTCGGAATCACGACTAATGACAAAGGATAACTCAATTTGAGCAGCACTTAAACATTTATCGGATAGTTTAGATTGATCGGACATTGAATCGTAGCAGCGATTGAGTTAATACCCTGTATCGTAGCAGCGTTTCGGGATTGTGTGTGTTTGGTAGTAAAACGGCTATAACTCGAACTGTAAGACGAATTTTTCCGTCGTTCCATCCCCAGAAATCAAGTCCCAAACACCCCTATTTATACACAAAATTTGATCCCCCTCGCGTGATGCGAGGGGTACCCCCTTGGGCGTCGCGTGGCACGAGGGGTCACCTTATCTCATATGGTTGCCACGTGTGTTTGGAGTTCAGCTGAGTCGACGGAATTGATATTTTCGAATTTGACAGCAAGATATGTGGATAATCGTCGAGTAGGGAATACCCCCCCCCCCCTGAGTTTTAGGGGCCCTGATCCTGATTCTGAGTATTCTGAAAATTTTAGGGTTTGTGCAGAATTACTTGGGTGTCTCTATTAGGGTTTCCTATTGCGTAAAAAAAATAATAGATATGACTTTTGATGAGATTTGTTTACAAAATAGAATAATAAATAATAGTTTTGGGTAAATCACAAAAAGGAAATAAAATGGCGAGAAAAGAGAATGGACCCACTTTGTAACTTTAAGGTTCAACTAGAAAGCCTCCTGGTATAAATCTTGGGTATAACTTCTAAGCTAAAAAAAATATATAATGCACTCGTGGTAAGTATAGTACCCCTAATTCAACCTTGTCCCGATGTCCCGAGACAGAATCCCAACGAACTTAGTCAGACAGAACCTTGACATGCGTTATGGGCTCAGATCAATCGAAAAGGGTAGCGGTGATCGGGAGTTAATATACTTAAAATGGGACAGGGCTTTATTATTATTATAAGTGAAATAAAAATGAAATATATATATATATTATGAATCGATTAAGATGTAGATGAGAGAGAGACGAATGAACATTTGAATTGTAGAAAGTGATTTCTATATATATAGCTGAGGTATGAGAAATGCATGAAGGACACGTAATTACATACCCAGACACACCTATCCTTCAATTGTAGTGTTTCTTTTAATTCCTTTCTAATTTTGACACATACACAATATACATACACATATAGTCTTTCTAAATTTGCATGCATTACACATAGCCATGTTAGTTTTGGAATTTATTATTTTATTCCTATTTCGTACGTCTTCTTTACATTCACAATTCAAAGTTTTATTTTATTATTATTTTATTATTTATAATTAATTTAACTGCTTCACTTATTTGACACGTATAACTTGTAAAATATAACGTTCTAGAAAATAATAAATATGTTTTTAGAACGAGAATATTTTTGTCTACATTTGGGTCTAAGTTTCATTAAAAAATACAGTAGGTTCAAATATAGTGTATTTTTATAATTTAATTTATTATATGATCAGTAGGCTTGTCTAGATACTTCATATTTTTAACAGTCGACTTACCCGTAATATACCTGTCTAATAATATAAGTTTTTATATATTTTTATTTTTATTAGAAAGGTCACCCATACATAGGCCAATTAATTGGTATAATATTTCAATCAACTATATAAAATAGTGTTTAAAACTATTTGGGTTGAATATTTATATTAAAAATAAACTAGTTACTAGTTACTATGGTTAATAAATTTAACCAAACTTATTATAATAGGAATGTTACATCCTCCCCACCTTATTTTAAATCTCGACCTCGAGATTTGGGTTACGATATTTCTTTTAGACTTATGTCATATTTTATTTTATAAAAACAATATTTAAGATAAATGACACAGAATTTAAAGTATCAAAGTTTGTAAATACGAGTTGTACCATAAGTAGGATTCAATGGTTCAACTGAACTAGTTCAAGAAATCGATGACAAACGAATGAGATGAAATGACATAATTTCGAAAATGACTAGGTTCAAGCCAAAAGATATATGAGCAATAGATATTTAAAATGAATGTAAAGGACTTTTAGAATCAATAAAATTATTTGTCAAAAGAAAGCTTACTTTGATTGGCAACTGAGGAAGACTTAGAATCGACAGGTTCAAAATGAAATAAAAGCATGAAAATGATTTGTCAAATATTGAATTTTGATATGAGAAAATCAATATGCTGAGATGAGTGAATTGCCAGGGTACACGAAGAAATAATAGAGTTAGTGTATGATTGTGTTAATACATAATTGTATTAAGACGATTTTAATCAAAATGTTCGATCAAAGATAGGTGATATTTTAATTTATTAAATACCCCCTTTTTTATGTTATCATAAAGTAAAACTTGTGGTAATTTTGACAATGATATATGTTTTATAATATGTTTATCCAAATATCCTAGAACTCACGATTATCATTTTTTTTAAATCAAGCATGTTTAACTATAAGATTTTATAACAAGATATTTTAAATCATATAAGTGAAATAAATTATTTTAATATCAAACATACTTAAATATTGGCTTGAGTAAATAACATTTGATATTTTAATATATTAAAATACATATATTATAAAATAATATTTCTATAAGTATTTAATAGTTGTGGAATATAAGATGAACAATTACTTATAAGTATAAAATGTCTTGTCCATGAATACTTAGACAATTATTTATATAATTTTATTCGTCCCTCTAATTCTTGTATTGTTTTATGAAAATATGTCTTTTCTTTACAGTACAATATATATATATACATATATATATATATATATATATATATAAAGTATGATGACTTAATTTATATATATTAACTACTCATTATCATGGTTGGATATTGGTTAGTGCTGCCTTGTTTAAGCATGGGTGATCAGTCCATGCCTAACTAAGGCTAGGCTATCCAATATTTGCCCCTGACAATAACCCTAGTACTTTAAAATAATTATTACTATTAATATATTATTACTAATAATAAAACTAATATTAATTACCAATAATAAATAACTAAACATAAACTTAAATGAGAGTATGCCCCAAACATAATTTTATACGTAAAAATAAAAATTCTTTACCTCAATGGTTTTAACAAGAATTTTAAATATAGGAATACTATATTGTCAATAAGGTATTTACTTATGTAAGTTTCCATATATAACCAATAAAATTTATATTTTAAATTTATATAATGTTTTTCGATCAACGATGATAAAACAATAAATATTACGAAAGGCTCGATTGATGTTGTAAGAACTATTAAGAGATATACTGAATATAAAATAAATTTGTGTATTATTTATCTTAGCACATGATTGTGTTAAGATTGCTTTTATAGAATAAATCAATAAAGCGGAAACTAATTATTAAATCCGAGATTAGCGCAAGCTTCAGGTTTTGTAAAAACGTCACTACAAGGTGATCGTGATCAAAGAAATAATTTAGTGAAGTCGAAGGTCAAGAAAGCAGGTTATAGTTCAAGAAAATCAAAATGCTTGTTGGGATTATTTCGAATTCGAATAGGATGGCTTAAAAATATCATATGGGACCTTGAATTGACTACGTATTGTGAGCAAGTTAACTTGGTTTAAAATAAATGAGTTTTAATAAGGAAGTTCAGATATGATCACAACAGAAACCATGTATGCCCTTCAAAAGAAAATCGAGTTTTTTCAAGAAACTCATTGATTCGATATTAAAGAGTCATTGCTTTGTAGAAACGTGGTTTACAATGCAAAGATCAAGTATGCGAAATGATATTTGAACTTTTGAGTTTTGATAGAACAACAGATTTGAATGATGCTCTCCTATGACCTTCATAACTCAAATGAACCACATACGCAATAAGCAGTGCATGTGTAACATGTGGATTTACTAAGAAATGAAATGGATCAATATTTGCTACTATGAAAGAAATCCTCATGGTATGATGACCATTAGAAGAAGTAGAAACACGAAGGTCAACTAATTATAGGCAGAAGTCAGAATTGCAACGAAAGGAATATAAGAATTTTATCTAGAATTTCGTGTGATAATCGTTGTTAAGTGACATTACTAGGGAATGTCGAATGAAATGAAATGAAATAGGGGATTTGCAAAAGTATATGACTTCTTTTGTAGTGCTAATAATTATGACTCTGATTAGACTATGCACCGATGTTTGTGAAATATTGTTCCAACGTACCTCAGCGAGATTCATGTCGTGTGTATGATCATGTGACAAAGTGCCGCTTTTTGATTAGTAGTACAAACGGAATTAGTATTGGTATCATCGTGCCCAATTTATATTTTCCAAAGGTCTTGCCTTGGATGTCGTGTGTGATAAACTTCGATGTCTTGTGGACTAGCACAACTTTACATGTTTCTTACTTGCGTTAATAGTTATGATAACGCATTGGTAATTCTTATATTTTTGGATGGTGTTTAAACTTAAAGGGTTTTTATTGTTTATTTTATCATACGAGCTACGAGACAAATGATCAAAATAATGTTTGATATCTGAAAAGAGATTCCTGATAAAGAAATCTAGACACATATGCTTGTGCTTTATTCCTAACTGACTTTTGGAATTTCTTATAGATATATACATATCTATATAATCATATATTTCACATGCTTTAACATACCCTCTATAAGGTCAATGTATTTAACAGATTCATATTTCCAAAAACAAGTCAGATATCAGGTCATGATATTATTTAGGGAAATCTTGTCACTGATTTGACATATTATTTACCCCATCTTATCTGGTTCGCGCCGGAGAGGTAGTCTCAGTATATCCGGACAAACTGGAGAGTCTGCTACTCTATACCCATTTTTGCCGGAGAAAATTTTCTATTTCCCATAAATAGTATTTTTTTTTTAAGATTTTAAAAGTGCCTCTTTTATTAGGGCTTTTATCCAGAATCAAGGAAATTTGTATTTCAATAACATATCTTTATTCTAGACCAAGTAATATCAATAAGCAAGAATTAATAGCAATTAAGTGCTATTGCCTGCTAATCGTCATTCTCATGGCATACATTATACTTATATAAGTAATTTATCTTGAAGCTTATATTAAGTCAAAATTCTTAAGTTCAAGTCTAAATATTATCCTGAGTGCTACCAGATAATATTAAAGTTCCTAATTCTCCGTTTAAACTTAGGTATTATTACAACACCTAATTGCTTAAACAAGTGACTTAGCTTATACTAAGGCATCTTTTCTTATGTTCAAGTCTAAATGCTATCAGCTGTGCTACCAGTTAATAGCAATCTCCTAACTCTTTTATTTAAGGTTAAGTATTATTATCACAACACTTATAGGCTTAAAGCAGTGGCTCTGATACCACCTTTACTGTCACGACCCCCGACCCACCCTGGGCGGAATCGAGTGCCGTAAGCAGCCCAGTGGTACCGGTGATTATTTTTTAAAAACATTGCAGCGGAAATTTCATCAGAACTGTGAGTTACGAAAAATATCAGAGTTTAAAAACACCGGATTTTATTTATTAAATAGATGGGATAACCCATGTTTTACAAAGGTAGCTTTAATAAAACGATATTTCTTAATTTGATTTAATTAATAAAATAAGCCACTTCTTGAAGTCCTTCAGTGCCGGATCCAATTCTTACTCCAATCTACTGTAAGTACCTGAAACGCGTTTTAAAAAGGTTTTGTCAGCGGGGTAATACTGAGTAAATCATTCATTTTACTGAAAACGACACATTTGTTATAATTCACAGTATTAAGAGCGATTACAATGTTTCTGATATCAAACCAACTACCTACGGTATTTTGTCACTCGACCCATTGGCCCTCTCATTGTCCAATGGTGTCTGTGACTATGGTCATATTACCCCTTGGCTGCGCCAATGGTGAAGATTGTCACACCCCCAAAATCCACCTGCGGAGTACTACCGCTTGGAGGAGTGACTGACCAGGATCCAGCCACCAATCATATTGAACAGGCATATAAGTAGTTATAAAAATCTAACCAATACAATTGGTGTTCAGACAAAACATAGTTTAAGTTGCAAGCGGAAGCATAAGTCTTAAAATTTAAAATAAAAGTTCAATTGTTTCCAAGTTTAACATGGCACGCAGCTATCCATGTCCCACAACGACTCTCTTCCATGCAAGCTCCAGCTAAGTACCTATGGTCCTGCAAAGCATGTAGTAACGAGTCAACAACAAGTTGAGTGAGTTCACGGTTGGGTGTTCGTTTTAAGTTTGTTTCGAAAACAGTTTCCTTTATCTGGCATCCTGCCGTGGGGGGTTACCTGTAACAACCCTCACCCGAAACTATAAATAATTATTTTATTTAACCTATAGGAAACCCTAATTGAGACACCCAAGTAATTTGGCATAAACCCTAAAATTTTTAGAACAATCGGAATCAGGATCAGGGCCCCTAAGACTCAAGGGGGTAAAACCCTAGTTACGATTATCTTTATAAAACGCTGTCAAATTGGAAAATTCACGCAACGTCGACTCAGCAGGCCTATACCCACAACAAGGCTACTCTAGGCTAGATGGGTTTCCCAGGCGAGTAGCGGAAGAATCCCTGTCACCTTCCGCGACACGCGGGAGATGCCAAATTCGCGTATAAATACTGGGCATTGGGACTTGAATTCTGTCTTTGGAACGACGTAAAATCGAGTTACGTAGACCGAGTTATCACAGAAACAGTCCAACACACACACACTAAATCACGAGGTGCTGCCACAATCAGGGTAATAACTCGATCGCTATTACGATTCAACGTCCGATCGATTATAACTATCCAACGATAGTCCGGGTGCTGCTCAATTGAGCTTATACTTTGATTATTCGTCATGATTTCGACTTGAATATTTGAGTGCTGTTCGAATTCGGACTATGCTCTGTTATTCGTTGCGAATCCGACTGAATTATCAAGTATTGCACTGATTAATCGTTGTGAGGGTTTAATCTCGTGAATTGACGTAACTGCTGTATTAAGTTACCTACCTAGTTGTGTGCACTAGGTTACAAAGCTAACTCAATAGGCTAAGCTCCACCTGTATAAATCTGCAATATATCAAGGCTTATCTGTAGACTAAACTTTGGCCGTATGAATCTGCATGATTATAATGTGAGTCATTCTTCTTTTTAAACTGTTTTCTCACAGTTTGTGAGTAAGTATTACAATACCTCAAGTTATTTTCAAAGTTATAATTACAGGGATTAAGTCTTTGTAAATCACCAAATTACAGCTGGTATGTGGGGTATTGTGCACATTACTATTTTTATCACTCTATGTGAGTGAGTATTACTCTATGTGGGTAAATAATTACTCTATGTGAGTTAACCGTCACTGTTGGGGCAACGGGACCCAATAGTGGTATGACCACAGTCACAGATCCGGTCGAGTGACAAATACCCATTCTTGATAATTGGTTGATAGAAACATTGTAATCGCTCTTAATACTGTAAAATTATAACTAACAGGTCGTTTTAGAAAACGGAATGATTCACTCAGTATTTCCCGCTGACAAAACCTTTTTAAAACGCGTTTCAGGTAATTACAGTATATTGGAGTAAGAATTGGATCCGGCACCGAAGGCATCAAGAAGTGGCTTATTTCATTAATTAAATCAAATTAAAAAAAAAATAATATCGTTTTTATATTAAAAGCTACCTTTGTAAAACATGGGTTTATCCCATCTATTTAATAAATAAAATCCGGTGTTTCTAAACTCTGATATTTTTCCTAACTCACGATCCTGATGAAATGTCCGCTGCAATGTTTTTCAAAATAAATCACCGGTACCACTGGACTGCTCGCGGCTCTCGATTCCGTCCAGGGTGGGTCGGGGGTCGTGACAGAAGGTGGTATCAGAGCTAAGCCACTGCTTTAAGCCTATAAGTGTTGTGATAATAATACTTAAGCTTAAATAAAAAGAGTTAGGAGATTTCTATTAAATGGTAGCACAGCTGATAGCAGTTATACTTGAACATAAGAAAAGATGCCTTAGTATAAGCTAAGCCACTGGTTTATACAATTAGGTATTATTACCTAAGTGAAACGGAGAATTAGAAACTTAATATTATCTGATGGCACTCTGGATGGTATTTAGACTTGAATTTAAGAATTTTGCCTTAAAATAAATTTTAAGGTAAATTACTTATATAAGTATAATGTAATGGATACTGGTATGACGGTTAGCAGGCAATAACACTTAATTGCTATTTATTCTTGCTTATTGATATTATTTGGTCTAGAATAAGATATGTTATGGGAATACAAATTTCCTTGATTCTGGATAAAAGCCCTAATAAAAGAGGCACTTTCTGAAAAGATACTATTTATGGGAAATAGAAAATTTTCTCCGGCAAAACTGGGTATAGAGTAGCAGACTCTCCAGCTTGTCCGGACATATTGAGATTACCGCTCCGGCGCGAACCGGATAAGACGGGGTAAATGATATGTCAAATCAGTGACAAGATTTCTCTAAATAGTATCATGACCAAATACCTGAGTGGTTCTTGGAAATATGAATCTGTTAAATACATTGACCTGATAAATGGTATGTTTATTTCAGCATGTGAAATATGTGATTATATAGATAGATATATCTATAAGGAAATTCCAAAAACCCATAAGGATTGACAAATTGAAATAAAGCACAAGCATCCGTGTCTAGAATTCTTTATCAGGAATCTCTTTTCCAATATCAAACATTATTTTGTTTGATCATTTACCTCGTAACTCATACAAAGAGAACCCTTTAAAGATGGGATATCATTAGTATAAAAATTTACAATGCACAAGAAAACACATGAAACTTAAAATATACGTCCACAGACGTTGAAATATATCACACACGACTTTCCAAGGCAAGACCTTTAAAAAGTATAAATTGGACACGATGACACCAATACTAATTCTGTCAGTAGAAAACTACTAATTAGAAAGAAACACTCTTGCCACACGATTCTACAAACGACACAAATCTCGCTAAGATACGTTGTAACGAGATTTCACAAACATCGGTGCACAGTTTAACCATAATCACACTGCGAAAAGGAATCACATACCTTTGTAAATTCTCTATTTTATTTTATTTCGACATTCCATAATAACATCACACTAGTTATCACACGGAAATCCAAGTAAAGTTTTTATATTATTGAAATTCTGAATTCTGCCTATAGTAAGTTAACTCTCGTGTTTCTACTCCTCCTAATAGGCATCATACCATAAAGAATTCTTTCATAATAGCAAATATTAATCCATTTTGTTTCTTGGTAAATCCATACGATACACATGCCCTATTTGTTGCGCATGTGGTTCATTTGAATTATAAAGACCCTAGGAAGGCTTCCTTCCAAATTATTATTTTATCCAACCTCAATTATCATTTCGCTATACTTGATCTTTGCATAGTAAAACCTCGTTTTACAAAGCGATGACTCTTTAATATCAAATCAATGAATTTCTTGAAAAACTCGATTTTCCATGGTTTCTGTTATAATAATGTCCGAACTTCCTTATTACCACTCGTTTTGTTCAAACCCAGTTAAATTGCTCGCAATTTGTATGCAATTCCAGGTCCTATATGATATTTTAAGCCATCATCTTCAAATTCAAAATAATCCCAATAAGCACTTTGATTCTCTTAAACTATCACATGTTTTCGGCCTTCGACTTCACTAAAATGTTTCTTTGATCACGATCACCCTCTGGTGACATTTCCACAAAATCTGAAGATTGCGCTAATCTCGGATTTAATTATTTATTTATTTAAAATTATTTATATTAAATTTGCCTTATTAATTTATTCTATATAAGCAATCTTAAAACAATCATATACTCAGATAATGATACACAAATTTACCTCCTATTCCGATATACTCCCATTTAAGTTTATGTTAGTTTCATTATTTGTAATAATATATCAATATTTTGAATACTCTGGTTATTGTCAGGAGCAGATATTGAGTAGACTAGCCTTAGTTAGGCATGGACTGATCACCTATGCTTAAACAAGGCAGCACTAACCAATATCCAACCATAATAATAACCATTTAATGTATATACATTAAGTTATCATACTTATTTATTCCAACAGTCAAAAAGAATATTGTGAGCATTTGCATGCACTCTTAACTTTGTTAAGAAAAGAAAAGTTGTACGCCAAATTCTCGAAGTATGAATTTTGGCTACAGGAAGTGCAATTCTTAGGTCATGTGGAAAATCACGAAGGTATCCATGTGAATCCTTCTAAAATAGAAACAATTACTAAATAGAGTGTCGCGCAAACAGCCATAAAAGTTCGAAGTTTTCTAGGTTTAGCTGGATACTATAGACAATTTATTAAAGATTTTTCTAAGATAACTAAACCCTTAATTAAGCTAACCTGTAAAACAGTTAAGTCTGAGTGGGGACCTAGACAAGAAGAAGCTCTTAAGATATTAAATCAACGGTTAACAAGTGCTTCAATTTTAGCATTGCTAGAAGGAACTGAAGATTTTGAAGTATATTAGGAGTAGAATGTGTGTTGATGCAACGTAAAAAGGCAATTGCGTATGCCTACAGGCACTTGAAAAAGCACAAGAAAAATTATACAACTCATGATTGAGAATTAGGAACTATAATTTTGCCCTCAAGATTTGGAGACATTATCTGTAGATACAGATCACAAAAGCTAAAGGTACGTATTTGGACAAAAAGAACTAAGCATGAGGCAAGGAAGAGGGGTGGAAATCCTAAATAAGTACGACTGTGATATCTAGTATCACAAAGAAAAGCAAATGTAGTTGCAGATGCTTAAGTCGTAAGTATCATGAAAAGCAAGTCCATGCTCTTAGATTAGATCTACGATTAGATTTAATGGAGCAACTAAAGAAAGTTCAAGAAACAGCAATCGAAGACTATGCTGAAGGAATGAAAGGACAAGTCAAAGAATTAAAAGGAGGAAGTAATAGAATTTGGAGATTCCCTAAGAAAATAATTAGGTACCTAAGAAAGGAAAATTAAGAAGTAAGATTCTAGAGGAATTCCATAGATCTAGGTATACCATGTACCCAGGTAACAATAAAATATACCAAGATTTAAGAACTAACTTTTGAGGGATAGGAATAAAAAAAAATAGACATAGCCAGTCATATATCTAAGTGTCTTACTTATTCACAAGTTAAGGCAGAGCACTAGAAACCTTCAGGATTACTCCAACAATTAGAAATGCCTATATGGAAATAGGAACTCTTAACAATAGATTTTGTTACTAAGTTACCCAAAACCAGAAAAGGTAATAATGCGATTTGAGTAATCACGGATTGAATTACCCGAATCAGCTCATCTGCTAAAACTATGAAAGAAACCTTTAGCATGGAAAGGTTAACCAAGTTGTACGTAGATGAAACAGTATCCTTACATGGAGTTCCACTCTCCATTATATCGGACAGCGATAGTCGTTTCACTTCCCACTTCTGGACAAGTTTCCAAATAGCAATGAAAACACGACTAAATTTAAGTACAGCTTATCATCCCCAAACAGACGGACAAAGTAAAAGAACCATTCAAAACCTTGGAAGACCTGCTGCGAGCATGTGTGATAACCATTCAAGTAGGATAACCACTTACCCTTAATTAAATTCTCCTATAACAATAATTATCATTCAAGTATCGAAACTGTCCCATTCGAAGCACTGTACAGACGCAAGTGCAAAACTCCAGTTTGTTAAGTAGAAATAGGAGAAAGTTAATTATCAGATCCTAAAATTGTACAAGAAACCCCTGACAAAATAACCCAAATCAAGAAAAGACTAAAAACAGCCGAGATCGCCAGAAAAGTTATGCGGATAATCGCTGCAAGCCATTAAAGTTTCACGTCGAAGACAAAGTACTTCTGAAAGTTTCTCCTTGGAAAGAAATAGTACGATTCGGTAAGAAAGGAAAACTGAGTCCAAAAGTACATAGAACCATTTCCAGTAATTCAACGCATAGGACCAGTTGCCTATCGTTCACAACTACCGGAAAAATTAGCCGGAATACATGACATATTTCATGTCTCCAATCTCAAGAAATGTTCAATCTCTGGTAGTACCTCTTCAAGATATAGAGGTAAATGAAAAGTTAAACTTTGTTGAGAAACCCCTTCAGATGAAAGATCGAAGGATGAAATTTCTCAAACACAAACGCGTAGTATTAGTCAAAGTCAAGTGGGACCCCAAGGGAGGACCCTAATATGTTTGAGAACTGGAATCAGAAATGAAGCAGAAATACCCTCATCTATTCCAGTGAAATCTCGAGGACGAGATTCTTCTTAAGGTGGGGAGAATGTAACAACCCTCACCCGAACTATAAATAATTATTTTATTTAACCTATAGGAAACCCTAATTGAGACACCAAAGTAATTTGGCATAAACCCTAAAATTTTTAGAACAATCGGAATCAGGATCAGGGCCCCTAAGACTCAAGGGGGTAAAACCCTAGTTACGATTATCTTTATAAAATGCTGTCAAATTGGAAAATTCACGCAACGTCGACTCAGCAGGCCTATACCCACAACAAGGCTACTCTAGGCTAGATGGGTTTCCCAGGCGAGTAGCGGAAGAATCCCTGTCACCTTCCGCGACACGCGGGAGATGCCAAATTCGCGTATAAATACTGGGCATTGGGACTTGAATTCTGTCTTTGGAACGACGTAAAATCGAGTTACGTAGACCGAGTTATCACAGAAACAGTCCAACACACACACACTAAATCACGAGGTGCTGCCACAATCAGGGTAATAACTCGATCGCTATTACGATTCAACGTCCGATCGATTATAACTATCCAACGATAGTCCGGGTGCTGCTCAATTGAGCTTATACTTTGATTATTCGTCATGATTTCGACTTGAATATTTGAGTGCTGTTCGAATTCGGACTATGCTCTGTTATTCGTTGCGAATCCGACTGAATTATCAAGTATTGCACTGATTAATCGTTGTGAGGGTTTAATCTCGTGAATTGACGTAACTGCTGTATTAAGTTACCTACCTAGTTGTGTGCACTAGGTTACAAAGCTAACTCAATAGGCTAAGCTCCACCTGTATAAATCTGCAATATATCAAGGCTTATCTGTAGACTAAACTTTGGCCGTATGAATCTGCATGATTATAATGTGAGTCATTCTTCTTTTTAAACTGTTTTCTCACAGTTTGTGAGTAAGTATTACAATACCTCAAGTTATTTTCAAAGTTATAATTACAGGGATTAAGTCTTTGTAAATCACCAAATTACAGCTGGTATGTGGGGTATTGTGCACATTACTATTTTTATCACTCTATGTGAGTGAGTATTACTCTATGTGGGTAAATAATTACTCTATGCGAGTTAACCGTCACTGTTGGGGCAACGGGACCCAATAGTGGTATGACCACAGTCACAGATCCGGTCGAGTGACAAATACCCATTCTTGATAATTGGTTGATAGAAACATTGTAATCGCTCTTAATACTGTAAAATTATAACTAACAGGTCGTTTTAGAAAACGGAATGATTCACTCAGTATTTCCCGCTGACAAAACCTTTTTAAAACGCGTTTCAGGTAATTACAGTATATTGGAGTAAGAATTGGATCCGGCACCGAAGGCATCAAGAAGTGGCTTATTTCATTAATTAAATCAAATTAAAAAAAAAAATAATATCTTTTTTGTATTAAAAGCTACCATTGTAAAACATGGGTTTATCCCATCTATTTAATAAATAAAATCCGGTGTTTCTAAACTCTGATATTTTTCCTAACTCACGATCCTGATGAAATGTCCGCTGCAATGTTTTTCAAAATAAATCACCGGTACCACTGGACTGCTCGCGGCTCCCGATTCCGTCCAGGGTGGGTCGGGGGTCGTGACATTACCCCATAGTTAAAAGCGTGACTTGTTTATCCCGGTTACCCTGGCATTCCAGCCGTGGGGGCTACCCCGTGTTAGTTATCTGGCGCTTCGGCCGTGGGGGCTACCCCATGTATACACTAGACTCGTTACCATATCGACTGCTGACTATAGTCATGTTTATGTGCCCTTAAAACAGTCAATGTCTATCATCATTGACGTGCCCCAGATCCATTAGTTCACGCCCGTCCTCTGTGGCACGATGTGAGGTTTGTCAGACCTAAATAGCGCTATCTAACTAATGACCCGCTTGCCATTGGCCCGGCGATTAAGTCGATATAAACGGAGGGACTTCGTGATAGAGTTTTGGTCTAGTACGAGTTATCTGTCCGTGAGGACGAGGAATTACATTCCTGAACCATTGATGTCCTACCCAAGGAGGACGAGGAATCCACGTTCCTTAACCCCATTCCCAACCCAGGGAATCCCATGCTTTGTAGAGGGTGTGAACTCACCTTGGTTTGCTCGGCAGATACACAGAAAAGTCAATCAAGTTGTAAGTGTTCAACTACGTCCTAACATAGATACCATTCAAGTCAGGTTTGTAACCAAGTAGTGCACGTATGTTCTACATGTATTGTACACAGTAACAATCATGGCATACATATCTAGTATGGCAGTTCTACAACAGTGCACAACATACTCAATTAACAGTAGCACATATGGCCCATATGTTCGGCCCAATTACTTAGGCCCGTAACAGTGTGGAAGTCCCAATAACGTGTACATGCATATGGTCTCGAGTCGAGACTGTGCGGTCTCGAGTTGTAGCCTATAAGATCTCGAGTCGCAATTGAGGTGGTTTCGGGTCATGCATGTATTGGTCTCGAGTCGTAACTTGACTCGCAAGCGTGGTCTCGGGTCATGATGTTTGTGTGATGGTCATGTGTGGTCTCGAGTCGAGACTAGGGGTTCTCGACTCGCAACCTGTGTCGCAATCTATGTTCTCGAGTTATCACGTTTATGGTCTCGAGTCGCAATCAGGGGTTTCGACTCCCAGCACCTGCTGATCCTTCGCAGTTGTACTATCCAATGAAATTCCAATATCATGCAACAGTGTGTACTATCCACTAAACATGTTTTGTTGTCTAACAAATAACCAAAATGGATCAAACAATCAGATTTCAAATATTCATAACACATTCATATCATGCTCAACAAGTTCTTCATATATTCAAGTCATGTTCATGTTGTTCTTCATACATTCAACTAGTTCTTCATTTTAGGGTTTTTATTTTACAACATGCTTCATCAATAAAGTTTATACTAGCATGAACTCAAGTTGATAACATCATCGGTTCCTACATCTAACACATTCAAACAATGTAACAACATGCTTAAATAAGGTTTATCATCAACATATGCTAATCCAATTTCATGAACACAAACCTCCTAAACATGACCAAGCCATTCGGATTTAAATCCATAATAAGCCGATTTCTAACATTTCATCATCACATAATATCATCACTTGACAACAAATAACTACTTTCTATCAAGCAAACATCTATATCATAGATAAACAATCATTTCTCATGTATTTGTCATTATACCACTAAATGAGACACTAACCGGCTAGAGGATAGGAAGAGTGAACTCCGAATACCGATTCCAAGCTTGAACCGAAGGTCCTAGTGTTGCCGGTTTGAATCCGAGAGAATAAGAGGAGAAGGATGTTGAGACTTAGGGTTTTTGTGAGAGAAAGGGAGAGTGTGTGTGTTGTCCAAAGAAATGGTGAACATGGTTATGAGTGTAATATATATACTAGTTCTACATGATGCACCCTAATGGGTTTCGGGTGTGATTAAATGGCCCAACCAGCCCAACTGTTACTGTTTACTCGAGACCACATGGTCTCGAATCGGGTTCTTGTGTCTCGGGTCGCATACATACAAGCATACATATAAACATAATATATAATCACATAAAAGGTTCACTTAAATCATTAATCACACAACATGTCAACTAGTTACATAACGTTCAACATGTTACAACGAAAGGTTCTAAATTTCGAGTTGTCACATCATCCCCAAGTTGAAAGAAATTTCGTCCCGAAATTTGGTAAGCACTCACTGAGGAAGCTAGTTAAGTTGTATGGTTTTCCCGGTTTTCCTGGGGTATCACATCCTCCCCCCGTTGATCTGGAATTTCGTCCCGAAATTCCATAGCTTCAGCCTCAGTAGTGGTCGTACTGTTTGCGAACAGTTGGGGATACTTTTGTTTCATCTGTTCTTCGCGCTCCCAGGTGAACTTTGGGCCGCGACGTGAGTTCCAACGAACTCGAACGAGAGGTATTCTAGTGCTCTTGAGGACCTTAACATCCTGGTCCGTGATTTCAACTGGTTCTTCGACGAATCGTAACTGCTCGTCGATAGTGAGTTCCTTCAGAGGAACTATGTGGGTCTCATCTGACAGACACTTCTTCAGATTCGACACGTGAAAAACGTTGTGAACTGCACCGAGTTCTGCTGGTAAGTTTAGTCTGTAGGCCACCCTGCCTATTTTCTCAATGATTTCAAATGGTCCAACGTATCGTGGGTTAAGTTTGCCTCGTTTACCAAAACGAACCACACCCTTCCAGGGTGAAACTTTAAGTAGTACCCGCTCCCCAACCTGGAGCTCAAGTGGTTTCCTGCCCTTATCGGCGTAGGCTTTCTGACGGTCACGAGTGGCCGCCATGCGTTGTCGTATTTGAGCAATCCGTTCTGTAGTGTCCACCACATGTTCTGGACCAGTGATTTGACTATCCCCCACCTCTGCCCAACAAAGAGGTGATCGGCATTTACGCCCGTATAATGCCTCAAACGGAGCAGCATTAATGCTGGTGTGGTAGCTGTTATTGTACGAGAATTCCACAAGTGGCAGATGCTTTTCCCAGCTGTTGCCAAAGTCGATTACACATGCACGAAGCATGTCTTCTAAGGTCTGAATTGTGCGCTCGGACTGCCCGTCCGTCTGAGGGTGATACGCTGTGCTCCTATCTAAACGTGAGCCAAAGGACTTGTGCATTGCTTGCCACAGCTCCGAAGTAAAACGTGCATCTCGATCGGAGATAATAGAGGTGGGCACCCCGTGCCTCGAAACAACTTCCTTGAGGTATATTTCCGCTAGAGTGGAGAATTTATCCGTTTCCTTAATCGCCAAGAAGTGTGCAGATTTTGTGAGTCGATTCACGATCACCCAAATAGTATCGTTTCCGCGCTGAGATCTAGGTAGGCCAGTAACGAAATCCATGGAAATTTGCTCCCATTTCCATTGTGGTATCTCTGGTTGTTGAAGTAAACCTGAGGGTTTCTGATATTCTGTCTTAACTCTCGCATAAGTCAAACACTTGCTGACATAGGTCGCTATGTGGGCCTTCATGCTAGGCCACGAGTACGTAGTTTTGATATCATGGTACATCTTGTCTGATCCAGGGTGTACTGAGTAGCGAGATTTATGTGCTTCATCCATCACAAGCTCTCGTAGGTTGCCATAGAGTGGGACCCAAATGCGTCCTGTTACGTAGTATGCACCGTCCTCCTTCTGTTCTAAGCGTTGTCTTGACCCGCGTAGGGCTTCAGCCCTGACGTTTTCTGGTTTCAGTGCTTCTATCTGAGCAGCTCGTATTTGAGAAGGGAGACTAGAATGGATCGTGAGTTGTAAAGCTCTCACGCGCTTAGGCGCAGTGTCCTTTCGACTGAGGGCGTCTGCCACGACATTGGCCTTGCCCGGGTGATACCTGATGGAGCACTCGTAGTCATTCAGTAGCTCGACCCACCGTCGTTGTCGCATATTCAGTTCTTTCTGTTTGAATATGTGCTCTAGGCTCCTGTGGTCGGTGTAGATGGCGCACTTGGTACCGTACAGGTAATGTCGCCATAACTTAAGTGCGAAAACAACAGCTCCCAGCTCTAAATCATGTGTAGTGTAGTTCTTCTCGTGAACTTTGAGTTGTCGTGAGGCGTAGGCTATGACCTTATCTCGTTGCATCAATACACAGCCAAGACCTTGAATTGATGCATCGCAGTAAACCACAAAATCGTCTGTGCCCTCTGGTAGTGAAAGAATAGGCGCACTACAAAGTCTATCCTTTAGATGCTGAAAGGCTAACTCCTGTGCATTTCCCCAGCGATAAACAACGCCTTTCTGTGTTAATGAAGTGAGGGGTTGTGCGATCTTAGAAAAATCCTTAATGAACCTCCTGTAGTACCCTGCCAATCCCAAGAATTGGCGAATTTCCTTTGGTGTGCGAGGTGCAGGCCAGTTCTTAATAGAGTCTATCTTGGATGGATCAACGTAAATCCCATCCTTGTTTACCACGTGGCCTAGGAAATGGACTTCTCGAAGCCAGAAGTCGCATTTCGAGAACTTTGCGTAAAGCTGTTCGGTTCGAAGGAGTTCCAAAATAAGTCGCAGATGCTGCTCGTGTTCCTCCTGACTCTTAGAATAGATCAGGATGTCGTCGATGAAGACTATAACGAACTTGTCCAGATAAGGCTTGCACACTCGGTTCATCAAGTCCATGAAAACTGCAGGTGCGTTTGTCAGCCCAAACGGCATGACCAAAAACTCATAATGCCCATAACGAGTTCTAAAGGCTGTCTTAGAGACATCCTCTTCTCGAACTCTCAGCTGGTGATATCCCGATCTCGGATCGATCTTTGAATAGTAGCTCGACCCCTGCAACTGGTCGAACAAGTCGTCAACACGTGGTAGAGGATAACGATTCTTCACAGTCACCTTGTTGAGTTCACGATAGTCGATACACATTCTAAAGGTACCGTCCTTCTTCTTCACAAATAGCACGGGAGCTCCCCAGGGTGATGAGCTAGGACGAATAAAACCCTTATCCAAGAGTTCTTGTAGTTGCGTAGAGAGTTCTTCCAACTCTGATGGAGCTAGACGATAAGGTGCACAAGCTATAGGTGCAGCTCCAGGAGCTAGTTCAATCTGAAACTCGACTTGGCGGTGGGGTGGGAGACCAGGTAATTCCTCAGGGAATACCTCAGGATAGTCACATACAACTGGAAAATCTTCTATCTTCTTTTCTTTCTCCGAGGTGTCAGTAACGAGAGCCAAAACGGCAGTGTGGACCTTTCGCAAGCACTTTTGGGCCTTAAAGAAAGAGATGACGTTTTCAACAGCACTCCTCTTGTCGCCACGAATTATGAGAGGTTCACTACCGGAACCAGGAATACGAACAATCTTCTCGTTGCAAAGAATCTCTGCTTGGTGTTGGGATAACCAATCCATCCTAATGACAACGTCGAAACTACCCAAGACGATAGGAATGAGATCAATAGAGAAGGTCTGGTTAGCGAGGATAAGTTTGCAACCTTTGACTACGTGTGAGGCCTCCAAACTCTTACCATTAGCTAGCTCTACAGTGTGCTTGTTGCTCAAGGGTGTTGGAATACGCTTAAGCATTTGACTAACTTCTAGTGACACATAGCTAGTATCGGCACCCGAAGCAAATAAAACTGTAACATAAAAGTCGTCGAGGAGGAACTTACCCGTCACCACGTTGGGGTCATTCCTTGCTTCACCTTGGCCAATCACGAACACTCGCCCCCTGGCACCATTGTTGTTGTTGTGGTTCCCATTGTTACCATTCCCCTGGTTGTTGTTATTGTTGTTGTTATTGTTCTGGTTCTGGTTCAGTTGGGGACAATCCTTCTTGAAGTGGCCCTCAGCTCCACACTGAAAGCACCCTTTGTTGTTACCCTGTTGCTGCTGCTGATTCTGTTGAGCTTGCTGACGATTCTGATTGGCGGGGTATAAGCTCCTGCAATCCTTTGCAGCGTGACCAGGCTTGTTGCACCGATGACAGTTGCCCCTGGTGCATGGCCCACTGTGGTGTAGGTTGCAGCGATTGCATTTGGGGTGATTCCCTTTGTACCCACCATGACTTTGGCCACCAGACGATTGCTGACTGGGGCTCTTGTGGTCATCAGTCTTTCTCTGCTGAGACTGAGGTTGCACAGAAGTTGAACCCTTGCTTGAAGCTCCATCCCATTTCCTCTTGCTGTCGCTAGGAGCACCCGAAGTAGCTGTAGCGCTTATACGCTTTGGTAGCCTATTTTGTTCCACCGCCTGATCAGTAAGACGGTGAGCCAACTGAACAACCTGCTGGATAGTGGCCAGGTTTGCTGAAGTCACATGACTTTGGATTTCTGGCACCAAGCCCTTGAGATAGAGTTCAATTTGCTTAAATGGAGGGTCCACCATAGTAGGACACAATAAGGCAAGCTCATGCGATCTCTTAGTATACGCCTCAATTTCTGACCCCGTCATCTTGAGGTTGTAGAACTCGTCTTCCAGCTTATGAATGTCATCACGACTGCAGTATTCCTCCCTGATCATTTCCTTGAAAGTTTCCCATGGGGTGGCGTTGGCCACAACCAACCCTAGCATTTGAACCTAAGCATTCCACCACGTGAGGGCTAATCACTCGAGAGTACCGGTAGCATACTTCACCCTGCGCGCTTCAGGGCATTCACACATTTCGAATACAGATTCTAGTTTCTCAAACCAGTGGAGGAGACCTACTGCTCCTTCAGTTCCGCTAAAAGTAGTTGGTCGGCAGTCCATGAAGGTCTTAAAAGTGCACACCGGTGGATGAGCGTGTTGACATAAGGTAGGTGAAAGAAAGATAGAGTTTAACACAAAGGTTGGTTCACGAGAGTAGAATCCTAAAGATCCTAGAATGAGTTCGGACTGCAGGATATACCTCCTGCATATGCAGCTGCAAGTGCTGCGGCAACTCGTTCGTTAATTAGAGCCGTCAACTGGGCTTGAGTCATGTTAACGCGTCCAGACATGATCTTCATACCAAGAATAACACGAGTGAGAGAGGTTCGTGAAAGTACGATGGTAGGATAGAGTAAGCACGCACGTGTTCAAGCAATAGTGGTTATACTAACCAAGCATACCATGAGCAATGTACTATGTAACTATCAAGTAGGCAATACACATAGATCATTTCACCTAGAATGTCGAGCCTTGCATGTGGAGTGAAGCGTCGTTGTGGACCGTTGAGCACTGTACAGGTTATAGTCTTGTTTTAACAAAAACGTTTCTCCTTTATTAAAACCAAGTTCACTAAAACCAATGGCTCTGATACCAATCTGTCACACCCCCAAAATCCACCTGCAGAGTACTACCGCTTGGAGGAGTGACTGACCAGGATCCAGCCACCAATCATATTGAACAAGCATATAAGTAGTTATAAAAATCTAACCAATACAATTGGTGTTCAGACAAAACATAGTTTAAGTTGCAAGCGGAAGCATAAGTCTTAAAATTTAAAACATAAGTTCAATTGTTTCCAAGTTTAACATGGCACGCAGCTATCCATGTCCCACAACGACTCTCTTCCATGCAAGCTCCAGCTAAGTACCTATGGTCCTGCAAAGCATGTAGTAACGAGTCAACAATAAGTTGAGTGAGTTCACGGTTGGGTGTTCGTTTTAAGTTTGTTTCGAAAACAGTTTCCTTTATCTGGCATCCTGCCGTGGGGGGTTACCCCATAGTTAAAAGCGTGACTTGTTTATCCCGGTTACCCTGGCATTCCAGCTGTGGGGGCTACCCCGTGTTAGTTATCTGGTGCTCCGGCCGTGGGGGCTACCCCATGTATACACTAGACTCGTTACCATATCGACTGCTGACTGTAGTCATGTTTATGTGCCCTGAAACTGTCAATGTCTATCATCATTGACGTGCCCCAGATCCATTAGTTCACGCCCATCCTCTGCGTCACGGTGTGAGGTTTGTCAGACCTAAATAGCGCTATCTAACTAATGACCCGCTCGCCATTGGCCCGGCGATTAAGTCGATATAAACGGAGGGACTTCGTGATAGAGTTTTGGTCTAGTACGAGTTATCTGTCCGTGAGGACGAGGAATTACATTCCTAAACCATTGTTGTCCTATCGAAGGAGGACGAGGAATCCACGTTCCTTAACCCCATTCCCAACTCAGGGAATCCCATGCTTTGTAGAGGGTGTGAACTCACCTTGGTTTGCGTGGCAGATACACAGAAAAGTCAATCAAGTTGTAAGTGTTCAACTACGTCCTAACATAGATACCATTCAAGTCAGGTTTGTATCCAAGTAGTGCGCGTATGTTCTACATGTATTGTACACAGTAACAATCATGGCATACATATCTAGTATGGCAGTTCTACAACAGTGCACAACATACTCAATTAACAGTAGCACATATGGCCCATATGTTCGGCCCAATTACTTAGGCCCGTAACAGTGTGGAAGTCCCAATAACGTGTACATGCATATGGTCTCGAGTCGAGACTGTGCGGTCTCGAGTTGTAGCCTGTAAGATCTCGAGTCGCAACTGAGGTGGTTTCGGGTCATGCATGTATTGGTCTCGAGTCGCAACTGGACTCGCAAGCATGGTCTCGGGTCATGATGTTTGTGTGATGGTCATGTGTGGTCTCGAGTCGAGACTAGGGGTTCTCGACTCGCAACCTGTGTCGCAATCTATGTTCTCGAGTTATCACGTTTATGGTCTCGAGTCGCAATCAGGGGTTTCGACTCCCAGCACCTGCTGATCCTTCGCAGTTGTACTATCCAATGAAATTCCAATATCATGCAACAGTGTGTACTATCCACTAAACATGTTTTGTTGTCTAACAAATAACCAAAATGGATCAAACAATCAGATTTCAAATATTCATAACACATTCATATCATGCTCAACAAGTTCTTCATATATTCAAGTCATGTTCATGTTGTTCTTCATACATTCAACTAGTTCTTCATTTTAGGGTTTTTATTTAACAACATGCTTCATCAATAAAGTTTATACTAGCATGAACTCAAGTTGATAACATCATCGGTTCCTACATCTAACACATTCAAACAATGTAACAACATGCTTAAATAAGGTTTATCATCAACATATGCTAATCCAATTTCATGAACACAAACCTCCTAAACATGACCAAGCCATTCGGATTTAAATCCATAATAAGCCGATTTCTAACATTTCATCATCACATAATATCATCACTTGACAACAAATAACTACTTTCTATCAAGCAAACATCTATATCATAGATAAATGATCATTTCTCATGTATTTGTCATTATACCACTAAATGAGACACTAACCGGCTAGAGGATAGGAAGAGTGAACTCCGAATACCGATTCCAAGCTTGAACCGAAGGTCCTAGTGTTGCCGGTTTAAATCCGAGAGAATGAGAGGAGAAGGCTGTTGAGACTTAGGGTTTTTTGTGAGAGAAAGGGAGAGTGTGTGTGTTGTCCAAAGAAATGGTGAACATGGTTATGAGTGTAATATATATACTAGTTCTACATGATGCACCCTAATGGGTTTCGGGTGTGATTAAATGGCCCAACCGGCCCAGCTGTTACTGTTCACTCGAGACCACATGGTCTCGAGTCGGGTTCTTGTGTCTCGGGTCGCATACATACAAGCATACATATAAACATAATATATAATCACATAAAAGGTTCACTTAAATCATTAATCACACAACATGTCAACTAGTTACATAACGTTCAACATGTTACAACGAAAGGTTCTAAATTTCGAGTTGTCACAAAGATTATCAAGTAATGTACACAAAATCCCACATACCAGCTGTAACTTGGTGATTACAAAGACTTAATCCCTGTAATTATAACTTTGAAAATAACTTGGAGTTTTGTAAAACAGTTGATAAAAAGAGAATGACTCACATTATAAGCATGCAGTATTGAATTAACAAGCTTCCTGATTCAATTTCTTCTGAGAATTAGCATCTACTTTGATTGTAAGTGTATGGGTAGAGTTTAGTCTACTGATAAGCCTGATAACCTAATTTAAACTATAATGCATACGAAAACTAGGTAATTAACTAATACAACATTTACGATAAACTCACGAGATTAAAACCCTCACGACGAATAACAAAGTGCAATCACTTAAACATCCATCGGATTCACAACGAATGATAGAGTATTCCCCGAGTTCGGGTGGTACTCAAACATCCAGTCGGAATCACGACTAATGACAAAGGATAACTCAATTTGAGCAGCACTTAAACATTCATCGGATAGTTTAGATTGATCGGACATTGAATCGTAGCAGCGATCGAGTTAATACCCTGTATCGTAGCAGCGTTTCGGGATTGTGTGTGTTTGGTAGTAAAACGGCTATAACTCGAAGTGTAAGATGAATTTTTCCATCGTTCCAACTCCAGAAATCAAGTCCAAAATTTAATCCCCCTCGCGTGACGCGAGGGGTACCCCCTTGGGTGTCGCGTGGCACGAGGGGTCACCTTATCTCATATGGTTGCCACGTGTGTTTGGAGTTCAGCTGAGTCGACGGAATTGATATTTTCAAATTTGACAGCAAGATATGTGGATAATCGTCGAGTAGGGAACACCCCCCCCCCCCGAGTTTTAGAGGCCCTGATCCTGATTCTGAGTATTCTGAACATTTTAGGGTTTGTGCAGAATTACTTGGGTGTCTCTATTAGGGTTTCCTATTGGGTAAATAAAATAATAGATATGACTTTTGATGAGATTTGTTTACAAAATAGAATAATAAATAATCATTTTGGGTAAATCACAAAAAGGAAACAAAATGGTGAGAAAAGAGAATGGACCCACTTTGTAACTTTAGGGTTCAACTAGAAAGCCTACTGGTATAAATCTTGGGTATAACTACTAAGCTAAAAAAATATATAATACACTCGTGGTAAGTATAGTACCCCTAATTCAACCTTGTCCCGATGTCCCGAGACAGAATCCCAACGAACTTAGTCAGGCAGAACCTTGACATGCGTTATGGGCTCAGATCAATCGGAAAGAGTAGCGGTGATCGGGACTTAAAATACTTAAAACGGGACAGGGCTTTATTATTATTATACGTGAAATATATATATATATATATATTATATGAATCGATTAAGATGTAGATGAGAGAGAGACGAATGAACATTTGAATTGTAGAAAGTGATTTCTATATATATAGCTGAGGTATGAGAAATGCATGAAGGACACGTAATTACATACCCAGACACACCTATCCTTCAATTGTAGTGTTTCTTTCAATTCCTTTCTAATTTTGACACATACACAATATACATACACGTATAGTCTTTCTAAATTTGCATGCATTAGAGCATTCACATCCAATCCATCAAATTATACATACATCCCACTAAAAAACAACTCCTATATCAATATATTTTCACTAAAAACAAATACTTTTTCTCTCTCCTTTCAATTAAATAATATTATCATTACATTTTTCTCTAACTTCCACTCACAACCACTTTCAAAATATATTACTCCATCCGTCTCATTTTAAATGTCCAAATTTCCACTTTTGGTTGTCCCAATTTAATTGTCATTTCCAAAAATGTAAATATAATTTCCAGTTTTGCCCTTACCATTACAAACTTCCATTTTTTGTTGTCCCAATTTAATTGTCATTTCTAAGGACATTATTGTCATTTTACAACTCAAAAAATAAAATACTCAAATATTTCTTAAATTGTGTGAATGTGGGTCCCATGACATCTAAAATGGGACGGAGGGAGTAAAAAATTATAACGGGTGAACAGTGTCCCCCCAAATATACAGATGAACAGTAACATTTTCTCTCTCCTTTACTCACAACCACTTTTTATACCCTTTATAATATAAAAACCCCTCCTCACATAATTTGATGGTTAGGATGTGAATGCTCTTACACATAGCCATGTTAGTTTTGAAATTTATTATTTTATTCCTATTTCGTACGTCTTCTTTACATTCACAATTCAAAGTTTTATTTTATTATTATTTTATTATTTATAATTAATTTAACTGTTTCACTTATTTGGTACGTATAACTTGTAAAATATAACGTTCTAGAAAATAATAAATATGTTTTTAGAACGAGAATATTTTTGTCTACATTTGGGTCTAAGTTTCATTAAAAATACAGTAGGTTCAAATATAGTGTATTTTTATAATTTAATTTATTACATGATCACTAGGCTTGTCTAGATACTTCATATTTTTAACAGTCGACTTACCCGTAATATACCTGTCTAATAATATAAGTTTTTATATATTTTTATTTTTATTAGACAGGTCACCCATACATAGGCCAATTAATTGGTATAATATTTCAACCAACTATATAAAATAGTGTTTAAAACTATTTGGGTTGAATATTTATATTAAAAATAAACTAGTTACTAGTTACTATGGTTAATAAATTTAACCAAACTTATTATAATAGGAATGTTACATTTATGCCTGCCTTAGTATAGCATGCACTTAGATCACATTAGGACTTCTTGATTAGTATCATAATTCGCTCATCTTATTTCCACTATCAGCACCCAATTGCAGGATTCCACCTTTGACTGGTGATAACTTTGCTGCATGGAAGGACTCTCTCATGCTTACGCCTTGATTATGCTCTGAGAGAGAATAAGCCAGCGGACCTTACTCCTCAAAGTTCTGCTGCTGAGCAGTTGACTGATGAAAAGTGGACTAGGTGTAATCGCATGTCTCTCATGTTTATGAAGCATTCCATAAGCAATGCAATCAGAGGAGCCATTCCTGATTTTGAAGATGCTAAAACCTACCTGGCTTCTGTAGAGGCGCAATTCAAGGGGACATCTAAAGCACACGCTAGTACTCTTATCCTCAAACTGGTGACAACTAAGTATGATGGGAGGAGCGGCATTCGCGAACACATCATGATGATGAATGACATGGCCAATAAGCTGAAGGGGCTAGAAATGGAAATTAGTGATGGTTTCTTCATTCATTTCATCATTACTTCGTTTCCTTCATCCTTTGAAGCATTCAAGATCAAATACAACACTCAGAAGGACAAATGGACGATGCGTGAGCTGGTCGCTATGTGCGTATAGGAGGAAGAGCGTATGAAGATGGATCGCATACTGATGTTGCTAACTTCACCACCTCCAACTCTAAGAAGAGGAAGAACAATTATCACAGAAAGGATGCTTCCAAAGTCCAAAGGCCCAATCCTAATACAAGTGCACCTTCTAGCTCTAAGAACTCTTTAGGCAAAATCCACTGCAAGTTCTGTAAAAAGACAGGACATATGCAAAAGGAACGCCATGACTTTAAGGATTGGCTGGCTAGAAAAGGTAACGATTATTTTATGATACTTGAGCCCTATAATTTAAATGTTCCTGCTAATCTTGGTTGTTTGATTTGGTTCTATGGTTCATGTAACCAATTCTAATCAAGGATTCCTTTCAATCCGAAGATGAAAAGAAACCTAAGAACACTTAAGGTTGGCGATGATTGAGAATTAGAAGTGAAGGGCACTGGAACATTACAATTATTTAGGAAAACTGGTTTATGTATTAAACTTTATGATACCTTATATGTTCCTGAGGTAACTCAGAACCAAAGTTAGACACGGATGGTTTTATTGTGTCCCATGGTCATCGCAAACTCTCTATCATCTATGATTCTGTTCTTTTTGGTACTGGTATTTTGGATGGTGATCTTTATAGATTAGAACTAGATGATGACTTTTCCAAATCTTTGTTGTCATATAACACTAATGAATCACTCACAAAGATGAAAGAGAAATGAGACATAGAGACTTCATCCATGTTGTGGCATTAACGTTTAGGCCACATCTCAAGAGAACGATTAAATCATCTCGTAAAGGATGAAGTCTTACCTCCTCTCGATTTCTCTGATTTTGGAACATGTGTCAAATGTCTTAAAGGTAAAATGACATTAGCGAATAAGAAAGGTACCAGTAGGAGCTCTAATTTATTAGAGCTCATTCATACTGACATTAGTGGTCCCTACCAAATCGCTGACATAACAGGACATACTTCATTATCACTTTCATTGATGATTATTCTCGTTACATGTACTAGTATCTTATTAAGGAAAAGTCTGAATCTCTTACAACTTTTAAAGATTATAAGGCTGAAGTTGAAAATCAATTAGATCGTCAGATTAAAGTTGTGAGGTGAATATTATGGAAGACGTACTGATGTGGGTCAAGCTTCTGGTCCATTTTATTAGTTTTGTAAGGGCCAGGGGATTGTGAACCAATACACCATGCCTGGTACACCTCAGCAGAATGGTGTCGCTGAACGAAGAAACCGTACCATTATGAACATGGTGTGAAGTATGTTAGCTAACACTAATTTACCATTATTCCTCTAGATTGAAGCGTTAAAAGCAACTGTTCATATACTCAATAGAGTTCCTTCTAAGCTGTCCCTAAAACTCCTTATAAACTTTCGATAGGAAGGAAACCGAGTCTTAAATATATGAAAGTATTGGGCTGCATTGCTGAAGCAAAACTTTACAATCCTTTCCTAAGGAAACTTGAGCCTAAAACAGTTACCTGTTTCTTTATCGAGTATCCTGATCACTCAAAGGGTTATCGTTTCTATTGTCCTTCGTATGTCACCCGTATTGTTAAAACCAAACGTGTTGCGTTCCTGGAGGATTTCAAGGTCAGTGGGAGCAGTACCAACCCTTACGAAGAATGGGTACAAGACGCGGTGGGGGGGGGGGGGAGACTCATCGCTTACCATTACTCCGTTTACTCCTCTTCTACCCAATGCAACTACTGCACCTGAAGCTACTACACCAACTCCAAATTACCTCCACAATCAGAACCCATTATACCTCACAACGGAGGCATATCAAACGCTCAAAACCCGATAATGAACTCAGGAGGTCATATAGGCCTAGAAGGCCTACTAATTGGGATGATTATGTTACCTACCTGACTGAAATGGATCCCAGAAAGCTCAATGATCCTATCTCTTATAATGAAGCCGTTAGCAGTGATCAGTCTTTTGAATGGAATAAAGAAATGATTGATGAGCTTGAATCCATGAAGAAAAATGACGTTTGGGATTGGGTAGAATTACCCAACAATGTCAAACATGTAGGATGTAATTGGGTGTTCAAAACAAAACTGGATCCGAATGAGAATGTTGAACGCTACAAAGCGAGATTGGTTACAAAGGGCTACACTCAGAAAGAGGGAATTGATTATCAAGAGACGTTTTCACCTGTCTCTCGTAAAGATTCATTAAGGATCGTTACGGCCCTAGTAGCTCATTTTGATTTAGAGCTGCATCAGATGGACGCTAAAACCGATTTCCTTAACAAAGATTTAGACGAAGATGTTTACATGAAACAACCTGAAGGTTTTAAACCTGAAGGTCAAGAGCATCTAGTCTGTAAGTTAAAGAAATCCATTTACGGGTTAAAACAAGGATCACGTCAATGGTACCTCAAGTTTGATGAAGTCATGAGGAAACAAGGTTTTATAAAGAATCAAGTGGATCAATGCACCTACCTCAAGATGAGTGGGAGCAACTTTACTATATTTGTCCTTTACGTAGATGATATTCTATTGGCAAGTAACAGTTTAGACATGTTGCATGAGTCGAAGCGGTACTCTCGCATAACTTCAATATGAAGGATCTCGTAGATGCTTCTTAGGTCGTTGACATCGAAATTCACTGAGATAGATACAAAGGGATCTTAGGATTGTCTCAAAAATCTTACATAGCTCGTGTCCTTACACGTTAGTGCAAACTCTCAGTCGCTCCAGTAGTTAAGGGAGATGTTTTGGGTTCATTCTAGTGTCCGACAACAGAGGTTGAGAAGGAGCAAATGAGCCAGATACCTTACGCGTCAGTAGTCGGGAGCCTAATGTATGCTCAAGTTTGTACTTGCCCAGATATCGCTTATATTGCTGGAATGCTAGGCCGTTATCAGACTAATCCTGACCTAGATCACTGGAAAGCAGCTAAGAAGGTACTTCCATATCTGTAAGGGATGAAAGACTATAAACTGACTTATAGAAGAAGTGATAATTTAGAAGTGCTAGGCTATTCTGATTCTGACTTTGCAAAATGCAAAGATGATAGGAAATCCACTTCGGGCTATATCTTTATGTTAGCAGGCGGACCTATCTCATGGAAGAGTCATAAACAACAGTTGACCACAACTTTCACAATGATGGCAGAATACAATTTTGTTTATAACGCAACCTGTCATGGAATGTTGCTTAAGAATCTGATCACTGGACTCAAAATCATTAATTCCATTTCTAGACCAATGAAGCTTTATTATGATAACTCAGCTGCCGTTAATTTCTCGAACAGTAACAGTTCAACTGAATGGAGCTGGTTTATATCTCAATACAACATATTTGTTCGTCCGAGAATGAGTTGAGGAAAATAATATTTGTATTGAGTATATTAGTACTAAAGATATCCTTGCGGATCCGATGACTAAAGGTCTCCCTCCTAAAGTTTACGAAGAACATGTTCGGAATATGGAATATAGTAAAGACCTTATCTAGCGTATTGTACTAGCTTATGTTTTATGTTAATAAAATTTCCTCAGTTTGATTTTGTATGTCTCTAAGAATATGTTCAACCGGTATAATGGCATATAGAAAAATAAAATTACAAATCAAACAAAGGGCTTATGCGTATTTTGCTCATAACGATTAGGTTTTAAACTGAGGCTATAATATGACTAATGGGGGGTCCTGAGTCGAATGATGATTCAACGGCTGTATTTCTCTGCTATAGTTCTTGGTTTAGGGCTAAAATGAGCGCTAACTCCTGATCAGGTTTTTTTAATACTCATAGTAAATGATTACTCGGCTAAGTAGGAGAATGTAAGATTAAATACGTTATGATGTTGTATTTAATCTAGTAGCCATTATAATAATTTACATTATATAGATCAAAATATATAACGACCTATTAAATAATTAGTTGGTAATTGTTGATGTAACATATTACCCTTATTAACTAATTGAGTTTCCTCTTGGGTGCATATATAAGGAGACTTATGTAGAGGTTCAAAGGTTACACAACCTAATTACTCAATAACATCAAATCGGCCTCCCTCTCCATAACCGAACTCACTATTCGGTTTTCATCATCACCATCATTAGATTGCATCCTAAGGAGGAACCAGATAATCTTGACAAGCATGTCGACTTCGATGGCTGCATCACTCACTGGATTCTCTGCTGGCCTGTCTACAATTACGGGTATGTTTTCATGTTTTCCATTGCATCTAAAACAGAACTGATCAACATGCAACCGGTAGATTTGCAGCCATGGCGGATTTTCCTTTTTTTTCTCCATTGTTTACAAATTTGAGCCTCATATGATTTTGTATTACTGTGTGGAATTGCATAAGTTGCCTGAAGAAGTGTGATGCGTAATTTTTGTGAAATTGATCTTAGTCATTTGTACTAAATAAGTTTTGAATTGTTACATATGTTCTTTTGCTCTTTAATTGAATAAAGTTTCGCTAGCTACTTGCAGTCCTAGCTAGTTACAACCGAACTGCTGATGCATTAAGGTCACTAGCGAATTTAAAGCATCAATTGCCAATTCAAGTTGACGCTATTTAGAAATCATCATTGCCCTGTTTGTAATGGAGATCGTGTTTAGCAGGGTTGGTAATTTTCGACAATACCCGATCTAAGGCATTTAAATGTGTTTAAGTTAACCTGTTTAAAAGTATGCAATTTATAAGTGTAGCATGTTAACAGATTTAGAACCTTATCGTAACTAGTTTACAACCTGTTTAAAAGTATAAAAGGATGCAATTTATAAGTTTAATTGTTTGAATGTGTGTTTTTTTTTTTTTTTTTTATAAGTTTAATGGTTTGATTGTGTTTTTGTTGACAAGTCATACTGAGTAGTAATTAAGATATAAATGAATTTAAAGGTTTGTAAACTAGTCACAAAAAGTAAGGTAATTAATACAAATATTTCGTATGTTTTTTTTTTGAAACGAAAAATTTTGATCACTGACGGACCACTAGGGTATCATCGTGCCCTCAGAGGAACCACCCGATCATATCCATCTATAATGTTTAGGGTCATTTACATATTTCCCCTTGCTAAGATCGTTTATTACATATTTACCCAACCCTTAAATCAATTACATATCTCCCCTTCTTAAACCATGTATATTACATATTTCCCCATCATAAACCATGTATATTACATATTTCTCCTTCATAAACCTACATTTTCTTTCATATCTCAATTATATCGTTTGTTTGAGCAAGTGCAGCAGTAGGTAGTCATTTTGATTAAGTAGTTCATTTGTTATCTTATAGAAGCATGTTTTGATCAAGGAAAAAGGAAGAAATATTGATCTAAAAAGATTGTGCTGCTCTTTAGTTTATTTGTAAGGCTATGGTTGAAAATTGAAATCAATTCCTGTTTTTAATTGGATTTGATGTTGGCAGAATTTAATAATGAAAGATTTAAATTATAAAAAGGGTAAATTTGTAATCTTATAAGAAAAGAGGAAATATGTAATTAATCTTAAGGGTTGGGTAAATATGTAATAAAAACTCTTGACAAGGAGATATATGTAAATATCCCTAATGTTTATACACCCAGTATGGAAGGAAACTGGGAAAAACCCAATGATCTAATATGATTTAATGTAACATATTTTGTACATTCTCTTAAATTCTATGTATTCGTGGTCGGTTGAATATTAAAGTGGGTCTTAACGTTTAGCATTTGTTAAGCCCAAACAGAGAAATGTGAATAGTTGTGTATAGAAAGGAAGAGGTTTGAATGGGTGATGGTGAACAAGTTGAAGGGGATGTAAAGTAAATACTATTATATATTTGATTACTAGTTTAAGTACTACGTTATACGAGCTACACAAAATTAATTTTATTATTTAACAATATTTACATTAATAAGTGTGGGGATATGTAACCGGAACAAATTAAGTGCAAATCATGCAATAGATGGATAACCAAGAATATTACATGTCACCTTGACCCAAAAGGAAAACAACTGAATGACACAAGTAAAAGAACAACATTTCTTTACGAGTGATTCGCAAGTTTTGTCCTTTATCTATATGTCTGATTTCAGCTGATGTCCTTTATCTATAAAGTTGACCAGTTTTATACTTATTGTTTTAAAATCTTGCACTCTATGTCCTTTAACCCTAACCAGTTAATTTTTATCGTTAAATTATATCACACAAGGGTAGTTTAGTCTTTTTAACAATTAATTTACAAAAACTAATAAATAAAACAAAAATAAGTAAACAAATTAATAGAATATATTAAATATGTAGACGTGTATACATAAACAAAAACATGATCTGCTTCTCTCTACATCTCTTTCTCAACATCTCCTTCACAGCAATGTTAACCACTAACAACCACCTCTAGCCACCGCTCTTCAACATCACCATCAGAAAACAACGATTGTCACCAACACTCCACCACCACCACCACCATCCCCACAACACTACCACCACCTAAATGGGCCCCTAGATCGTCGGAGAACCACTTTAAACCCGAGTCGCCGCCGTTGCGAAGAACCACCACTATCATTCTCGTATAAAAACCACCACTCGGACACCATCTCCGCCTCCCGTCACCCCACAACATCGTTGCAGTACGCCGATGTGCACCTAGACCCCTTCATCAACATCAAAATGCCATACGTAACCACCTCCTAAGAGACCACCAAATCCAAACCACCTCATCTGCGCTAAAACCTTCATGTATGTCATCGATCTGACAGAACCACAACCCAGATCTCTGATGCCGCCTTCTACTCAGATCTATGACTTACAATAATGTCAATACGGGTTATTGTTGAGATGTTGAGATTTGATTGTTAAATTGTTAATTTGTTAATTGCTTGTGTGGTTTAGGTTTCCGTGAGAATGGGATTAAGGATTTGATTATTAATTTTGTTGGTGAGTTACTGTCATAAAGAAGACAATAATTTATAGTACAGGGGCTAGCGTGTAACATGGTGTCCTATATAAACACCTTTCTTGTAAACCCTAAAACTCTTTTTTTTATCAATCTAATGCAAACCCCTTTGTTCTCTATACCTCTTGATATGTATCAGAGCAGTGTTTCTGATTCTTGAACACTTTGCTCATCATCTACAATCTATTTCAAGCCAATCCAACCTCAAAAAAAAAAAAAAAAAAAAACCAGATAATCAAAATCAAACCTGCCGTCTTCATCAAAACTCATCTAGGTCAGCCGTCGGATCCATTTTTTGGTAAGCAAAACCATAAACCCGTCGAATCCATTGTCGCACACTCTAACTCTGTTCAGCAAATCCAGCCACACAAAGTCTGAAACTTCAAAAAGGAACCCTAGCCTCTGCCCAGGAAACCCTAGCCGCCGCCTTTCTGGCGGATTTACTGGAATTCTCGGCAATCTCATTCATAAGCTAGCGGTTTTATTCTGTTCCGTGACATTTCAAATCTTGAACGAGAGTTCAAGTTGCCGGCGTATTTGATAAATACGCCGGTAAGTCAAGTTTTTCTGGCCACGTTATTCCGACGTCGTTATTTAGGCGAGCGTATTCAGTTAGTACTAAAAAGAGTAGAAAGAGCACCATCACTCCGACCACCGCCGCGGCAAACCACCACCTTACCTGCTGCATCAAGACCCACCATCAAGATTCGCCCCATTTTTTTTGGCCGCGTAGGATACCTGTGGATGTGGAGAGGGATCGAAGGAGAAAGAGTTAGAGAGGCTTGGCGGCTGATGTCTGAAATTTTAGGGCTTCTATGTATAAGATAAAATATGAGAGAAGGTTGATGGAGACTTATGAACAGTTGATGGTATCTACTCACTTAATTAAAAAATAATTAATTAAATAAACAAAATAGAAGCATAAAATGGAAGGTGGCACATCTCGACAAAGGGAGTAGAAGTGTGTGTTTACCGAAAATTTAAATACGCCTGTTTAGTTAATTGTCTGGTACTGGTATTAAAAACATCCCGTTGAAAATGACTAATCACTAGGTCTATAACTTACTGAAAGACTCTCCATCAACAAATGGAGAAGCCTATTTTGTAGGATCGTTTTCAGATCTGACGAGTCGTTCAGAAGAGTGCTTAGACTAATTCAGAGGCGGAATTCATTGAACTAGTTTTCGTAAAGCTTGATTTCACTACTTAACGTCTCCTGTATTGATTAAATGTCAAATTACAAGTTCTTGGAGACAAACGGGCAGAGCTTCGCCGTTACACACACATATATGCTACTCCTGGAACCGCTCAAATGACCCCATATATATAGATCTTCTGGATCGCTTATATGGTCATGTCCATATAAGCGATCCACTTATCATGTCACATAAGCGATCCACCTAGGTGACAAATAAGCGATCCTATATATATATATTGACAAATAAGCGTTCCACACTATATACCCTATAAGCGACCCTATCTAATACAAGATTTCTCGTTTACCGATCACTATACAATCAGCTCTACCCTAAGACTCGAACGAAGATGTAGTCGACAGACAACTGCACCAACAGACTCCCCCTTGAATGTTGACGGAATCTTCAGTGAGAGTCTTCAATCATTCACAGCTCTTCAATCTTGTTCGGTCTTCTTCAGGAACTCTGCCTGGAATCAAACCTTCTACAGGAATTCCTTCCTGGAACCATATGCCTGGATCTTTCTCTGGTTCTAACTTTCGTCAGACTCCCCCTATCATCATGCTAGGATCTTTGTCTGGAAATTGTTATCACCATTGAAATTAACTCCTGGCTTTCTCTGTTTAAGCCCTTCTCTGGTTCTGATGTGTCTCCTGGCTATCTGTAGCAACAGGATCAGAAACCTACAAAACTCATACACACTATCTCAATACAACACAATTATGATTCAACTTAATGAATCAACTAATCATTTAATACCTTTTACAATTAAACACTGATTCACAAATTTGAAACATTCCAATTTCTGATTCAACCTAATGAATCATTTTAAACATTTCAAACGACTTAACCAACCTATCTGTTCATCAAGTTTAGCCTTTGAGATTTTGAAAATCAGCTCTTCAACATCAGTTGTCGAAAATCTTTTTGGATTTTTCAAAATATGAAACGTAAATGTAAAGACAAGAATTTAATCTCAAAACAAACATATTTTTGTGAGTTTGTGCAAGAGGATCATATCAGTTTTTAAGACACATCACAAGCACCGTTAAGCTTCTAATCGTTTTAAGTTCTAAACGATTCACGTAGATTGACGATATAATTGTCCTCTTAAATTTTCATACAATTTTCAATGTATTCAGGATACTATTTAGGAGTTTTATGAACTTTGTTCAATTCATGTGTCCCATCTCTTGAATATACTCCTGTATCCAGAATCCCAATATTCAGTCTTACAGGTATGAATACTACAATGATATCTGTATATAAATTAGGGGAAAATGCGAGAACTGAGGGATCTCAGGTCAGAACTTCCATTCAGTAGAGAGATATCAGCTTCGACTTAGCAGTGTGTCCCCTTTAGAGGATCTTTTTAGCTACAACAGATGATTATCAATTTTATTGTCTAATCAACTGAGGGCTTTATGCTATGTTTCAAGCATTTTGTGGAAAGTATTAGCCAAGGACTAGGTCAGAACTACCGTTCAGCAGAAGTCCCGGAATAATACCCCAGACATCATAGAGTATAAACACCTAGTATATCAGAATACGAGACCTTTCAAACGAGATTTCAGGGGTTACCTATATATCCAAGTAGTGTTCCCCACGAATTTCACAAGTTTGAAATTTTAGGTTTATATCCTGAATAAATCTACTAAATGTACAAAACCTATCGTCACATCATTAGTGAGACCGTTTATCACATTTTGGCATTACATTTCTTTAGCGTGTTGTGATAGTCCAACTGATTTACTATCATTTCCTCTTTTTTCGCAACAAAACTCATTTTTCAATTTTATCATGTTTTTGTCTTTTTCAAATTTTCTGATGTTTTTTGGATTTTTCTAAAAATTCTTACTCCCCCTAAAATTCAAATACATCTAAAGAAAATTAAAAATAAACTGTACAGAACATGACAACCGATATCGAAACACCTCAATTCTCCATCCGTTTGGCTTAAACAATCAGAACTCCCCCTCACAACAAACTATTTTCCCATAATGATTTCAAAACACTTAAGTTTGTTTTAATCAGAATGGTTTTTCCGGAAAATAAGTTTAGTTGTTTATATCTTTTGTAAAAATGGGGCAAAATCATCACATTGTTTACCAAAATCTTAAATGATAATTAAATCAAGTCCAATTCAATGACCTTGATTTAACCACTTGTAAGATCTACACCAATCACTACCATACAACCACTTGTAGGTTTAGCAATTAAGCTTATCAAACCTGTTTTTCAACCAATTACCATCTTTTGGTTGAATTCTCAAGGTGCCGATTCCTACTCCTCGTTTACAAACCTGGGAGTTCCGGCAAGTCCTGCAACTTCTCAAAAAAAAAAAAAAAAAAACAGATTTAGAAAGATGCCGATTCATGATCCACGATACCATCTTGGGATCTCCGGCAAGTCAGGGTTTTTCATTTAAAAAGATCCACCCAAGCCCGACCAGCCTTGGGTGTTTTCGACAATTTTACCTCAACCACTGGCTCCTCTAGTTTTGACGAACCAGAATCATTGCCTGAATGTGGCTTGTCTGACTTTAATGAGTCAGATTCATCGCCGACATGTGGCTCCTTTGTTTCCGAAGAAACAGATTCATCGCCAGAAGGTGGTTTGTCTGACTTCGATACGTCAGATTCATTGCCGACCTTTTCCTTCTTCTTGTCCTCTTTTGTCCTCAGATTAGTATCTAATGAATTCTTTTTGCTTGTCTTTGCAGTTGAGGGAGTATATTCATCAGAACTTTTATTCTGTTTGTCCCGTGAACCCGAGGACAAAATCTTCTCGAGATATTCTCTTGCCTTCTTTCTCTTTTTCCTCAGTCTGTCTTTTTGCCCCTGTGAAAGCTTCACTTTCTTTTCCTGAATTGACTGTTCTTGAACTTTAGGTTTCAGAACCTTCTGTTCCTGGGGCTTGACTTTGACTGAAATCTTTGCCGATTTCTGAGAATTGGCCCTCAATCTTTCATTCGATCTCCTTGGGCAATCTCTGGCAATGTGACCTTTGATGTTGCAGTTAAAGCACCTCCTGGTCTCATAATTCCAATACTGGCAGTTAACAGCAATGTGTCCGTGATATCCGCAGCTATAACACACTCTGTTATCGTACCAATCACCATTTTGAGTCCAAACGCTCAGATCAAAGCATTGTTTGGCTTGGTGATATTCCTTTCTCAACTTTGCTGGATTTGGCTTTGAAGCATTGTGGTCCGACCTGCACCACTTATTACCAACAATTTTTGAGTTTTCATTTTTTACTTTTTGTAATTTTTCTTTTTGATTGGATGAACGATCTGATGAACTTTTAATATCTTTTTGAACAATTTTCTCATTTTTAATTTTTTGTTTCTGTTCTGCTTTCTTCTTCAAAGATTTTTGCTTCGAGCATTCACCCTTTTCAGTTGATTACAGAACAGTGTTCTGAAATTTTTCCTTTTTATCATCAGATTTTTCACCACAATCTTTCACTTTGACTTTGTCAAAATTTGTGACATTGTTACTCATTGAAACAGAATTGATTGGTTTTGGACAGGGAAACTTCAAATTATCTGATGAAGTCACAAAACCTATCAATTTTTTCTCAAGTTCATCAATCTTGCTTCTGGAATTCTCAGCTTCTTTTTCAAACTGAGATATTCTTTCAAGATGAGACTTGATAGATTTTTCATTCTCATTTTTCAAGTTTTTAAGAACAGATTTTTCATTTTCCAAAACTTTTATCTGTTCCTGAAATTTTATCTCATTAGCTTTCAGATTTTTGTTCTCCAATTTTATCCAGAAATCTTCATTTTCTGATGATTTCTGTTTGCTTTCAAAAACCTTTACATTTTCTTTCAAAATTTTGTTTTCAGAGGTCAAACTGTTCAATTTACCCAACAGTTCAAACCATAAGAATCTGCTTATCATCAGCTTGCTTCTCATCTTTTAACTTCTTGACTTCTGATGTCAAACTTTCCGCATCCTTCAAGAGTTTGTCATTTTCAGTCTTGAAGCGGTCACATTTTGAGCATTCTGATGCAGAACTTGAAGATCCACACTCTACAGATTCCTCATCTTTTGGAGCATCCTTTGTTTCCATCTTGTCGATTCCTGCACGAAAGAGTTTAACAAAATCAAAAGGATTCATACTATCATCAATATAACATTTCCTTTTGATATCATATTTCAGAGTACTCTTTGTTGCAAGAAAACCACAAACTCTTCTATCAAATTCAATGAGTACATCCAGCTCCAATCTATCTAAATTCTTTTCCATCTCAGACAAGAATTCCCTCCTTTTCTTTTCTTCCTTATACCACTCTGCTCTAACTTCATTAAAGAACTGATATGGAAAAAGCCCTGGAAAGAAATCTCTCTGTTTTAGCTCAACAATAAACTCATCTCATTTAGCAGGTAAAGCAGTTGTCAATTTTGATAGATATTCATCATTTGACATCTTAATACCCCTCCTCCACATATTGTCCGTTAAAATTTTAAACCGGTTCTCTATTTCTTTCAACGTTTCCTCCTTTTGACATATGAATAGTTCAAAACTTTCAGTCCAAATATCCAAGTTCACATTTCTATAATTGGTATCCATATTTCTCATATACCAATTATTAAAATCCTCAATCTTCTTGTTTTCTTGTTCATTAAAAACCATCGTCATTTTTACAAATTCACTAACAATTTCCCAACTTTGACAAATTGTTCAAATAAGCGGACTGCTCTATAAGCGATCCAATCAATCTGATTAATAAGCGAACCAGTTAGACAAAACGTTCGAGCGAACTGTCTAATAAGCGGTCCAAGCAATGTTGTCTAATAAGCGGACCAAGCAATGTCCGAAAGAGCGGTTCAAATGCTGTTCGTACGAGCGATCCAGATAGATTGTACTAATGAGCGATCCAGAATTTGTCAAATGAGCGGTTCAAATACAAATTTTGAAGCGAGTCATAACCAAATTTGTACGAAAAAGCGGTCCAAAACTTGTTCTAAAAGCGGTTCATGATGATGTCATTACGAACGGTCCACATTTCGAACATGATTTGACTCCTAAAAACTTCGAATTTTTGCTTCAAACTTCCCAGGATTTGTCTTGGTACAATTGCGCACAAGCCTTGAAAATTTGAGCGAATTTCGACCGTGAAAACTCTCCGAAATGAGAAAAGAAGGTGTAGAAGTCAGAATTTTGAGCGAAAATCGAGCTAAACGGTAAGAACTCTTCCTCCTGAGCTCTGATACCACTTGTAGGATCGTTTTCAGATCTGACGAGTCGTTCAGAAGAGTGCTTAGACTAATTCAGAGGCGGAATTCATTGAACTAGTTTTCGTAAAGCTTGATTTCACTACTTAACGTCTCCTGTATTGATTAAATGTCAAATTACAAGTTCTTGGAGACAAACGGGCAGAGCTTCGCCGTTACACACACATATATGCTACTCCTGGAACCGCTCAAATGACCCCATATATATAGATCTTCTGGATCGCTTATATGGTCATGTCCATATAAGCGATCCACTTATCATGTCACATAAGCGATCCACCTAGGTGACAAATAAGCGATCCTATATATATATTGACAAATAAGCGGTCCACACTATATACCCTATAAGCGACCCTATCTAATACAAGATTTCTCGTTTATCGATCACTATACAATCAGCTCTACCCTAAGACTCGAACGAAGATGTAGTCGACAGACAACTGCACCAACACCAAAGCAGAAGGGCGGTGATCAATTCAAATCTTGGATTTTTTTTTATTGTGGAGCCACAGATACAATGAAGTTTGAGCCATTGGACTTTGTCTCTACAAAGAAACCAAACAGAACCCATATCAAAACTGCAAATGGTGAAAATGTTTTAGTAAAGGGAGGAGGAACTGTCGAGATATCTCCTTGTCTGAGACTGTCAAATTGTTTATATGTTCCATCGTTAACACACAAATTGTTATCAATAAGTCATGTTACAAAGGAACTCAATTGCACAGTTCTAATGCACCCTCATTTCTGTATCTTACAGGACATCAGAACTGGAAAGATATTTGGGCGTGGCACTGAACGACATGGCTTATACTATGTGGATGAGGTGACTAAGTCAGGGACTGCGACGCTTGCTCATGGAACAAAGAGTAGAGAAGCGTGGCTTTGGCATAGAAGATTAGGGCATCCTTCCGCTGGGTATCTACACCTTTTACTCCCTGAGCTTTTCCCGTCCAATAGTACATTCGATTGTGAGACATGTGCCTTAGCCAAAATCCATGAAAAAACATTCAAACCAAGTAACACTAGGGTCAATTAACCCTTTTCACTAATACACTCTGATGTTTGGGGTCCAGCTGAAACTAATGGAGGTCAAAAGCTCCGTTTTTCCTATTATTTGTTGATGACTGCACCAGGATGACCTGGGTGTATTTTTAAAACACAAATCCGAAGTCTTTAACAAGTTCATACTGTTTTACAACATGGTCCAAATTCAACTCAAAACCAACATTTAAATCTTACGATCTGATAATGAAGGGGAGTACATTAATAACTCCATAAAACAGTTTTTCCAAGAAAGGGGAATGATTCACAAAACCACTTGCCCAAAACACCCAGAACAGAATGGTGTAGTTGAATGGAAAAATGGCATTCTGGTAGAAATGGCACGAGCCCTTATGCTTGAATCTAAAGTCCCTAAATCTTTTTGGCCTGAAGCTATAAACACAGTTGTATATCTCCTTAACTGTTTACCAACCAAAGCCCTTGACCTAAAAACTCCTCTTGATACCTTATCCACATTCACCAAACTACCTCCACCTCTTGCATTACCACCTCGGGTCTTTGGGTGTACAGTTTTCCCCCATATACCCAAAACTGAGCGATCCAAACTAGACCCTTATGCCGAGAAATGTGTCTTTGTTGGTTATAGAGTGCATCAAAAAATGATATCGATATTATAACCCATTACGACGCCGTATGATTACTACTCTCCACTGCGACTTTCTTGAAACAAAATATTACTATCAGTCCTATCTCAGTGGTCAGGGGGAGAAAGAGCATGAGGATTCACTGAGTTGGTTGAAGTGGATTCCATCTGCAAGAGAAGACGAGTCATCTCATACATCCACACATACTAATGAGTCACCAAAGCCTGTCGAAAGTCCCACCCAAGAATCATCCAGACTGGTGTTCGAGGTAAGTGACTCTCCAAACCTTGAAAATGTGCCTGAATCTGATCCGGTCATTACTAACAACCACGAAAGTCTCGAGACAATGGAACAAGTGGAGATTGCTGAGCAGAATAACACAGTCAAAGGAGAGGCCGAATCAAATGAACAACATGATGGAGGCTTTAGAACAACATCGGGAACATAAGTTTTACCTCCGAGAGCCAATAGAGGATTCCTCCAAAATGGTACTCTCCAGAAAGGGAAACCAGAACTTCAAGGTATCCTGTAACTAATACGGCTGACGAGAACTTATCTTACAGTGCAAAAGCATTTGTTACCTCTCTATACTCCGAACAAATACCTACTTTTGTAAAGGAAGCCCAAAGTCAGAAGAACTGGAAAGAAGCAATGGAAACGGAGATGCATGCTCTTATGAAAAACAACACCTAGGAGAAGTGTAGCCTTCCTAAAGGAAAGAAAAAAGTTGGATATCGATGGGTCTATTCAATCAAATATAAGCCACATGGGTCCATTGGAAGATACAAAGCACGGCTTGTACCTAAGGGTTACACTCAGACGTATGGGATCAATTATTCTTATTCTGAGACATTTTCTCCAGTTGCAAAAATGGACACCATCAAGTCCTTTTCTCTGTGGCAGCCAATAAGAACCGGCCTCTCCATCAGTTCGATGTTACAAACGCATTTCTTGATGGAGACCTAATGGAAGAAGTCTACATGGAAACACCTCCAGGTTTTGGAATGGGTTTTAAAGAAGGGGAAGTCTTTCGGTTGAAAAAATCTTTATACGGGTTGAAATAGTCTCCTCGAGCATGGCTTGGAAAGTTCACTTTGGCCATGAAATAATATGGGTATCACCAAAGTAATGCTGATCATACCCTGTTTCTCAAGAAAAGAAATGGTCTTGTAACGTGCTTGATCATATATGTGGACGACATGATTATTACCGGAAACGTTGTAGAGGAAATAACATGGCTGAAAAAGAATATGTTCTCAAAATTTGAAATGAAAAACCTTGGGAATCTCAAGTATTTCCTCGGGATACAAGTCCTCAGGTCTAAACAGGGGATCTTCATCTACCAAAAGAAGTATGTCCTCGATCTCCTTGCAGAAACCGGGCTGATTGATTGTAAACCGGTGGATACCCCAATGGTGGTGAATCACAACCTTCACATGGAACTTATTGGAGAACTTGCAGACAAAGAAAGGTATCAACGGCTCGTGGGCAAGTTAATCTATCTCTCTCACACTCATCCTAATATAGCTTATGTTTAGTTAGTTCATGCACCAACCACAAGTTGCCCACATGGAAGCAGCTCAGAGAATTTTAAGGTATTTCAAGGGGACCGCAGGCCATGGAGTATTGTTCAAATCAAATGGACATTTAAGTGTTGAGGTCTACACTGACGCAGACTGGGCTGGAGATAAAGGTAACTGAAGGTCAACATCAGGATATTTCTCCTTGGTCGGTGGAAACCTGGTTACTTGGAGAAGTAAGAAGCAAAAGGTGGTTGCTCTGTCGAGTGCAGAAGTAGAATTTAGAGGTATAGCTCGAGGGTTAAGCGAAGTTGTTTTGATTAGGAAGCTTCTAGAAGACACTGGCTTCTCCCAAAGTGAACCAAGCAAAATTATGAGTGACAATACGGCTGCAATTCAGATCTTAGAAAACCCAGTTCAACATGATAGAACGAAGCACGTGGAGGTAGATCGCGATTTCATCACGGAGAAACTGGAGGAAAAAATCACAGGGCTCCTATATGTGTGTCTAAAGATCAACTCGCATATATTCTTACAAAAGCCGTCAACGAAAACGCGTTTAGTAGCTGCTTTAAGTATTGGTGACCCACTACTCAATTTGAGGGGGAATGTCAAAAAGAAGACAATAATTTATAGTATAGGGGCTCACTATGTCAAAAATGGCTTACGGCCACATAAAAAAAGTGTGACCATACGCCTTTCGCCACACTTTTTTTCCCAGCTGAAGTGTGACCAAAGGTCGAGTCATCGTAGGCATCATACGACCACATTCACTTATGCGTGGCCATAGCAACTTAAACTGTGGCTAAAAGGTTTTGTTGAAATCAATCATCTTGTCAAATAAGTGTGGCTAAACAGGTAGCAATGGCCACATGAATTTACTATAAGTGTAGCAATTTCTATTATATAGTCACCAATAAGTTTGTTTTAGCCACATTAATTTTAAAAAAGTGTGACAGAAAAGGTTGTTGTAATCAAGCATATGATCCATTAAGTGTGGCCAAATGGTGTCAATGGTCACATGAATTTATTGTGAGTGTGACCATTTGTATTATATAGCCACATGAATTCACTATAAGTGTGGCCGTTTCTATTATATAGTCACTAATAAGTTTGTTTTAGCCACATAAATTTTAAAAAAACTGTGGCAAAAAGGTTGTTGTAATTAACAAAATGGTCCATTAAGTGTGACTAAATGGTATCGATGGCCACATGAATTTATTTTAGGTGTGGCCGTTTCTATTATATAGTCAGATGAGTTTACCATAAGTGTGTCTGTTTCTATTATATAGTCACTAAAAAGTTTGTTTTGGCCACATGAATTTTAAAAAAATGTGGCAGAAAGGTTGTTGTAATTAAGAAAATGGCCCATTAAGTGTGACAAAATGGTATCAATAGTCACACGAATTTCTTGTAAGTGTGGTCGTTTCTGTTTTATAGTCACATATATTGTTGTGGCTATGTGGCCATTTTCGTGTAATTAACAATTTTATTTTCATTTTTTCGTAGAATTAAAACAATAGCAAAGAAGAACAAACCTAAAAAAAAAATTAATAATATTAACAATAATAAACCAAAATCCACATATAAGTTGTCAATTTGAATACTAAATACATAAACTTGCATCAATCCTAGTAGCACTTGCAACAACAGCACTTTTTTGTCTAAACATACATCACTCTTGGAAGCACTTGCAACCTAACATTCTCTCATTCCTTGAAAAACTCTTCCCGTTTTCATTTTGTCCATTAGTTGGCCCTTTTGTCTTAGCCAATCAAAACTCCTTCACAAAACAAAGTCGCGCGCTTCATCGTAAGACATAAGTTATTCCAAAAAGACAATATTAATATATACAATAGTAACAAGAAAAGCATCCATACATGATTTATCTACATGCGGGTCGATTGGGTCCTTGCCAAGTAAAATGACGTTGGACTGACCTGTATCAGATTCATCACATACAACAACAGTTTCAGAATAAATATAGGTAACAAAATAGGCGGTTGGTAAACGGGTCAAAATGAGTAACATTTGGTTGACCTGCCAACATCTGTTTATCCGTTTTCTATAGATTTCATTCATAACTAGTGCAATTTACTTAATTACATAAACTAAAATAAGATCTAGTTTGATTCAGTAAATCAACTTAGAAGATTGCAAATGACTTACATAATCTGGGAGATATTGCAATTCGGATGAAAGTGTAAGATCAGTGTCTCTTGCAGCAAATGATCTTAAGAAGCACAACTCTGAAATTATATGTCGGCCTTTTTAGACAATTCTCCCTGATGACATAATAGGGTTGGATAACCTCTACATATGACGAAAACATGAACACATATCATTAAATTGTAATCGAAAAAACTTTAGTAATTCATTGGGGTCATTCATTTTATTTATATATTAGAACTCTTACTATGTTCCAGCAAACGCGGTGCTAAGATAAGCTTGATCCTCAGCGAAGAAAATGTTGATGGCTTTAATATCTCTATGTACAATCCTGAGGTGTGATCTTCATGTAAGTACTGCAAACCCCAAGCAATACCCAAAATAATTTGGAACCAAGTCTTCCGGTTCAGAGATACTGGTTGCTTTCGCATGTTTATAGTGTCTATGAGAAGATCAAAAAACAAACACAAATCTAATTAGATTTTTGAAATAGAGTTTAAGGTATATATACCACGAATAATACAACCTAAACTCTGATTTATTCATGTATACAAGTACCCTTTAAGGTCCCTCACAGCAGAAACCAAAAAGGCAAACTAGGTTCTTGTGTTGTATGCTTGCGATTATCCCCACCTCTGCAAAAACTCTGCCTCTCCTTGATGTGATTTCTCAAAGATAGTTTCTTTATAGCTACCAGCCTCCCATCTTGTAATTTACACTATAAAATACACATGAATTCAAGCAGTGAATCAAATTATGAATTGTTATATACTGTTAACTTCATGGAACGACCATACAGAGAGGCGAATTAACCATTACAGGGGCCTAAGACAAACTACAAATCAAGGCCTTTCCAACTAAGGCGTCTAGTACAATTTTTTTCCTTTTCGAACGACCTGATTTGTATTTTCGACTTCAATTCTACACGAAATTAATATAATAACTAATAAGCAAATTTAAATTCTTAAAAAATTTAAACTAAAACAGCAAATTCAAACTCTAAATTTAATAACTAATAACTAACAACAGGCTTCAATTTGGTTTAACACTTTTAACACTTTATTTTTTACGTCATAACTTCAAGGCTTCAAGCAACATTAGAGCTGGTTTAAGGATGTCATTTAAGTTAAACAAAGGGGTTAGATAAAGTAAATTCATACAAACATAAAGCAAATCAGACACGCAATTATAGAACCATGCTTATCACTTAATAGATTTTTACAAGATTTACATTGTTAACTAATCGTATCAACAAAAATACCAATTTCGCTTATCATCTTTCAAATTGTCTAACACAATAGAGAACAATAAACAACTTATAACTTATAAACCAATATTTAATGCCCCAATGTTTTACAACAGAAATATCATTAATTCAACAATTGCTTAAATAGAAGGAATCTAAACGTGCATGATGGATACTTCCTAGATAATGGGATCATGGATGGTAATGCAAAGGTATCATGGAGATACTGGGTGACTAATAAAACATAAACAACTTATAGGAAAATAAGTGAGATAATTGTTTGACTCCTACATATCAGTTGCTTAGTCAAACTGCAAAGTGGGTCACCGTATGGATCAGCATTGTTTTAAAAATCGGTTGAGGCGTGCGCCTCGAGGCGCGCCTCAAGGCAAAACGGCCAAAAAGCGATTCTGAGGGCACCACAGGGTGTTTATACTGTATGTGCGCCTCAAAGGGGCTGAGGCACCTGTGCCTCAGGGGTTTTTGATATTTGTTTTTGATATTTTTTTTTATTAGTTTTTGTGTCAATTTTAAGCAATTTATGTCTTTTTTATGTGTGTTTTTTATTATTTTGATGAATTTGATTATGAATTTAGTTAGTATTACTATTTTTCATAAGATATAGTAGCAGTGGTTATTATTATATTTGTGTGTTGCTCAATTCCATCATACTAATTTTGAAAATGAAGAGAGAACTAACCAGACTCGTTACCAATCAAGCAATCATGTCGGAAGTACCACATTTTCTTTAAACATGTTCTGCTTTTCTTACTTTCCCCGTACCCATTGGAGTACTTAAGTCTCTCGTACTGTGTCCAAGGGTATGCCCACGTATTTGGTTTAATAGCAGCAGCAGACTTGAAATTACATAAAAAAAGAAAAATTGTATACTCTCCTATTGTCCTTTTCGAATCCACCCATTTCATTTCCCAAAAATCAACTTCAATAGACTCATTCACATCTCCTGATGCATTTACAACATAAAGGTTGTCACTTTGTGAAAAGAAACTTATAGATAGTTTTGTCAACAGAGGCAATATAAGCAATTAAGTTAAACTAAATTCCAACTGAAAACAACATATTTAGACTCAAATCAAATCATCATACCAAGTTTACCAATTAATTTTTTAGCTAAATGATTCTATCATACTCAGCAAATTAATCAATGAGAAACAACATATTTCAGATTCTTTTCAAACAAAATAAGCATCATACACATTCATCTATTAATCAATGAGAACAAATCATTTATAAATTGTTAATTTCTTTTCGCATCAAAAAAACAAAAAGCACTGAATACACTGTGCAATTGGAACTAACTATAGATCTCAAAAGCAGAAAAAAGATCTAGGCAGAAATATAACACTACTTTTAGCACTCATTTCTCATTTTAACACACTTATAGTTCCTTTCATGTCCTTCAAAAATTCATAGTATTAAATCACAAGATACGAAATTATGAAACTAACCAACTGTTTTTAACTGGAAATTATCAGTATTGTTCCTATATGATGTCCCGGTTAATGTCATAAGAAAAGAATATAAAAGACTTCTATAACAACATACTGACCCAAACAACATTTTTTGGGTGTGGGTACAAACTTCTGTACGGAGAGAAACTAAACGAAATACTGAGTCAGGTACTCATGCTCATAACCATTATAATCAAGGTATAGCCTCTCCCCTGTAGCTATATCATGAGAAATAGCCAGAAGGTTCCGGCATACTCCATTTACATCATATCGAACAGATTTAACGTTCTTTCTCTTCTTGGATTCACTTTTCCCTGATTCACTGAAATATATTATAATGATTATACCAAAGAAAGAAGATTCACAACTAGAAAAAGTGTAACTGTTGTTATCATTAAAAAGCTAAAAATATAGACTACAAAAGTTGCTGCAGACTTAAACAAAAATATTATAATGATTTACAGAAGAATTGTCACACCCCCAAAATCCACCTGCGGATAACACCCGCTTCGGGGGCGTGACCGACCAGGATCCAGCCACCAATTATACTGAATACTTAAGTTGTTAACAAAAGTAATACTTACCAATCATAAGCTTAGTAAATATTAAGTTCAGAGTTTAAAGTTTTAAGTTCCAAAATAGCAACAAGTAGCGGAAGCATAAGTACGGTAGTTTAAAACAAAGTTCATGATTCAAAATAAGGTAACACCCAACACAAGGGTGAACAGACACTACACGTCCCCAAGCTGCAAGCTCCTTCGTCACTGGTTACCTGCAAAGCATGCAGTAAGGGGTCAACAAAAATGCTGAGTGAGTTCACTAGTTGTCCAGTTTTAATTACCAAAAACTTTGTTTCACCGGTTAATTTATCCGTTTATACATGCCCTGGGGAGCTACCCCAAAAGTTAGCGACTAAACTGTTTTTCCAATACCGAACACTAGGTAACCGTTGCGTATCCGCAGGATGCCCCGATGTCAATGTTCTATCATCATTGACGGATTTCTGAGTACATTAGTTCACGCCCGTCCCAAACCAGGGCACGGTGTGAGGCTGGTAAACACCTAAATAGCGCTATCAACTAATAACCCGCTCGCCTAACCCGGCGACTAATCGGTATTTGTAGTAGGGACTTGAGTGATAGAGTTTCGTTTAGTGCCGTTAGTTGCAATCCGTATAAACAGTAATTAACCAAAAGGTTTCCCAATACCCGGGAAGAAAAAGTAAGTTTTGTTCCCAATAACTAGGGAAGGTATGTAAATGGTATCCCCTTTTACCAGGGGATAGGGTTGTTAGTCTCGTGTCCCAAACCACCGGGACGCATGCTTTTAAGTTGTGAACTCACCTTGGGTTGCTCGGTAGGTTTAGGTTACTCGTCAATCACGTTGGTCACCACGTCCTAACATGGTTACCGGTATGGGTCAGGTTCGGTATACAAGCATTCACGTAAAACACATATAGGCACGTAACTAACACGTATCAAGCGTATAAGTAAACAGTGGGTTACTGGGCCGGCCTAAGTAATTAAGCAGTCAACAGCAACACATAATCCAGTCAACAGATAGTCCAAGTTAAACACATATGGGCCCAGTAACCAAAATGAACAGCCCACTCGCAACCAGCTGGTCTCGAGTCGCAACCAGGTGGTTTCGGCTTGTCACGCTGTGGTTGCGAGTCGTAACCGTGGTCTCGAGTCATCAGGCTGTGGTTGCGAGTCGCAACCGACGTAGTCTCGAGTCGCAATCACGTGGTTTCGACTTGTCATGCTTTGGTTGCGAGTCGCAACGGTGTGGTTTCGAGTCGGAATGCTGTGGTTGCGAGTCGTAATGCCGTCGTTGCGAGTCGTAATCTGTCACTTTCATATACACGTGATGATGCAGGTATGACAGTCCAAATAGTACCAAGAATTCAGGCCCATAATAGGAAACAACCAATAATATTTCACTAACACTTTGCCTAATCTGAATATTAGAAATCTTAGATCAAACTTTGCCATTTTTGAAATATTTAACCCACATTCAACAAGTTCATCCTATCTTCATACATTTCTAGGGTTTTCATGTTCAACATAACCACACATTTATGAATCGAAATCACATATTTACAACAAGATCATGATGCACAACAAGAAAACATACATTTTATGATCTTGAACATAGTTTTGGTTGGCATAATCATTCCTAAATCACTATACTTTAGCCATCTTTAAACATGTTATATGAGGGTTTTCACATATGACCAAACTTCACAAATCCTCCAAAAATCATGCAAAAATACTATTAATCAATCATTTCTAGTTCATTCAACCCACATAAATCTTATACACAAAAGATAACACAAAAGGTAGTACTAACCGGTTATGAAAGGAGGAGCCGAAAACAAAGAAAAGAGAACCGAGAAGATGGTATGTCCGAGTTTCTTGTCCGGGATTCAAGCTTGAACCGAGAAGAGAAGGAGAGGATGGTTTGTTGTTTGAGGGTTTTCTTAGTTGAGAGAGAATAAGAAGTGTATGTGTTTGTGTGTAGTGCCAAATGAAAGGAATGAGGGAAAGGTTGGATATATATACAAGGGGTGGTTTTCGGGTTGGGCTTGGGGTTTCGGCCCAAGCCGGTTACGGCTCAACGGCCCACTCGAGACCGAGTGGCCCACTCGCAACCGCCCGGTTGCGAGTCATGGTCTCGGGTCGTGGTTTCGGCTCTCATATAAATATATACACAATACATACATACATCACATATCATGCAAAAATCACGTTTCCATTTAATAATATTTATATACACACGAAATATTACAAGGTGATCGTTCGGAAAAACCTCGAGTGTCACATTATCCCCAAGTTTTAAGAACTTTCGTCCCGAAAGTTGAAGCAGCCACTGCCAAGCTAGCGTGTTTTAACGGGGTGTCACATCATCCCCCCGTTAGTTTGGAATTTCGTCCCGAAATTCGGTTGTAGCTTCAGTGCTGGGGTTTTCGTTTGGGAATAATTGGGGATACTTGGACTTCATCTGGTCCTCCCGCTCCCAGGTAAACTCTGGGCCGCGCCGTGAGTTCCAACGAACTCGCACAAGGGGTATCTGGCTACGTTTGAGGGTTTTGATCTCTCGATCCGTGATCTCAATCGGTTCCTCAGTAAAGTGTAGCTGTTCATCTATAGTCAGTTCCTTAAAAGGAATTACAAGTGTTTCATCCGACAAACACTTCTTCAGGTTAGATACGTGAAAAACGTTGTGCACTGCACTCAGCTCTGCAGGCAGGTTTAATCTATAAGCAACCTTACCGATTTTCTCGGTAATTTCGAATGGTCCAACATACCGTGGATTCAGCTTGCCTCGTTTACCGAAACGAACCACACCCTTCCAGGGTGAGACTTTAAGTAGAACCCGGTCCCCGACCTGGAATTCTAACGGTCTCTTACGCTTGTCAGCGTAGCTTTTCTGACGGTCACGAGCTGCCGCCATGCGTTGCCTGATCTGGGAAATCTTTTCTGTTGTGTCTATCACAAGTTCTGGGCCTGTGAGTTGACTGTCACCTACTTCCGCCCAGCAAAGAGGTGATCGGCATTTACGACCGTACAATGCCTCAAAAGGTGCCGCCTGAATACTAGTGTGATAGCTGTTGTTGTAGGAGAATTCCACCAGCGGTAGATGCTTCTCCCAGTTCTTGCCAAAATCGATCACACATGCTCTAAGCATGTCTTCCAGGGTTTGGATGGTGCGTTCAGACTGCCCATCCGTTTGCGGGTGATAAGCGGTGCTCATGTCCAAACGTGAGCCAAAGGATTTGTGCATAGCTTGCCACAGCTCGGAAGTAAAACGAGCGTCTCGGTCAGAAATAATAGAAGTTGGCACCCCGTGCCTGGAGACTACTTCCTTCAAATAGATTTCTGCCAAGGTAGAAAACTTGTCTGTTTCCTTAATGGCCAGAAAGTGTGCAGACTTAGTCAATCGATCTACTATCACCCAGATAGTATCATTCCCGCGTTGGGATCTAGGTAGCCCTGTAACAAAATCCATGGAAATCTGCTCCCATTTCCACTTCGGGATTTCCGGTTGCTGTAGTAGGCCTGCTGGTTTCTGATACTCGATCTTGACTCTTGCGCAGGTCAAACATTTGCCAACATAGGCCGCTATGTGGGCTTTCATGCCAGGCCACCAGTAGGTGGTCCTTAAGTCGTGGTACATCTTATCTGAACCAGGATGTACTGAGTAACGGGACTTATGGGCTTCGTCCATCACAAGTTCTCGTAGATCTCCGTAAAGTGGGACCCAAATGCGCCCTGCCACATAGTAGGCGCCGTCTTCTTTCTGTTCTAGTTGTTGTCTCGATCCCCGCAGGGACTCAGCCCTGATGTTTTCTGGTTTCAGAGCTTCAATCTGAGCATTTCGGATCTGGGTAGGGAGACTAGACTGAATAGTAAGTTGCAATGCTCGCACGCGCTTTGGTACAGTGTCTTTCCGGCTGAGGGCGTCTGCCACAACATTGGCCTTGCCCGGATGGTACTTGATGGCGCATTCGTAGTCATTCAGAAGTTCAACCCATCGACGTTGTCGCATGTTTAACTCCTTCTGCTTAAAGATATGCTCGAGACTCCTGTGATCGGTGTAAATGGTGCACTTGGTACCGTACAGGTAATGTCTCCATATCTTAAGCGCAAATATCACTGCTCCCAGTTCCAAATCATGCGTTGTGTAGTTCCTCTCGTGTGTCTTAAGTTGTCGAGAGGCGTAAGCAATAACTTTCTCGCGTTGCATCAACACGCAACCGAGCCCATGAATAGACGCATCGCAGTAAACCACAAAGTCGTCCGTTCCTTCAGGTAACGAGAGAATAGGAGCACTGCAGAGGTTATCCTTTAGTTTCTGAAACGCGGTTTCCTGAGCTTCACCCCACTTGTAGGTGACGCCTTTCTGAGTGAGTGTAGTGAGGGGTTGTGCAATCTTTGAGAATCCCTGAATGAATCTGCGGTAGTAACCTGCCAATCCTAAGAATTGGCGAACTTCAGTCGGAGTCTTAGGGGTAGGCCAATTCTTTATAGAGTCGATCTTAGCTGGGTCGACGTGGATTCCATCCTTGTTAACCACGTGCCCAAGGAAATGGACTTCTCGAAGCCAGAAGTCGCATTTCGAGAACTTGGCATACAGTTGCTCATTGCGAAGGAGTTCGAGGATAAGGCGTAGGTGCTGTTCATGCTCTTCCTGACTTTTCGAGTAGATCAAGATGTCGTCTATAAACACGATCACAAATTTGTCGAGGTAGGGTTTGCATACCCGGTTCATGAGATCCATGAACACTGCAGGGGCGTTGGTCATTCCGAAGGGCATAACGAGGAATTCATAATGACCATAACGAGTTCTGAATGCAGTTTTGGAAATATCTTCACTACGGACCCTTAACTGATGGTAGCCTGATCGCAGGTCAATCTTGGAATAGTAGCTCGATCCTTGCAACTGATCAAACAAATCGTCGATTCTAGGGAGAGGGTAACGATTCTTGATGGTAACCTTGTTCAGCTCACGATAGTCAATACACATTCGGAACGTGCCATCCTTCTTCTTAACAAAGAGTACCGGTGCTCCCCAGGGTGATGAACTAGGACGGATAAATCCTTTATCCAAAAGTTCCTGTAGTTGCGTCGAGAGTTCCCTCAATTCTGCGGGGGCTAGTCGATAAGGTGCACGAGCTATAGGCGCTGCTCCGGGAGCTAGCTCGATTTGGAATTCGACCTGACGATGGGGAGGGAGTCCAGGTAATTCCTCAGGAAATACCTCGGGGTAGTCACGCACTACTGGAAAGTCTTCAATCCTCTTTTCCTTTTCCTGCGTGTTGGTAACAAGTGCTAAGATAGCGGTGTGCCCTTTTCGTAAACACTTCTGGGCCTTCAAGAACGAGATAATACCGGAGACTTCTCCGCTTTTGCCACCTTGTACAATGAGGGGTTTGCCAGAACGGCGAGGAATACGAACTGCTTTCTCTTGACAGAGGATCTCAGCGCGATGCTTGGATAACCAATCCATACCAATAACGACGTCGAAGCTTCCAAGAGTAACAGGGAAAAGATCGATACTAAATGTCTGACCAGACAACTCTAGTTTGCAGCCTTTGACAACGTGTGAGGCCTCGATGTTTCTACCATTAGCTAACTCGACGAGGTGAGGAGAACTTAGTAATGAAAGCGGACGCTTAAGCTTCTTACTAATACGTAGGGATACATAACTAGCATCGGCACCGGAATCAAATAACACAGAAACATAACGATCATCGAGTAGGAACTTACCCGTCACAACATTGGGGTCATTCCTTGCTTCTCCAGCTCCAATCACAAAAGCTCTTCCTCTCGCACCATTCCCAGCATTGTTGTTCTGATTGTTGTTCCCAGCTCCCTGATTATTGTTGCGGTTCTGATTCAGTTCAGGACAATCCTTCTTAAAGTGCCCCTCAGCTCCACACTTAAAACATGCCCGGTTGTTTCCCTGCTGCTGCTGCTGTTGGGGTTGTTGCTGATTCTGTCTTGCTGGGAACTGGCTCCTACAATCCTTGGCTTCGTGCCCCATTTTGTTACATCGCTGACACTGGCCCTTCACACACTGCCCGCTGTGATGTCGATTGCACTTGTTGCACTTGGGGTGGTTTCCACGATAGCCACCCTGTTGTTGAGCGCCCTTGTTGTTTTCGGTTTTCCTTTGCTGAGCTGGGGCCTGAGTGGGGTTAGCATCCTTGCTTTGACTTCCTTCCCACTTACGCTTGCTGTCATTAGAAGTTCCGACAGTAGCACTGATCCTTTTGGGCAACCTGCCCTCCTCTACAGCCTGGTCAGTAAGTTTGTGAGCAAGTCGAACAATCGGCTGAATGGTAGTGTGGTTGGCTGTAGTGACATGGCTTCGAATCTCTGGAGCCAAACCTTTGATATACAGTTCGATCCTTCGGTACATTGGTCGTGACATGTTTGGGCAAAGAGCAGCATAGTCGTTAGACAGCTTGGTGTAGGTTTCAATCTCTGACCCAACCATCTTGAGCTCGTAGTACTCATTCTCAAGCTTGTGGATGTCATCCCGGTGACAGTATTCATCCTTAATCATATCCTTGAAATCCTCCCATGCAGTTGCATTAGCAGTTTCCAACCCAAACATCTGAATCTGCGCCTTCCACCAAGAAAGCGCGTTTCCTTCAAGCGTAGCAGTAGCAAATTTCACCCAATTCGCAGGGGGACACTCGCAAACAGCAAAAACAGCTTCAATTTTCTCAATCCAATGCAGAAGACCTATGGCACCCTCAGTGCCGTTGAAAGGGAGAGGCTTGCAATCCATGAAAGTTTTGAAAGTACACACTGGTGGTTGCGCAGGTGCATGCTGACCTGTTCGTGAGAAGCGAAGCGTATAGGTTTAGAGGCGAAAAGTCGATGTGGCGGTAGGATCTAAACATCCTAAAACAACGAGTTTACCTATAGGGTGAGCTGCAAAAGCCGCAGCCACTGTGTTGAGCAGGTTAGTGAACTGAGCCTGCGTCATGTTAATGTTTCCCCTTCCACGTCCACTCATTGTCTTCATAACCAGAAAACACAGTATGAGTGTGATGTCGTAGTGTAGCGAGAATGAGATAGAAGAGAGAGGTGTATCTATCTAGTTTAGGCACACTAGTACGTATAGCATAACATGAAACATAAAGTAAGCAACAAGTAAACACTGGTCCGAGCTATGAGGTCAAAAGTGTTGAGCCTTGCACTTGGAGTGTAGTGTTGTCGCGAGTCACGGGTTATAGTCTGGTTTTCTCCAAAAAGATTTTCCCCTTTTTAAAACCAAGTTCACTATAACCAATGGCTCTGATACCAATCTGTCACACCCCCAAAATCCACCTGCGGATAACACCCGCTTCGGGGGCGTGACCGACCAGGATCCAGCCACCAATTATACTGAATACTTAAGTTGTTAACAAAAGTAATACTTACCAATCATAAGCTTAGTAAATATTAAGTTCAGAGTTTAAAGTTTTAAGTTCCAAAATAGCAACAAGTAGCGGAAGCATAAGTACGGTAGTTTAAAACAAAGTTCATGATTCAAAATAAGGTAACACCCAACACAAGGGTGAACAGACACTACACGTCCCCAAGCTGCAAGCTCCTTCGTCACTGGTTACCTGCAAAGCATGCAGTAAGGGGTCAACAAAAATGCTGAGTGAGTTCACTAGTTGTCCAGTTTTAATTACCAAAAACTTTGTTTCACCGGTTAATTTATCCGTTTATACATGCCCTGGGGAGCTACCCCAAAAGTTAGCGACTAAACTGTTTTTCCAATACCGAACACTAGGTAACCGTTGCGTATCCGCAGGATGCCCCGATGTCAATGTTCTATCATCATTGACGGATTTCTGAGTACATTAGTTCACGCCCGTCCCAAACCAGGGCACGGTGTGAGGCTGGTAAACACCTAAATAGCGCTATCAACTAATAACCCGCTCGCCTAACCCGGCGACTAATCGGTATTTGTAGTAGGGACTTGAGTGATAGAGTTTCGTTTAGTGCCGTTAGTTGCAATCCGTATAAACAGTAATTAACCAAAAGGTTTCCCAATACCCGGGAAGAAAAAGTAAGTTTTGTTCCCAATAACTAGGGAAGGTATGTAAATGGTATCCCCTTTTACCAGGGGATAGGGTTGTTAGTCTCGTGTCCCAAACCACCGGGACGCATGCTTTTAAGTTGTGAACTCACCTTGGGTTGCTCGGTAGGTTTAGGTTACTCGTCAATCACGTTGGTCACCACGTCCTAACATGGTTACCGGTATGGGTCAGGTTCGGTATACAAGCATTCACGTAAAACACATATAGGCACGTAACTAACACGTATCAAGCGTATAAGTAAACAGTGGGTTACTGGGCCGGCCTAAGTAATTAAGCAGTCAACAGCAACACATAATCCAGTCAACAGATAGTCCAAGTTAAACACATATGGGCCCAGTAACCAAAATGAACAGCCCACTCGCAACCAGCTGGTCTCGAGTCGCAACCAGGTGGTTTCGGCTTGTCACGCTGTGGTTGCGAGTCGTAACCGTGGTCTCGAGTCATCAGGCTGTGGTTGCGAGTCGCAACCGACGTAGTCTCGAGTCGCAATCACGTGGTTTCGACTTGTCATGCTTTGGTTGCGAGTCGCAACGGTGTGGTTTCGAGTCGGAATGCTGTGGTTGCGAGTCGTAATGCCGTCGTTGCGAGTCGTAATCTGTCACTTTCATATACACGTGATGATGCAGGTATGACAGTCCAAATAGTACCAAGAATTCAGGCCCATAATAGGAAACAACCAATAATATTTCACTAACACTTTGCCTAATCTGAATATTAGAAATCTTAGATCAAACTTTGCCATTTTTGAAATATTTAACCCACATTCAACAAGTTCATCCTATCTTCATACATTTCTAGGGTTTTCATGTTCAACATAACCACACATTTATGAATCGAAATCACATATTTACAACAAGATCATGATGCACAACAAGAAAACATACATTTTATGATCTTGAACATAGTTTTGGTTGGCATAATCATTCCTAAATCACTATACTTTAGCCATCTTTAAACATGTTATATGAGGGTTTTCACATATGACCAAACTTCACAAATCCTCCAAAAATCATGCAAAAATACTATTAATCAATCATTTCTAGTTCATTCAACCCACATAAATCTTATACACAAAAGATAACACAAAAGGTAGTACTAACCGGTTATGAAAGGAGGAGCCGAAAACAAAGAAAAGAGAACCGAGAAGATGGTATGTCCGAGTTTCTTGTCCGGGATTCAAGCTTGAACCGAGAAGAGAAGGAGAGGATGGTTTGTTGTTTGAGGGTTTTCTTAGTTGAGAGAGAATAAGAAGTGTATGTGTTTGTGTGTAGTGCCAAATGAAAGGAATGAGGGAAAGGTTGGATATATATACAAGGGGTGGTTTTCGGGTTGGGCTTGGGGTTTCGGCCCAAGCCGGTTACGGCTCAACGGCCCACTCGAGACCGAGTGGCCCACTCGCAACCGCCCGGTTGCGAGTCATGGTCTCGGGTCGTGGTTTCGGCTCTCATATAAATATATACACAATACATACATACATCACATATCATGCAAAAATCACGTTTCCATTTAATAATATTTATATACACACGAAATATTACAAGGTGATCGTTCGGAAAAACCTCGAGTGTCACAAGAATAAACACAAACATATAGTTCTAAGTGTCGGTCAACTGGTCAAGAACTAAACATCATCAATAAACAACATTATATATATAGACTACAAAACTTGCAGCAGACATAAACAAATAAAATCATATCAACATTGGTTCAAATCAAGCCCTAATTTTCAAACATCAAAGTAATTCAACCATTCACAGCCGAATCAAACATTATTATCAGAAAATTAAAAACCAACAAAACGACATACGGAAATCAACAGTTTGCTAAAAGAACAGGGATAACCAAGACTTACCTTCAGTCCAACGATGCTCCAGCTAGCACTCTCGGTTGCAGCAAAAACTGTGGATGCAGGTGATGGATTAGGGTTATAAGATTAAAATTCGATATTATAAAGTATACGCGGTGAAGGTGAATAATGTATGGAAGCAGGATGGTTGGTCACATGAAGGAATTAATGTGTGACCATATACGGGTAATAATCGTATGTTTTGTTTTGTCGTCATTGTTCATAACTTTTAGCCACACATATAAAAAATTAGAGTTAAGTTACTGTGAAAATAAAATAAACGTATGAAACATACGAATTGAAAGAACGTCAAAAAAAGTGGCGGTGGCATTTTGTTATTATCAGCAACTCCAAAATTAGTCGCTTCTATAGAGTAATTTTTTCAAAGTTCATGTAGAGCAATTTTGGTCGTGTAGGGTAATTATCAAAATTGTAGGGTAGTTATCAAAATTACACTAACCCCCCCACCCCCCAAAAACCTAACCACCCCCCACCAAAAAAAAAAAACCCTAAAAAAACCTAAACCACCCCCCCCTCCCCAAAACTAAAAGCTAAAACTAAACCATAAAGCTAAACCCCATAACTAAATGCAAACAAAATTACTCTACAAGACATTTTCCAAAATAAAATTACTCTACTAGAGTAATTTTATAATTACCCTACATTTCCCAAAATTACTCTATAGATGCTCAAAATTACACTACAAGACACTTTTTGCTTTTTTCCCGGTAATTTAGAAGTTGCTGATAGTTACCAAAATGACACCACCACTTTTTGCTTTTTCCCTCAATGCGTACGTTTTGTACGTTAATATTATTTTTATTTGATCCTTTACCTAAAAAATTAAGTGACTAATAAAGAATATGCTTTGATCACACAAACTTTATTAAGTGGCCATATAAATTAGCCTTTAGCCACATTATTAAAAAGTATTATGGCCGTAAATCATATTTGGCCACACTTTTTTCTAATGTGGCTAATATATGTCATAGTTTTTCCTTTAAAGTGTGGCTAAAGATTTCGAATTGATGTGTTTTTGGTCACATGAATAAAAAATCTAACAAATACTATAAGCGTTGGTCACATTTAGCCATATTTTTTCTAGTGTTGTTAGTAATGTCACATTTTTTTGTTTAAGTGTAGCTAAAGGTTTTAAGTTGTTATAGAATGGTCACATGAAAAATAAAATATGTGACAAAAAGTGTTTCCAATGACCATTAGCCACACATTTATTCAAATGTGTGACTGGTCGGTTTTGAAAAAAAATGTGGCTAAAGCCCATTTTTGACGTAGTGTGGTTGGTGTAGTGAAAATGATCATGGAAGATGTTTGACAAAATTCTGCTGAAACAACGGGTGTATATCAGCATCTATCAAGTGAATTGGTGATGATGCTGTTAAAGTTATTTTCTCTTTTTTTGTGGTGATTTTTCTAGAGAAGATTTGGATTTAGGTTTTTTTTTTTTGCTAAAGGAGCACATTTTGGTGGTGAAGGTGAAAGTGTGGGAAGTCTTTTAGATGTTGGATGTGCTTGCAATGTTGTTGGTGTGGTGAAAATGAGCATGGCAGATGTTTGACAAACTTCTGCTGAAACAACTGGTGTCTCAGCAGCTGTTTCAGCATCTATTGGCAGAATGGGTGATGATGGTGTTGAAGCTATTTTCTCCTTCTTTTGTGGTGTTTTTTTGGAGAAGGTTTGGATTTAGGCAGTGGCAGAGCTTGACCAAAAATTTTGAGGGGGCATAAAGTCATGGAACCCGATTTTTTTTCCTATCGTTATGTTTCGGGTCGGGTCGGCTATTCGATTCAGGTCAGGTCAAATAATAATAGTACCACATAAAACTAAAAAAATTCCATTTATTCAAAAGACTCGTTCTTACACATAAAAAACTACATATTGTTTAACAAACAAAAGACCAATATATATAATGATACCAGATTAATGGAATCTGGAAGAAGAATTACAACCCACCTCGGCGACCTTCAGATTTAAAGTGGTACAAACTTTACTTTGATTTATATATATTGTATAAATATTAAGGCAAAATAATTAGGGGGCGATCCTATATAATTTTAAATTTTTCGGACGAAAAATTAGAAATTATACACCTCTAACCGAAACATTGGAGGGGGCGGGTGCACCCCCCAGTACCTACTATCCTCCGCCACTGGATTTAGGTTCAGCAGAGGATACAATTTCTGTAGGATTAGAAGTGCTTTCCTTTGTATCTTGCTTCTTCTACTTTTCTAAAGCTATTTCTTCACCTTTCTGGTTTATGATTTCATCAATCCCTTTTTCCTTAACAGCTTCTAAAGCTTTTGCAGAAGATTTTTGTTCAGCTGACTCTAGCTTTTGTTACACCTTTGGTTATGATTTAGCTTTTGAATCTAGTGGCAACTTTCTCAGTGAATCTTTCTCCCCCTTTTTGGTATCATCATCATCATCTTTCTCAAAGATTGACGTAGGGGTGGAGCCAGTAAGTTTGAACAGATGTTCCTTAATGTTCATAACGTATGATTATGTGTCTTTATACCTAGCATCAACCATATTTCTGTTAAATTCCAAACCGAAATTGTGGTTACTTTCAGCCAAATTCCTCTGAGGTTGAAGGATGGGTTGCATAGAATTCCAAAGCTCATTGGCAATTTGCTTTGTGGTAGGTTGACTTTTAGAAAGCTCTATCGTCTGTTTCATCAATTCTTTCATTTCAGCAACATCTGTTTCAATGGTAGACACTCTAACCGACAAATCCTTATAACTTAATTCATCACCTACTTTAATAGGATCATCTGAATTCCCACATGTAGTGGTTGTATTTGTTTTGATAATAGGATAAGACTCCATATCATCAGAAACAAATGCCCCTTTTTCTTGGTTCTTGGGACTTCCCACTGAAGCAGAGATTACATTTATAACCTCATCAGTGGTTTCCTTCAAGGGAGTCTTAATGATGTAACCACTAAACAACTGATCACTAATGGTTCAACAGTTGTAGTGGCTGCTCCACTTGAACTACCACCAAGAGTTTCGTAAAACTCAACGGGGGATAACCTCCTCAACTGTTTGTAGGATAGCAAATTGAATTGGTTCAGACACAATCATTTTTTGGGCTCGACTCTCAGTAATGTGTGCATGAGAGGAACTGTTTTGATTCTGAATTTCAATTTTTTTAAACAGAGGTAATATTGTTGATGGAACTTGAGAAGAGGGTTGTGATGTAGAAAGCGAGATTGCCCTGGGAGAGGGGATTTTAAACAAACTTTCATACGAAAGGTCTACTTCATGTTGTTGTGTCCCTGTGCTTACAACATGAGCCTTTTGTGAGGATACATGAGGAGTTTGGATGGGTTGAGATCTTTCCAACAACTGTGAGGAAGTAGCAGCAGTGGTTTCAAGTGACATTTGTGTTATCACTGGGGTTAGCATCTGGGATCTCATCTTCCAGAGGAACCTTTTTATTTTGTTTGGTTTTGGTGGGCTTTTTGGATGTGGCAGGTTTCTTTTTGTGTTTTGCTGGTGTGTGTTTCACAACACCAGTTGTGGTGTCATGATCACCATGAGCAGTTGGCTCAACAACAGAGGTTTGAGCAACGACACATCTAAAACAGGCTCATCCCCCCTTTGTTTCTATTTTTGAAACTTTTGACTCTTTATCCATAAGTCTGGTAAAATTTTTACTTGAAAGACTATTTATTTGAAAAGCTACACCTTATTCAAAAATCTGTTTGTGACACTTGTTTTCGTAGGTAGTAGCTTAGAAGTCGTGGATACAACAGAAAAACATTATTATAAGCACCTTTATTCAATTTTTCACATTAGTCAACAAATCAGAAAACAGTGCTTGTGATCAATTGTAATCAGATTTTGTTAAAATAACATAACCCAAACACTGAATGTTTAAAGGTATCTCATTAATGCGGTGGTCTTAGCTGAGAGACAAGTTAAAAGCATATGAAACAAAATTTCATTAGCGGAGGGAAATATGGATTGTACATAGTAACTTCTTTTAATTGTGCACCATACCCTCTTTCAATGAACTCTGTATGAATTTCACTTTTTTCAAACTTGGTCATACCTCCCAAGTCGTCCAATGCAAATGTAGTGGAAATTGTAGATGGAGAAATTCGTACCACACTTTTCCCGACCTTAGATGTGATGGCAACCAGATTATTATCTTCAGACTCTATTTCAGCATTAAACCAAAATTGTCAGAGTGTTTCCGTATGAACCGGAGCATCAGCAGTAAGGATTGATTTGTATTTTGATGACGTTAAAAGGTCAATTATTGAGTGAAAACTGATATTTTTGCTGGTTTTCTCGAAGATGGGGAGGTAGTTGTGAGGGTTTTTGATATTCAGAGACATGATTGGAGAAGAAGGTGATTTGGGGATGAAACTGCTTTTGAGAATTTTGAATTTGAGATGGCAGTGGTAGAAGCTTGGTTTAGGGATGAAACAACGTTTATATAGAGAGAAAAAGTGAATGCTGACGAGGCAGTAGTTACAAATATCTGATGGCTAACATCTGTCCACGTCAGAACCTCTCTTGTGACAACGGATGACAGTTGTTTGGAAACCTCTGTTGGCTGACTACAAAAGTTGGGAACAATGTAAGTCAAACGGTCGTTAGATAAACAGAAGTTATGAGAACAAATGATAACTTTCAGCAGTGCTTTTATTTTTAACTAACATCTATCCACGTCAGAACCTCTTTTGTGATAATGGATGACAGTCAGCAGTGTAGTAAATCAATAGTCATTAGGATAAACAGAAGTTATGACAACAGATGGTACCTTTCAGCAGTCGACGAATTTTTAGGTAAGCAAAGGTTTCAAAAACAGTCGTTTTCAACAGTTGTAACTCAACAATTGTTAGTCTAACATCTGCTATTAGCCTAACCACTATTACTCTGAAAATCTCTGTTGAGCATTTTAAGATTGAATATCATTTGTTGTTCGTTAACATTTGTTGGCCTATAGCAGACCTTTGCATCTTCAGACATTCATTCATCAGCAGATGCTCTCTTTTGTTAGACTTTAGCTACAACAGACCTTTTACAATAGAAAATATTGACTCTTTGTAACTTGGTACCACAAATTCTTCCAAAAAAATGTTATTGATGAACAAATATTCTAGTTTATTTTGTCTTTACAATCATCTGTTCAGCCTTAAACCAACCTTTAATCCTTTTAAACCTCTGTTGACTTAACAAACATGTGTTTAGACACAATTCAACATCAACATAATCTAAATCAAACCCAGAGACAATTACACATCAACATCAATATCGGTCTGCAATCCTTAGATGTTATTCAAAATTATATAATAATACTTAGGAATGACTGAAATAAGTAAAATGAAGATGCGACAACAAGAAAACTCAGATCTTAAATTGTCACCATGAAATCCATCTGATTTGGGTTGTTCTAGGATGATGTCATCATGGGTCCTCATAAACTTCAAAGTATACTATTAAACATGATTAAACACTGATTTTGTCACAATCTAAACATTTTTCAACTGATTTCCACTTTTCTTCAATGTTCTTCACTTTTCTACTCAAAACCGATAGAATCTATTATACTATTAAACTTGTATGCTCACTTTTACACTATGTGTATTGACTTCTATTTTAACGTATGTGATAGGTGTTTAAGATGCTAGGATTGCTGGATGTTTTGGAATCGTGCTTTGGAGAGTCTAGAAACAAAACAATTAATATTTGAGTTATCGAAACTATGATTTGTCTTTGAGATATCTATGTCTGTAATAACTGCTTTATTTGATAAGTTATTGTATGGGATATAATGTTAATTATCTGGTAATTTAGTTGTTATGGATTTCTCTTGGACAATCTGTTTCACTCAGTGCCTCACCCCGATGTTTCCACCATCGGTTGGGGTTTGACAGACTGGTATCAGAGACATAACTATAGGGAATTAGGCAAGACTCGACCTAGTCCGGTTCGATGTCTTAGATACGACCTAGTCTATAGTTTAAGTACCAGCAGACCGCCTTGTGCGAATCTGGTAGGGGTTCCGCACGAGCTTATTGTTGTAATCGATCGACTCGCGAACATACTACGCTCCATCGACAGGCACACTGCACACTGTTTTAAAAAACGAACGAGTGATTAGATCGAGACTAGGTGTGAAAACCACAAACTCTCGATTAGATCTCTTATTCAACGCGCATTTTACTATAAACACGAGAATTTGCGTTGAATTAGTAGTGAGATCCATACTTTGACGCAAATCTCCCCCTGAATCTCGTGATTCTATCACACAAGCAGGAATGCAGTCATTAAGTTAGGGGTGAAACCCAAACCTCGATGACTTATTTCATTCTCTATTTTTGTTTTACAAAACTCTCACCAAAGTCTTGATAGATTGCAACGACTCGAGTTGCGTAAATGACAGAAAGGATGTGTGCCAATCACCGTATGTCGGTGATAGAGCATAGTCTATTAGGCCAAAGCGTATACTCGAAGTCCTTGAGAATAGTCGAATCACTTTGGGTAGTCGACGTCTACCAGCCAGGACAATCCATTTTTGATTTCAAACCCGCAATCGCTGATTTTATTTGTTTCGATGCTGAGCCCGTAAGCCGCTGACTCTGTGATTTATTGATTTTATGTGGAATTTTATCTGTTTAATGTGGTTTTACATGCTTTATGTGTTTCAATTTTGGTGATTTATACTCTTTTTGCTTTTCGCTTTTCGCTTTGCTCAACACGCACAACTCGCACTGCACATCTACCTCAAAATGTTAACAAATCGCATGCTATGTTACTCGCTTACGCTATGCTACTTGCTGTATACTCGCTACTCGTAATCGCTACTCTCTAAAGCGCTTCGCGGACAGGAATGATAGGTGAATACGTGCAATATATGTAGGTGAATACGTGAAAAATATAGTGTTTAACATGGGTTCTGTGAGCTATGTGCTTATGTGTTTTATGGACTTACGTGCTTTTGTGTTGCGTGCCTATGTGGATATTGTGCCTACGTGATTGTGACTCTGTGTTATATGTCGATTTGTTCCTGAGCTTTATTTCGTAGTAGTGCGTGTGAGGTGAGATTTGATTTTATAGTGTTTGAGTCCTATGGCGATGTCTGTTGCAGACAATGTCGTCATTTGGATCGCAGACCTCTCGTGCTACACGCCGTAATCATGCTGACAAGCGAATCGCTTCTCTAGTCGCTAAGCAGATGGCTAAGGTCATTCCGTAAATTGTCAGGGAGCTTAATGAAAATACCAGCAAGTCCTCTGAGGAATCAAGGACCGACTCTCCAAAGGGTACTTTCAGCTTCAAGCAGTTTAAGGCCTGTGACCCAAAAGACTTCACAGGCGTAGACGGACCAAGTGTTATGTTTCAATGGTTCGACTCAATCGAAGTCATGCTACGCCAGAGCGGATGTCCCGACCACCTACGAACTGTCAACGCAACTGGCGTTTTCCAATCCAGGGCTCTGGATTGGTGGACTGCCAAAAGGAATAGATGTGGGAACGACGCAACCTATGGGCTTACTTGGGATGAGTTGAAGGAACTCATGATGAAGAAATTCTGCCCACCCCACAAGCTCTAGAAGCTAGAGAACGAGTTATAGAACATCAAGCAGGATGGTGGCGATAACGCCGGTCTAACTGCCCGCTTCAAATAGCTGAGTATCATATGTCCAAGCTAGGTGGCGACACCTGACATGACGATCAAGAAATACATCCGTGCTATACCAGATTGTGTTGCTGACTTTGCGCAAGCCACGAAGACAACAAAAATCGAAGAGACATACCTACTGGCTGCAGAGATTAATGATAAGCGAGTGTTGGCTGGTTATTTCAAGAATACCACCAAGAGTCTCCACCAAGCTACCGCTTCTCCCACCGCTGAAACCACCGCACCACAAGCTTTAAAGTCTTCTCGCCGCAAGAGAAAGAACAACAACATGAATTGTGCACTAACTGCCGCTCCCCTCCAAGTTGTCCCTGCCCAACCGCAACCTAAGAACCGCCAGGTAGCGGCACCAATGACCAGTGCACCGCCGGCCAAGCGTGCATATACTGGTCCACACCTGCTCTGCCCTACATGTACCTATCATCATCCTGTTGGGATTGCATTCCGGTTTTGTGTTCATTGCAATCTGTACGGCCACTTTACTGCTACTTGTCGTACTGGTCCTCGCCAAATTCAAGTTCCTACACCACTAGCTCTCCTTCCTGCTCCCTAGGGCCAACAAGCAGCTCCTGCACCCACTGCTCACGTAAGAGCCTGCTTTGCATGTGGTGATCCCTACCACTTTGTAAATGTCTGCCCCAACAGAGTGGTGAAGCAAGAGTCACAGCAGCAGCCGCAACAACATCAACAACAGCACCCACAGCAGCAGCAGCAGCCAGCAGCCCACGGACGTGCATTCAACATCGACGCCCGCCAGGCTCAAGCAGATAACAATGTGGTTAATGGTAAGTTCCTCGTTTATGGTATATATGCTTCGTGTTTCTTTGATACTGGAGCGGATAACTGTTTTGTATCATTAGAATTCGAAAAGCTCCTAAATCATAAGCGCGCCCATCTCCCTACGACGCTCGACGTAGAAGTTGCCACTGGAAGAACCGTCACGGTTCATTCTATTCTCCGTGATTGTACGCTTGAACTCAACAATCACGTCTTCCCTATCGATCTTATCCCAATGCAGCTTGGTAGTTTTGATATCATAGTAGGCATGGATTTTCTTCTTGAAAATCATGCTGAAGTCGTTTGCTTTGATAAAATGATTCGTTTCTCGCTCGCTAATGGTGATCATCTCTGTGTTTATGGCGAAGTCGCATCGAAGAATCTCAAACTCATGTCGTGTATCCAAGCGAGCAAGTATCTTCGCAAGGAATACAAAGCTTTCTTGGCACACATTGTAGTAGCGAAAGAAAAGGAAAAGAAGGCAATGGATAAGGTGCCCGTGGTTCGTGATTTTCTTAACGTCTTTCATGATGATTTACCTGGTTTATCCCCGAATCGTGATATTGATTTTCGTATTGACCTCATTCCTGGAGCTAATCCTGTTGCTAAATCTCCTTATCGCCTCGCTCCGTCCGAAATGCGTGAACTCTTGAGTCAACTTCAGGAATTTCTTGACAAAGGCTTCATTTGCCCTAGCACCTCTCCTTGGGGTGCACCAGTTCTTTTCGTTAAAAAGAAGGATGGGTCGTTCTGGATGTGCATCGATTATAGGGAATTGAATAAGCTGACTATCAAGTATCGCTATCCCCTGCCCCGAATCGATGATTTGTTTAATCATTTGTAAGGCGCAACGTGTCTCTCGAAGATTGATTTACGCTCAGGCTATCACCAGTTACGAATCCAGGAGGAAGATATACCGAAAACCGCTTTCCGAACCCGATACGGCCATTATGAATTCGTCGTAACGCCCTTTGGTAAAACCTGCACCCGCGGTTTTCATGGATTTGATGAATCGCGTGTGCAAACCATTTCTTGACCGTTTCGTCATCGTGTTCATCGACGACATCCTTATCTATTCGAAATTGAAAACCGAACATGCGCAACATCTATGTCTAGTTCTCGAACAACTCCAAGGGAATCAACTCTATGCCAAGTTTTCCAAGTGTGAATTTTGGCTAGAGGAGGTCCAATTCCTCGGTCACGTTATTAATAGTCAAGGTATATGCATCGACCCCGTGAAGATCGAAGCTGTTAAGAGTTGGGTTACTCCAAAATCACCATCCGAAGTTCGTTCGTTCCTCGGATTGGCGGGCTATTATCGTCGATTCATCGCTGACTTTTCTAAAATCGCTGTTTCGCTTACTTCCTTGACCCATAAAGACAAGTCTTTTGTTTGGGGAACCAAACAAGAGCAATCCTTTCAGACTACGAAGCATATGCTCTGCAATGCTCCTGTTCTCACCTTATCCGACAGAAACGATGATTTCGTAGTCTATTGTGATGCCTCGAACCTCGGCCTCAGTTGTGTTCTCATGCAACAGGACAAGGTTATCGCGTATGCCTCTCGTCCATGCAAGATCCACGAGAAGAACTATACAACCCACGATCTCGATCTTGGTGCATTGGTTTTTGCGTTGAAGATTTGGCGACACTACCTTAACGGTACCAAGTGTACGGTCTTCACCGACCATAAGAGCCTACAACATATCTTCATTCAAAAGGAACTGAATATGCACCAACGTCGCTGGGTAGAACTACTCAATGATTACGACTGTGAGATTCGCTACCATCCTGGCAAAGTAAATGTCGTTGCCGATGCTCTAAGCCAACGAAGCTATTTGCATAGCGTTCGTAATACTCATGCCCAGCACGACCTCGAAGCCTTGATTCGTGATGCTCAGCACGCCTGCTTCATTGAGAATACCTTGCGAGAGGAAATGAAGAAGTGTGGTGCTAAATCGCACTTTGTCACCAAATCAAACGATATCTATTACTATCTAGATCGCATCTAGATTCCAATTAGCAATAACCTTCGAGATATATTGTTGACTGAAGCACACAAGTCTCGATATTCCATTCATCCTGGTGCCGAAAAGATGTACCATGACCTTCGTCTACGGTATTGGTGGCCTGGAATGAAGAAGGATATCGCTATCTATGTTTCGAAGTGCCTAACTTGTTCTAAAGTCAAGGCCGAGCAACAAAGATCCTCTGGTTTACTTGTCCAACCCGAGATCCCCATGTGGAAGTGGGAGAGTATAGCCATGGACTTTATTGTCACACCCCAACCGAGGGCGGAAACATCGGGGTGAGGCACTGCGCGAAACAGATTGTCCAGGAGAAATCCATAACAACTAATTTTACCAAATATTTAAAGTTGAGTCCAATACCATAAAATACTTTGCAAATCAGTTAATACAAACATAATATCTCAAAGACATAAATTGTTTCCACAACTCATAAATTAATTGTTTTGTTTCTAGACTCCCCTAAGCTCGATTCCATGACAGCAGGCAATCCTAGCATCTCAAACAACTATCACATATGTTAAAATAGAGGTCGATACACATAGTGTAAAGGTGAGCATACAAGATTAATAGTATAATAGATAGTGAAAGCGGTTTACGCATAACCAACATGTAACATGTTGAAAAGTAAAGCTAGCAGGTTATCGACAATGAAATATGCACAAACATGACTGCGAGTTGTAGAATGCGCAACATATATCACCACTATGACATGTGAAGTAAAACCCTTAACAACCCCTGTCCACGACAAGTGCTGAGTCCAAACTATAGTACTATCATTGCTAAGGTGTCAGGCAACAATCACTATGTAAACATAACATATAAGCATTCATCGAGTAACACGTATAACATGTAATAATGGTCAGTGTATAAACGTGTTTGCATTGTGTGTTGATTGTGATTTGAAATAGATAACGTATGTAACACCCAAAAGTTTGTTAAGCAAAAAGGGTTCGAGTATACTCACAGATCGTGTTTCACGAGTAAACACTGTCTTGGATTGAAGGGAGCGCTGGAAAGTTAGCCCGATTACAGAACGATAGCACATCGACTAACAATGTGTTAAACGATGTCGAGTGGGTAATGAGTGACGAAGGGCCATCCGATCGGATGACAATCCGGACGGATGGTCATCAGGACGGATGGCCATTTGGTCAGATTGTCTTTCGTTTGGGATAGATGTGTTTGTGTATGATGTGACTTTGAAGTTTTCGTTGTAGCATATTATAAAATAAGAAATATCTCTACCTTTTAGGTCCTTCGATCAAACGGTCATCCGGTCGGATGGTCGTTCGATCGGATGGCGATCTGTTCCAAGTGAGATGCTCAAAAGTCTAAGTTTTCTGATAGAATAGTCATTCGATCGGATGGTCATCCGACCGGATGACTATTTGTTGGAACTGATGTTTTCTTGAAGTTTGCAAAATTGTTTAAGTGTTGGAGACCACAAGTCCTCCGATCGGATTGGCGTTCGATCGGACGACAATCCGTTCAGCGACCTGATCGTTTGAAACTTGCAAAACTTTGTTAAGTCTGAAAAGTTTGCGGTTTGCCCGAGATGGTATGACAACGTGTTAAACAACGAGAATTCTGTCACACCCCGAAATATCAGAGCTGGCGTGACTGGACTGGTATCTTCATTGCACAGCGGAAGCAAATAAGCTAAGACTTCTAGAAAAAGAACGCCGCTAAGTACTCGAATTCCCATGGGTTCTCCTATTCCAACCGTTCCATAGTTTTGAAAAATGCAACCTGAGAAAGAACATGCGAAAAAGTCAACAAAAAGTTGAGCGAGTTCATAGTTTGTTTTGAAAAGATTTAAAATAAATCTTTTTTTTTATAACCGGTTTAAAAGTTGTTGAGAAAACATAATAGAATCATTTTTCTCGATATATCATATGAAAACTGTGAGTCTAGCCCACGAAAATCTTTGTGCATTACACGAGAGAGAATGGGCCGAGCCCAAAAGAAGTCTTTGTAAGCAGGACCAACACGTCCTATTACTTGTACATAAGTTGAAAACATTATCAAAGTTTGTAAATACATGTATTATGAGTTTGCGTCAAATGAATATTAAAAACATTTGAAAGTTATAGTGTTGTAAGTTGGTATGTAAAGCGTCTATGAACATGTTGATCATTAATGTTTCGCGAGGACATTAATATATGCGACGGCATAGGAGGTACTCAACCCGCGTAGGCAATTTAAGTGTCGAACTCTCGACGCTGGACACAACAGCACTCTAAGTGGTCACCCATGGACCGTGAGTGGGGCTCGCCCGTACCCATTAGATCTAACCTTTGTTCCTTGGTCCTCAAAAGGATTAATGGCACCTCAGTTACAGCCTATGCTCACATGATCTAAGAGTTCATTCCATAACTTAATCATACCTAAGTTTGACATGTATTTCCCCCGAAAGTTGTAAACCGAAACGTTGAAAGAAAAGGGGGACATGATCTCACTGAGTTGTCTCGTTTTTCGTACGCAGGCCAACCCAGTCTCGTTGTTGTAACTAGGACATTCTCGTCTCTTGTTATGAAAATCATGCATGTTTTGTAGAACCGGTATGTTTAGTATAAACCTTTCGTAAACCATTCAAGTTCGTTGAAAATCATTTGCAACATGGTTTAGAAATATGAGTTTTCTTTCATCGAAAAGTTGTTTGCTTTTGCAAAAACTTGCATGTCTTTCCACCCCCGAAAACATTTATAAACATGTAAAACCGTAAAAAGTGGGGGGTTATGAACTCACCTTGACATTCCTGTGCAAAGCTAGCTTAGTGTGATTCCGTAGTGTCGTTCCAAGAACGTGCATTTAGCTAGCGTGCAACTATATCGTTCCTAATCAAGGAATAGCTCATTAGTTTCTAGTTTAAAGACGTAGTTAAACTACGTGTCCGAGCTCTACCGAATCGTTAACTAAACGATTCTAGTATAGTGTTATCGTCTTGGTTTTGAAATAACCAATTTATGGTTATTTGATCTCATTTAAGCGGGACAGATACTAAGTCTCGAGATCGACTTAGTTTTTGAGTGATTTAGAATATATATATATTTATATATAAATATAAATATTTTTACAAAGTCGTGTTAGTTGACGCGAATAGAAGTACGTATACGGATAAGGGTGCGTCTTGTTGTGTCGTATATGATACGGTAATATACCGTTGTAGTTTTCGTAGGGTGGAAATAAATAAACATATATGCATATGACTATATGAGCTCGTTGTTATCGAATTAATAATGTCGTTACAATCTTACGAAAAGGTGTCATACTTCATTTAGAAGTTTCAAATAAATATAAATTATTATATTTATTTTTATAAAAGTATACGTATCAACGACATTTTAAGATATAGTTTCTGAACTATCGTCGCCCTACATTATATTTGTTTTATAAAAGTGTTCGGGGTTATTCGAGTTATCGGCGTTTTGAAAATAAATATAAGGCATTATATTTATTATTGTAAAAGTGTTCGGAATCGCTGACGTTTAAAATAAGTAGAGACATTCGAAATTAGTCGAAGTATCGATGTTTCGAAAAGGATAAATAATAGTATTTATTTTGTATAAGTAGTCGAGTTTTGTTAATCTATAGATCGTCAAAATAAATATTACACTTTACATTTGTTTTGGAAAATATACTTTGACATCCGGTGGGCGTCGTTTAGGAGTTATAACTGTTTCGTGTAACGGATTTTCTGAAAAACGGACAGAGTTTCCTCTGTTTTGGAATAACCCCGACAACTCAACTTGTCGTCTTTTGTCAAAACTCAACATTGATTCAAACAATTTTCAACAATATAATCACTATATAATCAATTTATATAAATTTTCGTCGAGTAATAATAAATGTAAACTAATACCAAAATGAAACGGGTCGAGCTCGGTCGCGTTTAACTATATAAAGTCTAAAATCTATAAAAATCTACGTTAATTTCGCGTCGCTAAACTTTACCGGGTCTGAGTTGACCATATTTGACTTCTGTTGACCGGTGTTGACCATTGACTTTTGTTGACTGGCTTTGACCAGTTGACTGACTTTGACCGTGACCCGAAACCGACTGAGTTGACTCGGCATCGAACCGAGTTAATTGAACTTCGAACCCGTTAAACCATGTGAACCGAACTGAATCTGAAACCCGAAATGATGTTTGACTGGCGTTGACCAGGTTTGACCAGTCAACTCGCTGAGTTGACTCGGTAGACTTGAAATCCAAACTGAGCTGACCCAAATCCATCCTGAGTTGACCCGCGCACGAGTCGAGGCCTGAGCCACTCCCAAAACTGAATCAGAACCATAACATCGCCACAACTGCCGCACGAAACCACCACCACTGCCGACGACTGACATCATTGATCCGTCATCTTCATCACGTCGATCATCATCCTCAGTTATCAACATCAATAATCAGAGAGAGAAGATAACGAAATAGGGATCTGAAGGAAAACAAATGAGAAAGAGAAGGGGTTGTTGAAGGCTTACCCGATTACCACTGTCGTCACTGCCACCATCATCTCCGACGGTCGTCGGAGAGCAAGAACCGCCACCGCCACCGCCGCTGACGGCGGATTTGTTGCCAGAAAACGGCATCGCACCGTTTCCCTCTCTCCTCTATCTCCCTTCTCGGTCTCTCTCTCTCTCTCTCCGTTCGTAGTCGCCGCACCACCACCGGACGGTGGTGGTGGTGATCCATTTTCTGGATCGGGGGGGGGGTGTCGCCGGCTGGAGAAAACCACCACCAGCCCGTCGCCGGCCTAGAGCTGGTCGCCGGTCAGTCGTCGAGGGGAATGAGGAGGGAGTGGAGGCTGGTTGTTGATAAACTTCCTTCAATTGTGTGTAGATTTGTCTGTGTTATGTATTGTGTATATTAATTTGGGGTTTAGAGAATAAAAGGAAATTGAAGGAGATGGAAGAAAGATCTGGATGGATAAGGTTGTCATTTGGGAGGGTAAACAAAGTGTTGAGAAACGGCTGATCAAATGAGAGTTCTAGGGTTTTATTTTCTTTTTTATATGTAGGTTTTGTTAAGTGGGTTGGGCCTAGGGCCCGTTAGCGTGTTTTGAGTGGCCCGATAATTCTCCGAAGCCCGTTTTCGAAACCCAAACTTTGTAAAACGTCGTAAAATAAAGTTTCGAGTTTATAAATATGTAAAGTGGTATCAATAATCGTTGTTTGTCGCGATTGATCGTCGGTCGCGTTAAAAATTACATAGAATGCATCGATTGTCGTTTTAATGCATTTTTCGATCCGTTTTTACTAAGAATATTAAAATCTAATTACAAAGCTAAATATATCGTGAGATTTTAGTTTTGCAGTTAATACGCGTATCCGATGCTTCCGTTTCGTTACCGGTGCGTTCCTGAAGTCACGTTTTCGTTCACGTTTGCGTTTGTGAGGTACGGATGCACAATAAATTCGCACAGCTAAATTTATAGGTGTAAAATACGCGTATAAAATTTGTGATTGTCAGCGCTGTCAGTATTTTGTTCGGCATCTGTTCGTTTTTGTTTATCGTTTAGCAGATTTTTCTGCAAATCACCATTCGCGCACTGCAAAGCCAGTTAGACGTTCCTAGGCACTCCAAAGGCCTAATTAATTTAATTAGTGCCCTAAACACTATTTATTATTGTCTTAAACGTTGGTTAATCGCATAATTAGAGGCCGTTAATCACCGGTTGTCACATTCTCCCCCTGTTGTAGAAATTTCGTCCTCGAAATTTAGTGTATGTTATCTCCTCAAAGTTGTGTCGTTCCTAGGTAAGTCCGAATAATACCAAAGTGAATGACCGCCTAATCGAATCAAAACTGATTCAGATTTTGTGAGTGTAAAGACATTTTGCATCGGTATGAACCCAAAAGTTCAACTGAGTTTGTTCCAGAAATCGATGTGAAGTGAACGAAGCATAATGATACTATCGCCAATGCGACCAAATTTACGGGGTTCAACAAAAGAGGAATTTCAACCAATAGAATTTCAAATAAACGTTCACAATATGCAAATCATTTTTTTTTTGAAACAATAGAATTCACTACCAACGTAAACTTGCGTTGGTTATTGTACGATTGAAACTCGAATTCAACAAGCTCAAATAGATAGAATCATGAAATGATTTGTCAACTGTTGAACCAATAAATGAATAAGATAAAACCAACATGTTGACATTATTGAGCTGCAAGGATACACCGAAAGAAATACAACCAAACCTGGTGTATCATCGTCTTAATACATAATTGCATTAAGACTATTTGAATGATGTGTCAAACGAAAAGCATAAATAGTTCTGCATGAAACGACTGATTGTAATTAGCACAAGCTACAAGTTCATACTGACACCACAAGGTGTCGTAGTGATCGAAATAATTCAATAATAGTGGTGACCGAACAAGCATCACCGTGTTTTGAAATTAGATGCAAGGTTCAACGAAGTAAAAACAAATCTCATAGGATTTTCAATTGAAAATGAAACAAATAAATATTGTTTTCGAGCGAAGATGAGAATCAATGAATATCACAAAATGTTCGCTCGATGGTGAAAGAACCGTCAAGAGGTACACCGGAATATAATATGAATTTGTGTACCATTGTCTTAACACACGATTGTGTTAAGATTGCTTTAAAATGATAAATCAACTAAGCGGATTTAATATCAATAAACAAATAAATAAATAATTAAATCCGTACATGATGTGAGCAACGAGATTAGCGCAAGCTTCAAATTTGTGAGAACGTCACCACAAGGTGATCGTGATCAAGGAAACGATTCAGTGAAGTCGAAGACCAAACAAGCATGTTATGGTTCAAAGCAAATGAAGTGCTTGTTGGGATTATTTCGAATATGATGGCCTCAATCCATCATATGGAATCTTGAATCGAATATATATTATGAGCAAGTTCAATCAATTAAACTTGGTTAAAACATAATCCAACAATGAATTCATGTATCAATAAGAAAGTTTCGACATGGCTACAACGAAAGACCATATAGACCACTCAAAAGAAAATGAGTTTTCCAAGAAATTTGTCGACTCGAAGAGTCAACGCTTTGCAATAATATGGTTCATCTAGATCACAATGCAAAGATCAAGTATAGCGAAACGATATTTGGGCTTTGATAAAACAACAATTTCGAGTGAAGCCACATGCATAACAAACAACGCATGTGTAACATACTAACATATGAATTTGTCAAGAATGAAGCAAATGAGTATTCGTTATTATGAAAGAAAATATCTGTGATGCAATGACCATTAGGGGGAGTAGAAGTGGGAAAAATCTACTCACTATATGCAAAAAGTTGAAATTTCAACAAAAGAAATTTAAGGACTTTACCTGGAAGTTCGTGTGATGGTCGGTTGTTAGGTGGCATTACCATGGAATGTCGAACATAGCGTAGTCGTCGTTATTGAGACAGGGGGAATGCGGAGACATACGTCTTCTCATTGGCGTGATTTGTGGCGTTTGCAGGACCGTGTGACAAATCGTCGCATCCTGATCGGTAGTTCTTCTGTTGACAGGATTAGTATCGTCGCAAAAGCGCTCTATCATGTCTTCTCAAAGACCTTGCCTCGAAAGTCGTGTGTGATGTACTTCAACATCCGTTGACGTGTAGTTTAAGTGTCACGTATAGCTACGCAATAGCGTTTCGTTCCGCGTGGTTACCTACTCGGGTAATTAAAATAGCATAGAAAATATAGATAATGACGTTTGCCCGTGTTGTTAGTCATTTCGTGTATCGTGTATCAAACGCAAGTCTTGTGCATGTTTAAAATCAAAACAGTTGACTCATTGTTCTTGGCAACGGTTGGAACCCAAATTCGAGTCCTAGGCGTTCTGGATGTGTTCAAGTCTTAATAATCTAAGTCCCCAAGGATAGTGAGGTTAAAGCCTAGGCATCTCTACAGAAACCTAATTCGCTGAAACCTATAGCTCTGATACCAATCTGTCACACCCCGAAATATCAGAGCTGGCGTGACTGGACTGGTATCTTCATTGCACAGCGGAAGCAAATAAGCTAAGACTTCTAGAAAAAGAACGCCGCTAAGTACTCGAATTCCCATGGGTTCTCCTATTCCAACCGTTCCATAGTTTTGAAAAATGCAACCTGAGAAAGAACATGCGAAAAAGTCAACAAAAAGTTGAGCGAGTTCATAGTTTGTTTTGAAAAGATTTAAAATAAATCTTTTTTTTTATAACCGGTTTAAAAGTTGTTGAGAAAACATAATAGAATCATTTTTCTCGATATATCATATGAAAACTGTGAGTCTAGCCCACGAAAATCTTTGTGCATTACACGAGAGAGAATGGGCCGAGCCCAAAAGAAGTCTTTGTAAGCAGGACCAACACGTCCTATTACTTGTACATAAGTTGAAAACATTATCAAAGTTTGTAAATACATGTATTATGAGTTTGCGTCAAATGAATATTAAAAACATTTGAAAGTTATAGTGTTGTAAGTTGGTATGTAAAGCGTCTATGAACATGTTGATCATTAATGTTTCGCGAGGACATTAATATATGCGACGGCATAGGAGGTACTCAACCCGCGTAGGCAATTTAAGTGTCGAACTCTCGACGCTGGACACAACAGCACTCTAAGTGGTCACCCATGGACCGTGAGTGGGGCTCGCCCGTACCCATTAGATCTAACCTTTGTTCCTTGGTCCTCAAAAGGATTAATGGCACCTCAGTTACAGCCTATGCTCACATGATCTAAGAGTTCATTCCATAACTTAATCATACCTAAGTTTGACATGTATTTCCCCCGAAAGTTGTAAACCGAAACGTTGAAAGAAAAGGGGGACATGATCTCACTGAGTTGTCTCGTTTTTCGTACGCAGGCCAACCCAGTCTCGTTGTTGTAACTAGGACATTCTCGTCTCTTGTTATGAAAATCATGCATGTTTTGTAGAACCGGTATGTTTAGTATAAACCTTTCGTAAACCATTCAAGTTCGTTGAAAATCATTTGCAACATGGTTTAGAAATATGAGTTTTCTTTCATCGAAAAGTTGTTTGCTTTTGCAAAAACTTGCATGTCTTTCCACCCCCGAAAACATTTATAAACATGTAAAACCGTAAAAAGTGGGGGGTTATGAACTCACCTTGACATTCCTGTGCAAAGCTAGCTTAGTGTGATTCCGTAGTGTCGTTCCAAGAACGTGCATTTAGCTAGCGTGCAACTATATCGTTCCTAATCAAGGAATAGCTCATTAGTTTCTAGTTTAAAGACGTAGTTAAACTACGTGTCCGAGCTCTACCAAATCGTTAACTAAACGATTCTAGTATAGTGTTATCGTCTTGGTTTTGAAATAACCAATTTATGGTTATTTGATCTCATTTAAGCGGGACAGATACTAAGTCTCGAGATCGACTTAGTTTTTGAGTGATTTAGAATATATATATATTTATATATAAATATAAATATTTTTACAAAGTCGTGTTAGTTGACGCGAATAGAAGTACGTATACGGATAAGGGTGCGTCTTGTTGTGTCGTATATGATACGGTAATATGCCGTTGTAGTTTTCGTAGGGTGGAAATAAATAAACATATATGCATATGACTATATGAGCTCGTTGTTATCGAATTAATAATGTCGTTACAATCTTACGAAAAGGTGTCATACTTCATTTAGAAGTTTCAAATAAATATAAATTATTATATTTATTTTTATAAAAGTATACGTATCAACGACATTTTAAGATATAGTTTCTGAACTATCGTCGCCCTACATTATATTTGTTTTATAAAAGTGTTCGGGGTTATTCGAGTTATCGGCGTTTTGAAAATAAATATAAGGCATTATATTTATTATTGTAAAAGTGTTCGGAATCGCTGACGTTTAAAATAAGTAGAGACATTCGAAATTAGTCGAAGTATCGATGTTTCGAAAAGGATAAATAATAGTATTTATTTTGTATAAGTAGTCGAGTTTTGTTAATCTATAGATCGTCAAAATAAATATTACACTTTACATTTGTTTTGGAAAATATACTTTGACATCCGGTGGGCGTCGTTTAGGAGTTATAACTGTTTCGTGTAACGGATTTTCTGAAAAACGGACAGAGTTTCCTCTGTTTTGGAATAACCCCGACAACTCAACTTGTCGTCTTTTGTCAAAACTCAACATTGATTCAAACAATTTTCAACAATATAATCACTATATAATCAATTTATATAAATTTTCGTCGAGTAATAATAAATGTAAACTAATACCAAAATGAAACGGGTCGAGCTCGGTCGCGTTTAACTATATAAAGTCTAAAATCTATAAAAATCTACGTTAATTTCGCGTCGCTAAACTTTACCGGGTCTGAGTTGACCATATTTGACTTCTGTTGACCGGTGTTGACCATTGACTTTTGTTGACTTTTGTTGACTGGCTTTGACCAGTTGACTGACTTTGACCGTGACCCGAAACCGACTGAGTTGACTCGGCATCGAACCGAGTTAATTGAACTTCGAACCCGTTAAACCATGTGAACCGAACTGAATCTGAAACCCGAAATGATGTTTGACTGGCGTTGACCAGGTTTGACCAGTCAACTCGCTGAGTTGACTCGGTAGACTTGAAATCCAAACTGAGCTGACCCAAATCCATCCTGAGTTGACCCGCGCACGAGTCGAGGCCTGAGCCACTCCCAAAACTGAATCAGAACCATAACATCGCCACAACTGCCGCACGAAACCACCACCACTGCCGACGACTGACATCATTGATCCGTCATCTTCATCACGTCGATCATCATCCTCAGTTATCAACATCAATAATCAGAGAGAGAAGATAACGAAATAGGGATCTGAAGGAAAACAAATGAGAAAGAGAAGGGGTTGTTGAAGGCTTACCCGATTACCACTGTCGTCACTGCCACCATCATCTCCGACGGTCGTCGGAGAGCAAGAACCGCCACCGCCACCGCCGCTGACGGCGGATTTGTTGCCAGAAAACGGCATCGCACCGTTTCCCTCTCTCCTCTATCTCCCTTCTCGGTCTCTCTCTCTCTCTCTCCGTTCGTAGTCGCCGCACCACCACCGGACGGTGGTGGTGGTGATCCATTTTCTGGATCGGGGGGGGGGGTGTCGCCGGCTGGAGAAAACCACCACCAGCCCGTCGCCGGCCTAGAGCTGGTCGCCGGTCAGTCGTCGAGGGGAATGAGGAGGGAGTGGAGGCTGGTTGTTGATAAACTTCCTTCAATTGTGTGTAGATTTGTCTGTGTTATGTATTGTGTATATTAATTTGGGGTTTAGAGAATAAAAGGAAATTGAAGGAGATGGAAGAAAGATCTGGATGGATAAGGTTGTCATTTAGGAGGGTAAACAAAGTGTTGAGAAACGGCTGATCAAATGAGAGTTCTAGGGTTTTATTTTCTTTTTTATATGTAGGTTTTGTTAAGTGGGTTGGGCCTAGGGCCCGTTAGCGTGTTTTGAGTGGCCCGATAATTCTCCGAAGCCCGTTTTCGAAACCCAAACTTTGTAAAAGGTCGTAAAATAAAGTTTCGAGTTTATAAATATGTAAAGTGGTATCAATAATCGTTGTTTGTCGCGATTGATCGTCGGTCGCGTTAAAAATTACATAGAATGCATCGATTGTCGTTTTAATGCATTTTTCGATCCGTTTTTACTAAGAATATTAAAATCTAATTACAAAGCTAAATATATCGTGAGATTTTAGTTTTGCAGTTAATACGCGTATCCGATGCTTCCGTTTCGTTACCGGTGCGTTCCTGAAGTCACGTTTTCGTTCACGTTTGCGTTTGTGAGGTACGGATGCACAATAAATTCGCACAGCTAAATTTATAGGTGTAAAATACGCGTATAAAATTTGTGATTGTCAGCACTGTCAGTATTTTGTTCGGCATCTGTTCGTTTTTGTTTATCGTTTAGCAGATTTTTCTGCAAATCACCATTCGCGCACTGCAAAGCCAGTTAGACGTTCCTAGGCACTCCAAAGGCCTAATTAATTTAATTAGTGCCCTAAACACTATTTATTATTGTCTTAAACGTTGGTTAATCGCATAATTAGAGGCCGTTAATCACCGGTTGTCACAAATTCCACCAAGTCCAAGTCATCCGATCGGATGGGATTCACCCCGTCCGATCAGTTAACTGTTCTTGACGGTTGTTCATGTTCAACCCGTGAATCGGTTGTCTCTTTGATAGAAATCAGTTCTCAAACATGCACTTCACTAGAGAATGAGTAGGAGGCCTGATTGAGCGCATATTCTATCGGTTTTAAGTGCAAGAGTGTAAAAGAGTTGAAAGAAGTTTAAATTGGATTGAAAATGTTTAGATTTAGGTGAAATCAGTGTTTAAACATGTTGAAATCTCTTAGATCTGAGTTGTTCTTGGAGGAATGAGGTCACACTTGAAGTTCATGAGAACCCATGATGACATCATCCTAGAACAGACCAAATCAGTCGATTTCATGGTGAAAAGTTAAGATTTGATGGTGAAAATGATGGGGAAGATTTGAGTTGAAAACTTACAAGAATCGTGAGGAATCGAGAGAAATAGGGCTAAGAGCGTGCTGGTCGAACAAGAGCTGTCACATCACATGAACAGTGATGTGACATGTGTTATTTATAGGTGAAAGGGTGAGAAGAGGCGGTGTACAGGTGCGATCGGAGGGCAATCCGATCAAATGGCCATCCGATCGGATGGTCATCTGGACGGATGACCATTCGATCGAATGGTCCTTCGATCGAATGGTCCTTCGATCGAATGGTTTGAGTGAGTTGGGTTTCGACGTTTCGTTTCGTGCGTTGAGCGTTGTGATGCGTTTAAGCGAGTGTCAACTAATCGGTGCGGTAGGTTTAGATAATAGTTACACAAATAACTAACATACAACAACATAAATAAACTTGAGTTTCTAGTTCGCGATGAGTTACACAAATAACTAACATACAACAACATAAATAACTGTGGATACTTCACCTTCATGTCACTTTCGGGTTCCCAGGTGAACTCGGCACCGCGTTTACCTTCCCACCGAACCTTCACTATAGGAATGCGTGAGCGTCTTCGTTTCTCAATCCATGATCTCGACAGGCTTTTCCAAGAAGTGTAATGTTTCGTCCACTTGTAGATCCTCAAATGGTACGTGTAAATTCAGCTCAGCCAGACACTTTTTGAGGTTCGAAACATGGAAAGTCGGGTGGACGTTGCTAAGTTCCTCCGGTAGTTCTAGTCTGTAGGCAACTTTTCCAATCCTTTCTAGAATTTTAAAGGGTCCAACATATCCAGGCGCGAGCTTTTCTTTCTCTCCAAATCTGATCACCCCCTTCCAAGGTGAAACCTTTAGGAGTACGTGATCACCAATGTCAAATTCAAGGGGCTTGCGACGTCTATCGGCGTCACTTTTTTGACGACTCCGAGCTGTCAGCAGATTGTCTCGAATTTGGAGGATCTTGTCAGTCATTTCTTGCAGCAGCTCAGGACCGGTTATTTGCGCATCTCCGATCTCATGCCACATAATCGACGATTGACATTTTCTTCCGTAAAGTTCCTCAAATGGTGCCATTTGGATGCTAGAATGATAACTGTTATTGTACAAGAATTCGACCAAAGGTAAGTGCACGTCCCAATTACCACTGAAATCTATGACACACGAGCAAAGCATGTTTCAAGGGTACGGATCGTTCGTTCAGTTTGACCGTCGGTTGGGGATGGAAAGCAGTACTTAGATTAAGCGAAGTGCTAAGAGCAGATTGAAACGTTTCCCAAAGACGCGAGGTAAACCGACCATCGCGGTCAGAGATGATATCACGAGGCGTCCCATGTCGACAGATGATTTCGTTGGTGTAGATCTGTGCTAATCGTTCTACCTTTTAGTCTTCTCGTATCAGCAGAAAATGAGCAGATTTTGTCGAACGGTCAACGACAACCCATATGCTATCATGACTTGAGGGCGTACGGGGAATTTTTGTTATAAAGTCCATAGCTATACTCTCCCATTTCAACATAGGGATCTCGGGTTGCACGAGTAAGACAGAGTGTAACACCCCGTGTTTTTCAAATGTCAAAGTTAAATGTTGACTTTTATTGTAATTAATCTATTTTAAATTTTGTATTATGTGGAGTAAGTGTTGTCTAATCAAAATGAATCGAATGATAATCGAACGCGAATTGTTAATCGACTTTGAATAGTAGGAAATATCAATGCGATAAAGTTAAGCGATCAATAATCAAGCTAATCAATCAATCAATCATCGAACTCGAATCTCGAATTGTGCGAACTTTGGTGCTTTATACGTGTGTGTGTGCCTTATGTGTTACTTGTGCATGTTTATTTTATGATGTTATGTTTGGTGAATCAATCAAATCGAATCGAAACTCGAAAGGCAATCGAACTCAATCGAAATCAAAAGTGATTTGATTAGGAACTCTATTATACCCAAATCATAGCTCATCGAAATCGAAATATCAAAAATCGTCGCAAAACGCTCAAAAGGTTGTGCCAATCGAACAGGACATCCTGATTGAACAGGCCAACCGATCGAACATGCTGTTCGATCGGCCAGCCCATTCGATCAGTGAAGCCTGGCCGATCGGACACACCTTTCCTCATTTGGAAGCCTATAAATAGGGTTGTCCTTGTCTTCATTTCCACTTTTAGAAAGTTCTGACCGACCAGCTCCTATTCTTCGCTTTTTCTCAGATTTCTCTCCAATCCGGTAAGTATTTACTCTAAATCTAGTAAGTTCTTGTTCATTACATGATTCTACACCTTTCTATCTTTTAAAACTTGGATTCTAACCGTGAAATCACCAAGATCTAGGTGTTCTTGGATGATGTCATCAAGGCGTTCTTCAAGAATATTATGTTTTGGCATCATTCAACCGTGAATAGCTTAGGTCTAACCGATTTCCACATAAACAAACTAAAATCTGTTATAGATCTAGACATTTCACGGTGTGAAGTGTTGAAAGACGGATTTTCCGACATTCTTTCAACTCTTTTACACTCAATACACTAAAAACCGGTAGAAACGGAGCTTGAACCAGCTCACAAATCATTCTAACTATCACATGGTCCAAGGTTCGGATTCTAACTACGAGGTTCACCGATTTCGGGTTAAACATTAAACTACCATTCCGAACAGTTTACTGGCCGGACTTGGGTGATTCCTGTCCGAACTAGTGAAACAAGTAAGGACCCACGTTCTATGGTTCAACTCGTCATCAAAATACCTCAAAATCATATCAACTAATCAAAACAGCCAAGAGTTAGACGAAAGGCCGACCAGGTCAGAAATGCTGGTCGAACGGCTAGGCCGTTCGAACGAACAACTCAGCCAATCGGACCAACCAGCCGATCGACCGGGCCAGCCGATCGGCTGACACATGGCCCCACGTCTTTTCAAATATTCATGAAGTATGGTATTGACGAAGTGATGTTCGATCGAACATACTACTCGATTTGTGAACATTACTCTTCGGATCATGAGATACTATGCTTCAACACTTAACCATTTTCAACTTGTTTGATGCATTGGAGTGCCACCCGATCGAGCATACCACCCGATCGAGTGACACACCGCTAAGGGTCTACACTGAGGTAACCTAACCGATCGGTTGGACTAACCTATCGAACGGTCCGTTCGACCGACCGACCTGAAAGGTAAGGATACTTCAATGTGTCCTGATAATGCTGCAAAACTTCAAAAGTTCAAACCATCATACACAAACACATCCTTCCTAAAGGAAGAAACAATCCACTCGAAAGGACCAGCCGATCGAACCTACCGGCCGATCGAATAGGATTGTTCAAACGGACTTTCAAACCGAACAAACCGCCCGTTCGATCGAACCTGTTGTCCGATCGACCGGACAGATCGACCCAATATCGCTTGTTTACATTTCCGCGTTACTCATCGTTATACTATCGAACTATTCAGGCTAACCTACTCTCAGCGCTCCCTTCAATCCATAATCAATCACTGTGAGTATACTCGATCCCTTTTTGCTTTTATCACGTTTGGGTGTTACATACGTCATCTATCAAATCACAATCAAACACAAACTATTTGAACGCTAACCGATTGCATGTGCTACTTGACTAAATGAATGCTGTTTATTATGTTTACACGTAGAGTGCTATCTACCTGCCTTAGCAACATAGTACTATAGTTTGGACTCAGCACCCGTTCACACGGGGGTTGTTAAGGACAAAATACTTGCATGGATTATGGTGGTATTCATGTATTGCGAACTGTCTTGGACAGTCAACCCGCAGTCGTTGGTATCGATGGTCCCATGTCGATAATTAACATGCATCGTTTTCCTCTGTGTACGTGCCTGGTTATGCGTAAACTATTCGAACTCTATATGCTATTATCAAACTTGTGTGCTCACCTATACATTATATGTATTGACTTTATTTTAACGTATGTGACAGGTGTATACAGTGTTTGCTTGCTAGGAAAGCGAGGCAATAATAAAGCTTTAGAGCCCAACAAATAGTTGTAGGTAGTGGTCTACCTAGGGGTCTCTAGAAGCAGATAAACAATTGCCATGGAGCCGTTGGAGTTGTCTGAACAAGCGTCTATGGCATTAGCTGTCTGTAGATCTTGTCCAGATGAGTCTTAGTGACTCTGGGTAGTATTTTATTCTGTTGGTTTGTAATAATTGAATCTGAGTTGTCGAAACAGTGTTATTTGCCTAGTTGTTATCTATAATAACTTGTTTATTTATTTGGGATACGGTATGAGACGTATCATATAACTGAATTTGTAATAATAGTTGTTGTGGAAACTTCTGGACAATCTGTTTCGCTCAGTGCCGCGCCCCGATGATTCCGCCATCGGTTGGGGTGTGACACAGAGGGTCTTTGTTGCTCGGCCTTGACCTTTGAACAAGTCAGGTACTTCGAAACGTAGAAAGCGATATCTGTCTTCATTCCAGGCCACCAGTACCGTAGCGAAGGTCATGGTACATCTTGTCGGCACCAGGATGAATGGAATATTGGGATTTGTGCGCTTCAGTCAACAATATATCTCGAAGGTTATTGCGACTTGGAATCTAGATGCGATCTAGATAGTAACAGATACCGTTCGATTTGGGGGAAAAAGTGCGATTCAGCACCACACTTTTTCATTTCCTCTCGCAAGGCATTCTCAATGATGCAGGCGTGCTGTGCGTCACGAATTAAGGCTTCGATGTAGGATCGGGGAATCGATCAAATGAGTCGATCAGAAGAGTTCTAGACCAAATCAGAGGCGAATTCATTGATTTGATCTTCATTGCAGCTAGATTCACACTTAGAAGTAGATTAAATGTGGTTTGTATTGATTTCACAACGTTACAAGAGCTGGCGACACTTCGGCAGAGCTTCGCTACCGGATTCAGAATGTTACAAATGAAGACACAAGACCCTCTATTTATAGGAAACTCCAGATCGCACCAACTAGAGCATACGATCTGGTCCAGGTCGCACGAACTGGTCACCTCGTGCGAGGTGGCTGGTTCAGACCTGTTTCCTGTTTCTCTCGTACAACGTGTCCTGGTCTATCAATTCTATTACATGACTCGATACAAGATGAAGTCGACAGACATATGCACTAACAAACTCCCCCTTAGATGTTGACGAGCCTTCAGTGTATTGAGTCTTTAGTCTTGATCGGTCTTCTCGCTCTTTCCAAAGTATCTGTCTCTGTAAGCATCCTTCAATCTCTCTCTTACTCTCTTACTCTCTTACTCTATTAGAATCTCAATCTGACTCTTCAAATTCTCTTGATCAGATCTCTTGATTCCTTAAGCTCATAACTTCAGACTCCCCTTTGAATGCAACTGGGATCGCAGTCTGGAATCTTCTATCTACAGGCTTTCACATGATCAGGAACGTCTCCTGGCTTTCCATAGCAACAGGATCAGAAACTTGGCTGTAATCTGCATACACTCATGCAGAAAATCCTCAGGAGTCGAAACTTAGCTCTTTCAAAGCTTTTTACCTGCACAAACTCTACCCAAAAGTAAATTTCACAATTTTAAAATTTAACAAATTTAGAAACCAATTGTACATATTATTCAACATCAACAATAGTTATATCAAGCTCAAATTAATGACCTTGATTAACTAACAGTGAAATCAGTTTCAAAATGTCATTTGTAAAATTATCATATAACATTTTTCAAATTATCTCAATCTTTGACTTTCATTTCAAACATACTCTCCCAACCCACTATTGTTCATCATGTTTAGCACTTGGAATTTTGAAAATCAGCTTTTCAAAATTTTATGCTAAAACACATTATTTTTGGATTTTTTTAAAGATTTTCAGTGTGGTAAAAATGCAATAAAGAAATAATTACAAACAATATTTTTGTGAGTTTGTGTAAGAGAATCATATCAGTTTTGGAGACTTATCACTAACACCGTTGAGCTTTAAACACTTTAAGTTCTAAATGATTCACTTAGATTGTCAGTATATTGATCCACTTAAATTTTCACACAAAGTTCAATTGTTTCGAAATACGAGAATTAGTTTTTTAAGCACTTAACTTATTCTTGTGTACCACCTCAGAATATACACCCGTATCCAGACTCCTATATTCAGTCTTACAGGTGAATGTACACTAATGATATCTATAAACGGGTAATGCGAGGCCATGAGAGCTCAGGTTAGAACTTCTGTTCAGACAAAGAGATGATGGCTCGAGTTTAGGTGTGTCCCGTTTGGGGATCTTTTCTTCAATAGCACATGATTAGCATTTTTCAATGTTTCATCATTTTTATGCTGAGGGTGAGCTTTATGATTAAAGCAGTGCAGAATATTATACGAGGACAAGGCTATTGCTCCCGCAAAATCAGAAGTCCTGGTATAATACCCCAGATATCATCACGTACAAAGACCTAGTGTGTCAGAAATAGAACGCCCTTCACACAAGATATTAGGGGTTACCTATATATCCGAGAGATGTTCCCCACGAGATAAGTAAGTATTTATATTTAGATTTATATCTCGAAAACAATCGACTAAGCATGTAAAAACCTACTGGCATATCACCAGTGAGACCGTTTATCACATATTTATCTTTCATTTCTTTAGCGTGTTGTGATAGTCCACTGATGTACTATCATTTTCTCTTTTTCACAACAAAACTCCATTTTTGATTTTTCGATGTTTTTGGATTTTTTTTTATTTTATCATGTTTTTGGATTTTTCAAATTTTCAGAAATTAAAATTTTCACTCCCCTAAAATCAAAAATATGTTTCAATTTTTGATTTTACAGGAAAATTTGAAAGTAAAAGCAATAAACTGTACAAATAAAATGACAAACTAAAGTGAATTGCTTCAATTCTCCATTCTCTTGGCTTAAACAATCAGAACTCCCCCTAACAACAAACTATTTTTCCATTATGATTTCAAAACACTTAAGTTTGTTTTAATCAAAATGGTTTTTCCGGAAAATTAGTTTTGTTGATTTCACACATCATGGGGTTTAATTCATCATTTTGTTTTCTCAACCATTTTGAATGAATCACTTTTTTTCTTTTAACCACTTGTACAAACTATGACTTGTAGATTTTTCTCAAAAACATTTTTCAAGAATGATGCCGATTCATGCTCCACTATTACCAACTTGGGAGCTCCGGCAAGTCAGGATTTTCAGTTAAAGAGATTCACCCAAGCCTGACGGTCCTTGGGTGATTCCGAGTCATCATCACTCGGTTTCTTACCTTTCTTATTCTTTTCATAGAATTCCTTTACCCCTTTGACCTTCCCGTCAACCATTTTTCCAAAAATATTTTGAACTTTAGGGTTAAAGGCTTTTTCAACAACAAATTCTTTCTTTTCAGAAAAGAATTGATTTGAAATTTCAACTTTGCCAATTTTTTGTTTTAAGTTTCCGTTTGACAATGGTGGAAAATTTGAATCATCCATTGTCGGAACGGAATTATCACTTTTTAGCTCAGCTGGTGGCTCTTCTAACTTTGAGGAGTCAGATTCATCGCTAGAAAGTGGCTCCTTTGCTTCCGAAGAAACAAACTCATCGCCAGATTTAACATTTGATTTCTTAACAACCCACTTTTGGTTGTTAAGATTCACATTTCTTTTGTAAAAACGTCTTTAACTCTCACCAACTTCAAATGTAGAATTTTTAAACACTTTGAATTTGTATCTTGGTGGTTGAGTTTTATCAACAACTTTTTCTTTCAAGTTTTCGGAGACTCCCTATTTTGTTTGGGTTGTGTCGCGACCCCCGACCCACCCTGGACGGAGTCGGGGTCCGCGAGCAGATTTCAGTGTGGTATCCGTGGTATCTAATGGCAGCGGAAGTCTTTTATTACAGGATCTTTTAACCGTAAAAATATGCTCGTTTTAATATTTTACACAAAGTTTTTAGGGATAAAATCCCATCATTTACAATCAGTTGATTTCACACAGAAATCATTATTTTCCAAAACATGTTTTATTTTATTCACAATGAGCCACTTCTCTGAGCTTGTAGTGCTTTACTGCACTTTTCCTGGATCACACAGATCACCTGAAACATGTTTGAAAAAGGTTTTGTCAGCGGGGGAATACTGAGTGAATCATTCTGTTTTCTAAAACGACCCGTTAGTTATAAATCACAGTATTAAGAGCGATTACAATGTTTCTATCAACCAATTATCAAGAATGGGTATTTGTTACTCGACCAGATCTGTGACTGTGGTCATACCACTATTGGGTCCCGTCGCCCCAATAATGACGGTTTACTCACACAGAGTAATAATTACTCACATATAGTAATACTCACTCACATAGAGTGATAAAAATAGTAATGTGCACAATAGCCCACATACCAGCTGTAATTTGGTGATTACAAAGACTTAATCCCTGTAATTATAACCTTGAAAATAATTTGGAGTATTGTAAAACATTTGATAAAAAGAGAATGACTCACATTGCAGATTAACGAGCAAATAGATAATGCCTACTGATTAGCCTTGATTAAACCTAATTTAACATAATGCACACACACACACAGGTTAGTAACTAATACAGCAATTACGTCAATTCACGAGATTAAACCTTCACAACGATTAATCAGTGCAATACTCGATAATTCAATCGGATTCACAACGAATAACAGAGCATAGTCCGAATTCGAACAACACTCTAATATTCAAGTCGAAATCACGACGAATAATCAAAGTACAAGCTCAATTGAGCAGCACTTGGACTATCATTGGATAGTTATAATCGATCGGACGTTGAATCGTAATAGCGATCGAGTTATTACCCTGATTGCGGCAGCGATTCGAGATCTGTGTGTGTTTGTGTAGTATATAGCTGATAACTCAGCGTGTATTTTGACGTTTTACATCGTTTCAACTCTCAAATTCAAGTCCCAGACACCCCTATTTATATACGAAATTTGACCCCCGTCGCGTAGCGCGAGGGGTACCCCCATGGGCGTCGCGCTACGCGAGGGGTCACCCTACTTCATAGGGTAGCCCTTCATGCATGTAGGCTGGATGAGTGGACAGTTTCTTAAAATTCAATTTTGACAGATAGTTATTAAGATAATCGTTGGCTAGGGTTTATCCCCCCCTGAGTTTTATGGTCCTGATCCTGATTCTGATTGTTCTGGAAATTTTAGGGTTAGTGCAGAATTACTTGGGTTTCTTAATTAGGGTTTCCTTAATAGCTAATTACCATCCTAATTATGGATTTTAGTGACAGTTGTTACATCCTCCCCACCTTAAGAAAAATCTCGTCCTCGAGATTTATTGGAATAAATGAGGATATTTGCGCTTCATTTCTGATTCCAGCTCCCAAGTGTATTCTGGTCCTCTTCTTGAATTCCATTTGACTTTGACCAACACCAGTCGTTTGTGTTTGAGAAACTTGACTTTTCTATCTTCGATCTGTAGTGGTTTCTCTATAAACTTTAATTTTTCGTTCACCTCTACATCTTGAAGAGGTACTACCAGGGATTCATCTGATAAACATTTCTTGAGATTGGATACATGAAATACATCATGTACTCCAGCTAGTTCTTCTGGTAGTTGTAAGCGGTAAGCAACAGGTCCTATTCGTTGGCTTATTGGAAATGGTCCTATGTATTTGGGACTCAACTTTCCTTTCTTACCGAATCGTACTACTCCTTTCCAAGGAGAAACTTTTAAAAGTACCTTATCTCCTACTTGGAATTCAAGCGGCTTGCGACGATTGTCTGCATAGCTTTTATGACGATCTCGGGCTGTTTTCAGTCTTTCCTTGATCTGAGTTATCTTGTCAGTAGTTTCTTGTACAATCTCAGGACCTGATAATTGACTTTCTCCGATTTCTGCCCAACATACTGGAGTTCTGCACTTACGTCCGTACAGTGCTTCGAATGGTGCAGCTTCGATACTTGAATGATAACTATTGTTATAGGAGAATTCAATTAATGGCAAATGGCTATCCCAATTACCACCAAAGTCAATTACACATGCTCGGAGCATGTCTTCTAGCGTTTGTATTGTCCTTTCACTCTGTCCGTCTGTTTGTGGATGATAAGCAGTACTTAGATTTAGTCGAGTTCCCATTGCTTTCTGAAAACTTGTCCAGAAATGAGATGTAAAACGACTATCTCTATCCGATACAATGGAGAGCGGGACTCCATGTAGGGATACTACCTCGTCTACGTAGAGTTGTGCTAACCTTTCCATGCTAAAGGTTTCTTTTATTGGTAGGAAATGAGCTGACTTGGTTAATCGGTCTACGATTACCCAAATCGCATCATTACCTCTTTTGGTTTTGGGTAACTTTGTAACAAAGTCCATTGTTATGAGTTCCCATTTCCATACAGGCATTTCTAACTGTTGTAGTAGTCCTGAAGGTTTCTGGTGTTCAGCTTTAACTTGTGAACAAGTTAAGCACTTGGATACGTATTCGGCTATATCCTTTTTCCTTCCTATCCACCAGAAATTATTCCTTAAATCTTGGTACATCTTATTGTTTCCTGGATGCATAGTATACCTAGATTTATGAGCTTCTTCTAAAATCTTATTTCTTAACTCTCCTTGCTTAGGTACCCAAATTCGTTTCTTATGGAATTTCCAAATTCTATTATTTCCTTGTTCTAATTCTTTTAGGTAACCTTTCATTCCTTCAGCATCGTCTTGGATTGCTGTTTTCTGAACTTCTTTAATTTGTGCCATTAAATCTACTTGTAGATTTAACCTCAGAGCACGGACTCGTTTCTATTTCTCATGGTACTTACGACTTAAGGCATCTGCAACTACATTTGCCTTTCCTTCGTGATATTGGATATCACAGTCGTAATCACTTAGCATCTCCATCCATCTTCTTTGCCTCATGTTTAATTCTTTTTGCCCAAATATATATCTTAAACTTTTATGATCTGTATAAATAGTAAACTTATTTCCATACAGATAATGTCTCCATATCTTAAAGGCAAAAATTATGGCTCCTAATTCTAGATCATGAGTCGTATAATTTTCTTCGTGCTTTTTCAATTGTCTAGAAGCATACGCAATTACCTTCTTGCGTTGCATTAACACACATCCATAGCCTAATTTTGAAGTATCACAATATACTTCAAAATCTTCTGTTCCTTCGGGTAAAGCTAAGATTGGTGCATTCGTCAACCTATGCTTTAAAATCTTAAATTCTTCTTCTTGTCTAGGTCCCCATTCAAACTTAGCAGCTTTACAGGTTAACTTAGTTAATGGTACGGCTATCTTAGAAAAATCTTTGATAAATCGTCTATAGTATCCAGCTAAGCCTAGAAAACTTCTTATCTCCATTGCTGTTTGTGGGACTTTCCATTTTGTAATTGCTTCTATCTTAGCAGGATCTACATGGATACCTTTGTGATTTACCACATGACCTAAGAATTGTACTTCTTGTAGCCAAAATTCACATTTTGAGAATTTGGCATAAAGCCTTTCTTTTCTTAACAAAGTTAAGAGTGCATGTAAGTGTTCACAATGTTCTTTTTGGCTTTTGGAATAAATAAGTATATCGTCGATGAAAACGATCACAAATTTATCCAAGTATGGTTTACAGATTCGGTTCATCATGTCCATGAATGCTGCTGGGGCATTTGTTAATCCAAAGGGCATGACTGTAAACTCATAATGACCATACCTAGTTCTGAAGGCAGTTTTAGGTAGGTCTTCTTCTTGTACCTTCAACTGATGATATCCAGATCTTAAATCTATCTTAGAGAAATACCTAGCTCCTTGCAATTGATCAAAAAGATCATCAATCCTAGGTAGTGGGTATCGATTCTTAATTGTAACCTTATTCAATTCTCTATAATCGATACACATTCTCATCGATCCATCTTTCTTCTTCACAAACAGTACCGGTGCACCCCAAGGGGATGAACTCGGTTGTATGAATCCTTTGCTTAATAATTCATCTAATTGCTTTTTCAATTCTAGCATTTCGGTAGGTGCTAATCTATATGGTGCTTTGGCTATTGGTGCAGTACCTGGAATTAAATGAATTCTAAATTCTACTTCTCTATCAGGTGGTAATCCAGGTAATTCTTCTGGAAAAACGTCTGGGTATTCTGAGACTACGGGAATGTCCTGGAGTTTCTTATCTTTAGTGTTAATGATTGCAGAAATCATATACACCATTTCCTGTTTTCTCGAATAACTAGCCAATTTCATTACTGATATGAATTTCAATGGCTTTCGAGGTTTATTTCCAGTAATTAAAATTACTTCTCCTGTAGGGGTTTGAATTTCTACTGCATTTTTATCACATAGGATTCGTGCATGGTTGGCTACTAACCAATCCATTCCTAATACTACATCGAATCCAGCTAAATTCATTGGTAACAGATTTGCAGAAAACTTATGGCCTAATAGTTCTATTTTTCCTCCTTGCCAGATTTTATCTATGTTCACAGAATTTCCTTCTGCGGTTTCAACTGTGAAAATTTGCCTAAGAGTGGTTAAAGGTAACTTAAGATCTTGACAAAATGAAGTATTAATAAAACTTTGGTTCACACCAGAGTCAAATAATACTTTTGCAAATACGTCATGTACTAGGAACGTACCGGCTATCACATCTGGAATGAGTTCGGCCTCTTGAGTGGTTAGCTGGAATGCACGTGCATTTCTCTTGGTTGCTCCTTCAGCTGGTTTGGTTTGGTTGGCTATAGGTTTAGCTAACTTAGGACATTCAAATTGAAAGTGTCCCCTTTCTCTCCAATTATAACAAACTCTTGTTTTCTTTTTGCAGTCTTCTTCCCGATGTCCTTTCATTTTGCAAAAATTGCAAACCATGTTGCATTGTCCATAATGCTTCTTTTTGCAATTTCTGCAGAAAGGAGGTGATGAGAATTGCCCTGTTCCTCTTTTCTTGATATTACCCGCACGAAATCCCTGGGTAATCTTCTGAGCTATTTCCTTCTTACGATCTTACTCTCTTGTGCGTACCAACTCATCCGTCAGGGTATTAGCTAATTCTACCGCATCGTCAATGGTACGAGGTCTCGCAGCTTTAACGATGTTTCGGATTTCACTAATTAACCCCCAGATGTAACGAGAAATAAGTACCGGTTCTGGCGAAGCCAGTGATGGCACTACCCTTGCGTATTCGAAGAATGTCGAAGTATAGCCCCGACAATCTACTCCTGTCATACGGTGACTAAGGAATTTGTTTGCCATCTGTTCCTTCTCGTATTCAGGACAGAATTTTCTTTCTACCAAACCCTTAAATTCTTCCCAACCTATGGCGTAGGCTATCCTTCTTCCTTTTGCCTGGAGGACCGTGTTCCACCATTCGAGTGCCCCTTCTTTGAACAGGTTTGATGCATACATCACCTGGTCTCCTTCGGCACATTTGCTTATTGCAATTACTGCTTCGGTTTTCTCTAACCAACGCAGTGTTGCAGTTTCCCCTTCGTTACCTGCAAATTCAGCGGGTTTGCAAGCAAGAAATTCTTTGTAAGTGCAACCAGGCGTTGCAGCTTTCATTCTTTTAGGGAGTGGGGCCTGCTGCGGATCATGGTCGTCATGATTGCCGCCTCCATTTATGCTATTACTGCCGTTATCGTCTGAAATACGTTTACTAGGTATTAATTGTGGTTCGGCAGGTTTTTGAACAGCAGCTACAATTTCTGGAATAGCATGAGCTATCCCTTGGGCGATAAAGTGCTCGATATCTTGTCGAGTTATATATTGATCTTCCTGTTCTTGCTCAGATTGATTTACTTCATTAATTGGTTCATTGTTAGCGTTTTCCATCTGCTAATTTAGTAGGAATTTATTAGTGTCTAGCTTATCAATAAAAAATTCACATAGATAAACACATAGATTATCACAATATACAAGTATAACCAAAATTGTCGATTTCTCGACTTTTACTTTGTTGGTATATTGTATATGCATCCATACACACCGTATTCTACAGAGTTTTATTGCCCATTTTACAGAATTTTAAGTTACTATCATACAATACGGCTTTCTGTGGTTCAACTGACGGTTCTAGTAACGATGCTCCCTCTCATCGTACTTCCAAGTTAGATGCTCTCCCATTTCCCTGATCCTATTACCTGTACCTATCAGTTCTTCACCGAACTGACGGAGTTCAGCTAGGTTTTCATTACTCATGGGAGGATTTGGGAGTGGTTCTGGGTCAAATTGTGGAAGAAAACTATAAGGACTGTTGACTATGTTTTGGAATTGCCAGTCATTGGTCCACCATTCCTCCATTTGGCCTAATGGTCTGGTATGAACTAGTGGGTCTGGAATAGCTGGTCCTAGGTTTAGTGGGAATTGAACTGTAGCCGGGTAAGAGAAGAGATCATCGTTAATAGGCTCTAAAACATCACAATTTTCCAGTAGGCGATCTATTTCGTCCTGGAATGTGATTTCCTCAGATTGTTTAGAGCTTTCGCCAATCTCAATTCCCTTTTGTTTCAGATCTATTCCTATTTCCTTTTCAGGTGGGTTTGAATTTTCTCCAGTTTCTATTTCCTTTCCCTTGCTCATGATCACAGGATTTTCTATTTTAGGGAGTCTCCTAGTGGCAGGTTTCCTATGGCGTACTTTCCTCCACCCTACGTATCTTCTCTTCTTTTTAAGTTTGGCTTTTTCCAGCGGTGGAGCTTGGAATTCCACAGGTTCTTCTATGTCAGCAATGTAACCAGTAAAGTCGTGAGAGACTTCGATAGGCACTGGATATAAGTTGAGATTCTGGAATGCTTCCGACATCTCATTCATGCTGCATAGTATATATGCAAAATGCAATGTTAAAACTTTGGAACAAAGTTTAACAAACAAACACTGAAGTTTTATTGCATACCAATTTATACAAAGGATAACAGAAATAAACACACTAGGACTTTATTTATTTACTGGATTGTGATTTCTCTTACTAGGCCCAACTTATCAGATATTTAGAGATTTGTGTTTTCTGCTATAGTAGCTAGCATATAGAGATTTGCCCATTTCTTGTCTATTTTATCTTCCCAAGGTGCACTATTACCCAATTCTTGAACTTCTGGGTTAAACCTAACTCTCTTGGTTCGGGGTTTCTTTTTCTCCTGACTCTTTTTAAGTATTGAATCCCTTTTCTCTGGGGAAAGAGGATTTTCATAATTTGCCTTGCGGACAAAGATTCCTTCTTCTAAATTTACTGGGTTTTTAGAAGAAGATGCAACATCTAGTTTGTGGTAGATGGCAGACATCTTTTGTTTAGCCATACTGTAACTATCAAATAATCAGTTAATAAAACAAATAATCACAGAATGATAACTAGTAGAATTAAGTATTTTGTCCAATACTTAATTCCGTAATAGGCTTAAATCAGTGGCTCGATCAGTGGCTCAATTTAATTATTAGCTCTGATACCACCCTCTGTCGCGACCCCCGACCCACCCTGGACGGAGTCGGGGTCCGCGAGCAGATTTCAGTGTGGTATCCGTGGTATCTAATGGCAGCGGAAGTCTTTTATTACAGGATCTTTTAACCGTAAAAATATGCTCGTTTTAATATTTTACACAAAGTTTTTAGGGATAAAATCCCATCATTTACAATCAGTTGATTTCACACAGAAATCATTATTTTCCAAAACATGTTTTATTTTATTCACAATGAGCCACTTCTCTGAGCTTGTAGTGCTTTACTGCACTTTTCCTGGATCACACAGATCACCTGAAACATGTTTGAAAAAGGTTTTGTCAGCGGGGAAATACTGAGTGAATCATTCTGTTTTCTAAAACGACCCGTTAGTTATAAATCACAGTATTAAGAGCGATTACAATGTTTCTATCAACCAATTATCAAGAATGGGTATTTGTCACTCGACCGGATCTGTGACTGTGGTCATACCACTATTGGGTCCCGTCGCCCCAATAATGACGGTTTACTCACACAGAGTAATAATTACTCACATAGAGTAATACTCACTCACATAGAGTGATAAAAATAGTAATGTGCATAATACCCCACATACCAGCTGTAATTTGGTGATTACAAAGACTTAATCCCTGTAATTATAACCTTGAAAATAATTTGGAGTATTGTAAAACATTTGATAAAAAGAGAATGACTCACATTGCAGATTAACGAGCAAATAGATAATGCCTACTGATAGCCTTGATTAAACCTAATTTAACATAATGCACACACACACAGGTTAGTAACTAATACAGCAATTACGTCAATTCACGAGATTAAACCTTCACAACGATTAATCAGTGCAATACTCGATAATTCAATCGGATTCACAACGAATAACATAGCATAGTCCGAATTCGAACAGCACTCTAATATTCAAGTCGAAATCACGACGAATAATCAAAGTACAAGCTCAATTGAGCAGCACCTGGACTATCGTTGGATAGTTATAATCGATCGGACGTTGAATCGTAATAGCGATCGAGTTATTACCCTGATTGCGGCAGCGATTCGAGATCTGTGTGTGTTTGTGTAGTATATAGCTGATAACTCAGCGTGCATTTTGACGTTTTACGTCGTTTCAACTCTCAAATTCAAGTCCCAGACACCCCTATTTATATACGAAATTTGACCCCCGTCGCGTAGCACGAGGGGTACCCCCATGGGCGTCGCGCTACGCGAGGGGTCACCCTACTTCATAGGGTAGCCCTTCGTGCATGTAGGCTGGATGAGTCGACAGTTTCTTAAAATTCAATTTTGACGGATAGTTATTAAGATAATCGTTGGCTAGGGTTTATCCCCCCTGAGTTTTAGGGCTCCTGATCCTGATTCTGATTGTTCTGGAAATTTTAGGGTTAGTGCAGAATTACTTGGGTTTCTTAATTAGGGTTTCCTTAATAGCTAATTACCATCCTAATTATGGATTTTAGTGACAGTTGTTACAGGTTGCCTTTGGACAATTCCATGCAATGTGCCTAACTTTTTTACATTGATAACAGGTTCTCATTTCCTTCTTCTGATTAGCTTCATTCTTCTCATGTTTCTATTTTTCTGCAAGAAACGCTTTGTTTGATTGCTTCCAGAATGAGCTCTTTTTCTCTTCTTCAGAACTTGCCCCCTGAAACAAATTTAGTTTTTGGTTTATAAATTTTCTCATTTTTATGATTTTCAGGTGGAATAAAACCTAATCTTTTCTTTTTGAAATTACTGTTATGGTTTGGTTTCTTTCGATAACCTGAACCAGAACTGTAACTCTTTTTCTTGTTTGATCTTTGTTGAACTCTTGAAGTGTATTTTTTATGTTTTTCAGTAAGATTTACATCTTTTATTTTAGGAAATATTAATTTCTGTTAATTTGAAAACCTTGTTAATCATTTCAGTTTTAACACCTCTTATTGGAAATTCTTCATCAGAATATAATTTGTCAAAGTCATTCAAAGTATATGCTACTTTGAATGTTTCTTCATTCAAATTATTTTTTGATATCAGAAAATCATTATTGTAAACCCTTTTTCCCTTTTCAACTGTTGGACTTGAAGTCTCAGATTCAGACTTTGACTCCTCGTTTTCATCTTTATCTAGCACATGATCCACCACTTTCTTAATCAACTCAGATTATTGATCAGTGTCAGATGCAGTGAATGTGATGTCAATATTATCTGGCAATCCATCTGAAGGTTCAGATTCTCACTTTAAATTGGTTGCCTTTTTGACTCTTTCTGAATTAGGATTTCGTGGAGAATATCCTTCTTCAAGCGGAGGTGGAGACTTTGTATAATTGGTACTATGTTTCTTACTAGTATTCCTTACTTCAGATTTCTTCTCTTCAAATGCTTCCATGCCTTCTACTGTAGGGTAAATACTGTCAATCACGTAAGAAGCACATGAATAACTTTTCAATAACCTGTTTACTCTCTCAGTTTCTATCCTCTGAGTTTCCAATTTTTGTTCGAGTTTAGCACATTTCTCAATATACTGATTAATGATTTTCTGCTTCCTCATGAACGCTCCATTGAGTGTCTTCATAGCTATCTCTTGTTCATTGCTTGACTTACTATATTGATTCATAGCTTTGTTTAAAACATCATAAGATTCTTTCAGTCTGTTCATGTTATGAATCAATTTGTTGTTGTGCCTTTTCCCAGTATCACAATTTTCACACTTCTCATGTATCTTTTCAGTATCTACTTCCTTTTCAACCTTGATAGCTGGAATTTCTTTAACCTGCTTCTTTACTTCTCGAACATTTTCCTCAGGTTTGACATTTTCTTCAATAGTTGCTGCCTTATGATTCTTCTTTTTCGCAGCTTGTCTTTCTTTAATCTCTTCCATTTTACCTGCAAAATACAAATTATACCTATCAGGTGAAAATTCTCTTTTATAATATTCAAGTTTTCGAATTTCTTCACTGTCATCATCACTCTCTTCATCTGATGAGTGATCAAAGATTGGTGCTTTTTCTGAAGCCTCTTCTGTTGAACCTGGTTCTTCTTCTTTCTTTTTAGGACTGAATTGTTGAGATTCGTAATAAGCATACACCATTTCATCTTCAGCAGTTGAATCTTCAATTTGAGCAACAAATGCTTTAGAATTTGAAGTTCTGTTAGGATTATAATGATCCAAATTAAAACCTTTTGGAATTCTTTCATCTTCTTGATGAACTAGATAAGCTTTCTTTGATGGCTCTTCGATCAGATCCTTCCTAGCATGTGAAGTTTGTGGCGATTGTTGTTGATGCGACTGTAGAGCAATTTGATGATAAATCGCTTTTCGATGATAATCATTGTTGCCGAATGGATTTTGAGCTCCACTTGCTTCGCGATTTGTGCATTCTTGCTTAAAGGGCCCCTTCTCCCTGCAACGAAAACAAGTAACTTTAGATTTATCAAATCTTAAAGGTGAAGTTACAGCATCACGGAAATCATCTCTTCTAGTGATCTGTTTAAACTTCTCAGTTCTTCTCAACACACTAGCCATACACCACTTTATATCCATTAGTTCCATCTCTTCAGCATCAATCTGATCATAATCCTCTTTGGTCAACATTGGATTACCAATCCTTCCATCTACCAAACTTTCATAAGACTCTAATACGGTCACCAATAAAGACATATGACCTTTGGCAACCTCTTCCGAGAAATTCTGACCATTCTGAAGATGTAATGCAATGTTGCATTGTAGTACTTAGCCATTATTGTTGTATGAGCTTTGCGGTTTAGAATTGGTTGCTGAAAAATTTGGATCAAATGATGGATATGAAGAAAATCCATTATTGTTGTTTGATCCTTGAGATGACCCTCCCGAAGAACTGTTTGCGTTAAATGCAGTTTTGATCTTTGGTGCATTGTTGGTCTTATCAATCGTACTTCCTTTGTAGTACAGACCAATGTTCTGTTCACCATTAGAATTCTTCATTTTCGCCATCTTCCATTGTTCCATCTCTTGAACTTCAAGTTTTTCAATAAACTTGCTCAACAATAGATTCGCAAATTCACCATTATTCTTGAGAATCATAAGATACGTGCCCCAAACATCTTGCGGTAACGCATCGTCCAATTTTTCAACCCATTCTTCTCTATCTTTCTTGATATCCATTCCCTTCATGTTAACCACCAAATTGCAATATCTTTCTATAATCATTTTGGTATTTTCAGTTTTCAATCCATGAAATAGATCAAATTCTTTCTTCAAAAGCAATTTTTTGTTCTTGATCATGTCTAAACTTCCAACAAACTTTGTTTTTAGTGCTTTCCACATTGAGTGTGCACTTCCGTTGTGTTGCAATAAGATCAAGATGTCTTCCTTAATGGCTTTTTGCAATATACTGATCATCATCTTTTTAGTTTTGTATTTCTTTCTCTCTTTATCATCTAAATCTCTAATAGCAACAATCTCTCAGTATTCATCAATCGGTCTAACATATCGTTGTTCAACACATTCCCACGCCTCTAAGTTATTTGCTTGAACCCAAGTTTCAAAACGTTCCTCCCATCCGTTATATTCCTCAATATTCATGAGCTTAGGCGGTTTTTGCCTGGTACCCATTTCATTCTCTAAGTTTACGTTCTGAGCCATAGTGATCGGGGTAGTAAATGCGTTGTAAAATTCAGAATCCATGTTTCGGTTTTAAGAATTCACAAATTATCAATTTCAAACGATCTCGTGCGACTTGAGTCAAACTCACACGACTTGGACCTAATTTTCAAGCGACCTGGATGATATTCAAACGATCTGAACAATTCGTGCGACTTGGTTGATCAGCCTCAAACGACCTGAAGCAGTCTCAAATGACCTGATAACCTGTTAACCAAACCGTACGACCTGAATGATTCAACTCGTACGACCTAAGTTCAACAACAAACGACCAGGTTATATTTCCAAACGACCTGACAGTATCTCGAACGTTCTGACAAGTGATTCACACGATCTAGTCAATTTTATCAAGTTTTAGGTTGAATTAGGTTCTGATTTGTTCACGGATTGTTTAAAACTCAGTTTTACGTGTTATATCACAAAATCAAATCATTTTAACCGTAGAATCTCGGTAAATTTGATGAAAACGTGAAGAAAATGAGTAGAAAGAAGATTTATCCGTGAAAACAAGCTGAAATGGTAAGAACTCTTCCTCCTGAGCTCTGATACCACTTGTAGGATTGGGGAACCGATCAAATGAGTCGATCAGCAGAGTTCTAGACCAAATCAGAGGCGGAATTCATTGATTTGATCTTCATTGCAGCTAGATTCACACTTAGAAGTAGATTAAATGTCGTTTTTATTGATTTCACAACGTTACAAGAGCTGGCGACACTTTGGTAGAGCTTCGCTACCGGAATCAGAATGTTACAAATGAAGACACAACACCCTCTATTTATAGGAAACTCCAGATCGCACCAACTAGTCCATACGATCTGGTCCAGGTCGCACGAACTGGTCACCTCGTGCGAGGTGGCTGGTTCAGACCTGTTTCCTGTTTCTATCATACAACGTGTCATGGTCTATCAAGCCTATTACATGACTCGATACAAGATGAAGTCAACAGACATATGCACTAACATTCGAGGTCGTGCTAGGCGCGAGTATTACGAACGCTATGCAAATAGCTTCGTCAGCTCAGAGCATCGGCAATGACATTTGCTTTGCCAGGATGGTAACGAATCTCACAGTCGTAATCGTTGAGAAGTTCAACCCATCGGCGTTGGTGTATATTCAGTTCCTTTTCGTTGAGGATGTGTTGTAGGCTCTTATGGTCGGTGAAGACCGTACACTTGGTACCATAAAGGTAGTGTCGCCCAATCTTCAACGCAAAAACAACTGCACCAAGCTCGAGATCGTGGGTTGTATAGTTCTTCTAATGGATCTTGAGCTGACGAGATGCGTACGCGATAACCTTGTCTCGTTGCATGAGAACACAACCAATACCAAGGTTCGAGGCATCACAATAGCCTACGAAGTCATCGTTTTCGTCGGGTAATGCGACAACAGGAGCATTGCAGAGCATAGGCTTAAGAGTCTGAAAGGCTTGCTCTTGTTCAGTTCCACAAATAAAGGACTTGTCTTTATGTGTCAAGGAAGTAAGCAGAACGACGATTTTAGAAAAGTCAACAATGAATCGACGGTAATAGCCCACCAATCCGAGGAATAAGCGAACTTCGGATGGCGATTTCGGTCTAATCCAACTCTTAACAGCTTCGATCTTCGCGGTGTCGACGGGCATACCTTGACTGTTGACGATGTGACCGAGGAATTGAACCTCCTCTAGCCAGAATTCACACTTGGAGAACTTGACATAAAGTCGATTCCCTTGGAGTAGTTCGAGAACCAAACGTAGATGCTGTGCGTGTTCGGCTTTCGATTTCGAATAGATAAGGATATCATCAATAAACACGATGAGGAAACGGTCAAGAAATGGTTTACAGACGCGATTCTTCAAATCCATGAAAACCGTGGGTGCATTGGTTAAACCAGAGGGCATTACGACGAATTCATAATGGCCGTAATGGTTTCCGAAAGCGGTTTTGGGTATATCTTCCTCCTGGATTCGTAACTGGTGATATCCTGAGCGTAAATCAATCTTCGAGAAACACTTAGCACCTTGCAATTGGTCAAACAAATCATCGATTCAAGGCAGGGGATTGCGATTCTTGATAGTCAGCTTATTCAGCTCCCTATAGTCGATACACATCCGGAACGATTCGTCCTTCTTTTTGAAAAAAAGACAGGTGCGCCCCAAGGAGAGGTGCTAGGGTGAATGAAGCCTTTGTCAAGTAATTCCTGGAGTTGACTCGAGAGTTCGCGTATTTCACACTGTGCGAGGTGATAAGGAGATTTAGCAACAGGATTAGCTCCAGGAATGAGGTCGATTCCGAAATCAATATCACGACTCGGGGGGTAAACCAGGTAAATCATCAGGAAAGACTTTCAGAAAATTACGAACCACAGGCAACTTATCCATCGCCTTCTTTCCCTTTTCCTCTTCTACTGAGATATGTGCCAAGAAAGCTTTGTATTCCTTGCGGAGATAGTTGCTCGCTTGGATACACGACATGAGTTTGAGGTTCTTCGATGCGACTTCGCTATAGACACAGAGTTGATCACCATTAGCGAGCGAGAAACGAATCATTCTATCAAAACAAATGACTTCAGCATGATTTTCGCGAAGAAAATCCATGCCTACTATGATATCAAAACTACCGAGCTGCATCGGGATAAGATCAATAGGGAAAACGTGATTGTTGAGTTCAAGAGTACAATCACGGAGGACAGAACGAATAGTAACGGTTCTTCCAGTGGCAACTTCAACGTCGAATGTCCTAAGGAGATGGGCGCGCTTACGATTATGGAGCTTTTCGAATTCTAACGACACAAAACAGTTATCGGCTCCAGTATCAAATAAACACGAAGCATATATACCACTTACAAGAAATGTACCGTTAATCACGTTGTTATCTGCTTAAGCCTGGCGGGCGTTGATATTGAATGCACGTCCGCGAGCTGCTGGCTGCTGCTGCTGTTGAAGTTTTTGCGGCTACTGCTGTGGCTCTTTCTTCACCACTATATTTGGGCAGACATTTGCAAAGTGGTTGGGATCACCACATGCGAAGCAAGCTCTTGTGTGAGCAGCGGGTGCAGGAGCTGCTTGTTGACCCTAGGAAGCAGGAAGGAGAGCTGGTGGTGCAGGAGCTTGAACCAGGGCTTGAAGTTGGCGAGGAACAGTACGGCAGTTGGCAGTAAAGTGGTCGTACAGGTTGCAGTGAACACAAAACCTACATTCAATCCCAACAGGATGATGATAGGTACAAGTAGGGTAGAGCGGGTGTGGACCAGTATATGCACGCTTGGCCGGCGGTGCATTGGTCACCGGTGCCGCTACTTGGCGGTTCTGGTGTTGCGGTTGAGTAGAGACAACTTAGAGTGGAGCGGCTGTGACAACACAGTTCTTGTTGTTTTTCTTCCTCTTGCGGTGGGAAGACTTGGAAGCTTGCGGTGGGGTGGTTTCAACGGTGAGAGAAGCGGTAGCTTGATGGAGACTCTTGGTGGGATTCTTGAAATACCCAGCCAGCACTCGCTTGTCATTAATCTCGGCAACGAGCAGATAAGTCTCTTCGATTGTCGTTGTCTTTGCAGCTTGAACAAAAATCCGGTAAAGCACGGATGTATTTCTTGATCGTCATATCCGGTGTTGCCACCTGGCTTGGGCAAATGATACTTAGCTGCTTAAAGCGAGCTGTCAGATCGGCGTTATCGCCATCATCCTGCTTGATGTTCCAGAACTCGTTCTCCAGCTTCTGGAGCTCGTGGGGTTGGCATAATTCATTCATCATGAGTTCTTTCAACTCCTCCCAAGTGAGCCCATACGCTGCATCGTTCCCACGTCTGTTCCTTTCGGCCGTCCACCAATCCAGAGCCCTGGATTGGAAAATGCCAGTTGCGTTGACAGTTCGTAGGTGGTCGGGACATCCGCTCTGGCGTAACGTGACTTCAATTGAGTCGAACCATTGAAACATAGTGCTTGGTCCGTCTTTTCCTGTGAAGTCTTTTGGGCCACAGGCCTTAAACTACTTAAAGCTGAAAGTACCCTTTGGAGAGTCGGTCCTTGATTCCTCAGAGGACTTGCTGATATTCTCATTAAGCTCACTGACAATTTGCGGGATAACTTTAACCATCTACTTAGCGACTAGAGAAGCGATTCGCTTGTCGGCATGATTACGGCGTGCAGCGCGAGAGTGATGTGATCCAAATGACGACATCTTCTGCAACAGACATCGCCAAAGGACTCAAACACTATATAATCGAATCCCACCTCACACGCATTACTTCTAAATAAAGCTCAGGAACACGTTAACTTGTAAGCACGAAATCAAATAGGCACATAAACCACATAAGCACGTAAAGACATAAGCATATAAGCACGTAGAGCACTTAAGCACATCAAAACCATGCTAAACACTATATTTTGCACGTATTCACCTACATATGTTGCACGTATTCACCTATCCATGCCGACATGTTCCTTTATCATTCATAGTTGCGAAAAGCGATTGCGAGTAGCATAGCGAGTAGTATAGCATAAGCGAGCAATATAGCATGCGATTTGTTAACATTTTGAGATAGATGTTCAGTGCGAGTTGTGTGTGTGATCAAAGCGAAAAGCGTATAAATTACCAAAAATCAAAACACGTAAACATGTAAAACCACATAAAATTTCACATAAAAGCGATAAATCACAGAGTCAGCGGCTTGCGGGCTCAGAATCTAAACACATAAAATCAGCGATTGCGAGCTTGAAATCAAAAATAGATTGTCCGGGTTGTTAGACGTCGACTTTCCAAAGTGATTCGACTATTCTCAAGAACTTCGAGAATACGTTTTGGCCTAATAGACTGTGCTCTATCATCGGCACCCGGTGAATGGCACGCATCCTTTCGGTTATTTACGCGACTCGAGTCGTTGGAATCCATCGAGACTTTTTGTGAGAGTTTTGTAAAAACAAAAATAGAGAACGGACCAAGTCATCAAGGTTCAGGTATCACCCCTAGCTTAACAACTGCATTCCTGTTTGTGTGATAGGATCACGAGTTAGAGAGGGAGAATTGAGTCAAAGTATGGACTTCACTCCTTGTCCAACACAAATTCTCGCGTTTATAGTAAAAATGCGCGTCGAACAAGCGATCCAATCGAGAGTTTGCGGTTTTCACACCTAGTCTCAATCTAATTACTCGTTCATTTTTGAAAATAGTGTGCGGTGTGTCTGCCTTAGGAAAGGCGGAGTGGTAGTACTCAACCTTAGGAAAAGTCGATGGAGCGTAGTATGTTCACGAGTTGATCGAATAACGGAAACAAGCATGCGCGGAACCCCTACCGGGCTCGCACAAGGCGGTTTGTTGGTACTTAGAATATAGACTAGGTCGTTTCTAAGACATCAACCCAGACTAGGTCGAGTCTTGCCTAATTCTCTATAGTTATGGCTCTGATACCAATCTGTCATACCCCAACCGATGGCGGAAACATCGGGGTGAGGCACTGAGAGAAACAGATTGTCCAGGAGAAATCCATAACAACTAATTTTACCAAATATTTAAAGTTATGTCCCATACCATAACAAACTTTGCAAATCAGTTAATACAAACATAATATCTTAAAGACAATCAATTGTTTCGACAACTCATAAATTAATTGTTTAGTTTCTAGACTCCCCTAAGCTCGATTCCATGACAGCAGCCAATCCTAGCATCTTAAACACATGTCACATACGTTAAAATAGAGGTCCATACACATAGTGTAAAGGTGAGTGAAGAAAAACTTACCTTATGGGTAAGCTTCGGCTAGGACTTCAACTCTTTGGCGATCCGAACAGCTGACTGCAAAACAGAACACCGTTATGACTCGTTACAAGAATGGGGTTATTCCTGTAACCACCCTCCGGCGTGAGAATAAGTCTTGGTTTGGGAGAAAGAAAGTATGAATGTAGAGAGAGAGTAGACGAGAGTAAGATGATGATACCTTAGACGTTTACCTCTATTTATAGTTTACCATTAGGGTTTCCCTTAACTTAGAATGGGCTCCGATAAGTTAGGATTTGCATGATCTTCCCAAAAGGTTGGGGATTTGGTTACGTGGTTTATCCATACAGAATAGAACATTCTAGAATAAACATATGTAATTGAAGATTTATAATAAAATAGGTGATGACCGGGTCGGGTTAGCTGGATCCGGGTCATACCTCGTCATGTCCCCCAATCCGAAGTTATGAAATGAAATTCATGAAATCGGACTAAAAAAGGAAAAGTCAAAATTTCCCCTTTGAGTGTAAGTTTCTCGAGTGGGGTATCGTTATGCTTTTTGAAAAATGGCGGCGATGGGAAAGGATGCGACATTTAAGTCATCATTAGGATGACAGTTGTACCTTCCCTGTTGTCACACCCCGATCATGTAAAACAACAAAACGTGGCGGAATCGTCGGGGAGTGTTGTAACAGAATCATTGTTTCATAACACATGGAAAATTGAAATGTTATTTTATTGGTTAAAAGAGTTACAATGTCTTAACAAACAAAGAAGATATAACATAGTTAACTAGTCTTGCATCTTTTAATGTCACTAAGGCCTCGTCGAATCCTATGTGAGCATGTATCATTATCATCAACTATAGTACCTGAAACACATGTGAAAATACATCAGCATAAAAATGCCGGCGAGTACATAGGTTTTATTGATTTAGGATTCATGACTTATAAGTTTAGAAAAATTGTTTAATAAAAATCAGTCATGATCCTTGTAAAATATTTTGTTTTATAAGTCATTTGAAAAGCGAAGATAGATATGTATAAATAAAGTATAAAGTATGGTTAAATCAATAACCAAGTAAAATGAATTTGTATAAACCAAACTGTTTTGTAAAACAATGTCTTGTGAAAAATATGTTATTTTTATAAAACGTATAAGTCCAAATTGAATGATTTAAATAACGATACGACATGTAATATAATACAATCACTTATATATAGGAAGTACCAGCGGCGTATCCACCATGCTTGTATCACATTACACACGTCTCGTTACTCAAATCACTTACCCAAACAAACCACCAATGTAAATTGCCCATGTCTAAACCAATTGTCAAATGTCATTGTGAAAACCATGTCAAAAATGTCTATGTCAAATGTAATCATGTAATGTGTAAACAAAATGTCATGTATGGCAAGTGAAATATGTATCAACTAAACCATAGGTGAAAATGCACAAAACAAAATATTGAAGTAAAACTCAGTTTAAATCAATGTTATGTTTTGTGGATGTGCATGCTATACTGATATAAACACTTATGCGGGATGTTAAACGCAATACATTCAAGCCTTGAGACAGCAGGATAACCTTAGAGTAAAGGTTATCAAAGTGAAAATGTTTTCGGATTCAGTCATTCCTTACACCCAAACAAACCTAGGATGTCAGGAACGGGATTTGTCAAGTCCTATGGTACCATTACTTACTACCGAGCGGCGTAGCTAATGTTAATGAATGTAATAAAGAACCGTTAAACAAACCAAATGTTATACCGAATGTAAGCATGTGATGTGATGTGAATGTACTAAGTATGGACTAAATGAATATACATAGTATGAAAAAGGTAAATGTAAATCAAATGTACTAAGTATGCTAAGTAAACATACAAAGTAGAAAAGTTATGTAAATCAATGTGCTAGCATGCTTAGTAAACATACATAGCAGAAAAAGTAGTGAAAACAATGTGCTAGCATGTTAAGTAAACATACATAGCAAAAGAAAATGAAATCATGTACTAATAGTGTACTAATGAAAATAGCAGGTATATGATATGAAAAACATAGAAAAGCATGAAAGTAACAAGTAGGCACATGTGTTTCACCCCAAAATGTTTGAAAAACAGTAAAAGAGGTGACTATGTACTCACTTGAGGGTGCTTAGAACAACCAAGCAAAGCTAGAGGGATCACAGAAACAAACGACACCCTATATAGATAACTACATAAATAGCCGGACCTAAATCGGGGGATTGGATAGTATGAGGTTTCGTAAACCAAATGAGTATTGGAACTCATATGATATGGTTAATCAAAGCCCACATACTAAAATGAAACCTAACTTAAGTACTTATGACCCATTACGACCCGTTTAGGTAGCTTACGCTACTTTAACGCGTCGTTCGCGTAAAACACGTTTGGAACGCCTAACTAGTCCTATGACAAGTAATGTATGCCTTAACATGTCTAATATTATTGTCTAATCAGTTTAGATGTCAAAATTTAGGTCACATATGCTTAAAATGAATTTATGCGTAAAAAGGGCATTTTGGTAATTTTCCTAAGGCATAAGAATTACTTATCATACAACTACTTAAACGACGTGACCATAAGGTATAACCTCGGAAAGGTTATTCCCTATATACTATGGTCACCTAATGTGTTTGGTCAGATCCTAAAGATCGACCAAATTGGGTCGGGTTCGAAAGCATAGGCGACGGTTTAGATCGCTTATCTTTACAACCCTAAACAAGCACAAATCTAAAAGCGACGAGCTAAACATGCTAGAACATGTTTAGTTAAGTTAGAAAATAGGTTTGGTATCAAAACAAATGGTTTTGATACCCTAGAGTATTTTGGTTACAAAATACGCGAGAAAACGCATTTTGGCCGAAACTACGACTCGTCGCTGAGCCTAGATAACGTGGAAATCAGTAGGTATAGTCACTAGGGACTATAACCATCGTGATTACGCTCACGTTATGAAGTTCAAACGAACTTCGCATTGACCATAAACTGGTTAATGCAGAAAGTCAAACGCAGTTTGACTTTAACGCTAAAGCGAAATAAAAACGCGAAACAATACTTACAGAAGGTCCCCGCAAGATTTGACCCGATTCACTCTCAGGTAGGAAGCATATACTTCCACTTAGAGAGTTTTGAATCAGTTCAAATGCGAGGAATGAAGGAGAATGGGTTGGGTATTTATAGGGAAACTAGAGCCGTTAGGATCGTTTATCAGGAAACGAGCTTCGATCTAAGCCGTCCAAGTGTGCCCCATGTTTCCTAATACCATTGGAGTCCCTAGATTCAGCCCATGGTTTGTTAAAAACCATTTGCAAGAGGTTTTGAGGTGATTAACAGCAGTAAACAGCTGTTTGCAACCAAAATGCAGGTCTGGGAGGCCACGCGGCCCGCGTCAGGATACACACAAACTCAGGCGGGCCGCCTGGGCTTGTCTGATCAGCACAAACTTTAAAAAATGACAGTTTTAGCCCCTGCATGCTTTTAAGTCCATTTTCGACACGTTTAAGGCCCGTTAAGCCATCCTTAAGGCCCTAAGAAGATGCCTAAGTATGAGGGACATGAAACATGCTAAAAATATGCCGGATGTCGGTTCGTTTGGTCGTACGATCGCGATGTTCGCTTAATAACGACGGAATGCGCATAAGCGCGAAAGACGATCCAAATTGCGTGACGAATGGATTTTTCTTATGCCAAACACTAAAATAAAATATTTTAATGCTTACATAAATTTTGGATGTCCGGAAGTAATCAGAACGTAAGTTATGCGCGAAAATGCAAACTTATGCACTTTTTGATGCTTTTAGTCCCTGAATGAGCATAAAGTTTATTTTAGCACACCGAACACCTCAAAGCCTATTTCTAAGCTATGTAAAGGATATTTAGGGTGTGTTTAACTTATGATCAAGTTCCAGAAGGTCTGTTACAGTACATATTGACATACTTTCGAAGTTTGTCGAATTTAGTACCTGTAAGCGAATAAACTTGATTTCGACATACCAAACCATCCAAAACTTATTTCTAAGTTATGTAAGTGTTGTTTAAGGTATGTTAAGCCTATTTCACTATTCCGGAGTGTTTGTTGCATTAAACTGGTTATATTTACGCTTCAGATAGCGTATAACCTTCCAGAAAGCGATTTAAAGCCCGAAATCGAACAAGAGTTGATATGTGCAAAAGATACCCATATTTTTACAAATCCCAAGTATGAAATACAATATTTCATTGGTTTGGTATCTGTTTGATGGTTGAAGTGACACAGGTGTCACAGTCTCCCCTACTGTAGGAAATTTCGTCCCGAAATTTACTTTAGAGGAAACTTGTGAGAGCTTGAAATATGAAGTTTGGAAAGATCGAACAACACCGGTTAGAGTCCTAAACTTCTAGTAACTTTAAATAACATCATGCTTGAAATGTGAGAGGGACACTTATATACAAGTATATAAAGTGTTGTTAGTGCGTCCACCGTACCTCTATTACATTGTTCACATTTTGTTATGGTTGTCACTATTGGTTCTTACACTTAATGATTCTTACTGGGTTTCTGTGCACTGAATTTCATAATTATGTACGCGTCCATAATTATGCAATTCCTTGCATAGTCCGCATAGTGCATCTTAAAATGTGTAGGGGAAGAGAACAACGAACGATCCTGTGATGATTGTGGCTAGATTACCATAGGGTCTTTTTAATTGAGTCAATAAATGATCTCTAGACTGCCAAGGAGTCTTTTCAGCTTATATCATCACATGTCATTCTTAACCAGATTCTGACTCAATCTTTTGACTAGACCACTCAAAGGGTCTCTTTTTGAATCATGGAATGGTACTATATAATCCAAGAGCCTTGACTATCACGTAGAAGCTCAATAAGGATTTAAGGTAGTACCTTTTTGAATATCCTACTACGAATCCCTCATATGAAGACATGAGAGGTTCTACGAGGATATGGATAACGAATGTCAAGAGTATTCAAAAAGATAAAAATGCATAAAAAGAAAACACATAGTGCATAAACACATAATCACATAACTGCTTAACTTGATTTTCAAATTTGTTATCTTTGGACATGGATATATAAAGCACACCAGAAATCTAATCTGTGGATTTCATTTTGTACTTTTAAACATTATCAAGAATCTAACTATGAAGATAGAAAGATTTTAAAGAGGAAATTCGATTTCGAATATAAAGAATCAAAATGTTCGAATTTAGGTACACAAGGAATCCAATTAAGGATTCTGATTTGGATGACAAATATCCACAAGGATCTAATTGTGAAGATAGAAGATCCCATATGGATTTTGGGAATTGAAGATGTTTTGAAACCTTGCACTGGATGTGCTTAAGTCAAAACATGAAGTAAAAATGCTTATGAAACTGAGATGCTAGATATGCCAAGGCGACATATGAAGCGGAATTTGAAGGTTAAGTTAATGTATGAGGAAAATACTTTGAAAACTATGCATGGGGTTCTAAAAAAATGTGTTCAATGTTTTTGAAACCTTATATATATATATAATACTTTTTAAATCATAAAGTAGGTGTAGTATATAAAAAAACGTTTTATAATCTTGCAAGATAAATTTTGAGTTTATGTATAGGGTTTTTGAAAACATGAATGATGCTTTTGAAATCATGCACTTGATATAAGTAATTATACCGTATTAATAACATTTTGAAATCATGAAGGTCGTTTTTTGAAAACATAGACATTGTTTTTGAAATCATGGAGGTTGTTTTGAAAACTTATGTTATGCATGTTGAAAAATCAGAACGTAATGGGTATGAGATTTGAAAATACCCTTTGTTATCTAACCAAGGATTCAAAGGCACAGATGTGCGAAAAGCACGATTACCCATAATTTCGCTTTATTTCTTGTACTTCGTCTCCTAGAATGAAACGAGTACTAAAAATTTTTCGAGGAAATCATGAGCGATCATTTGAAGGGGAGAATCACAAGAGTAGTTCGTAAGGAACATAGTTCCTTGATGTAGATATCATAGGGAAATGCCATACATGTAACTACACTTGTACATCAGAATTGCGAACAGAAACTTTTATTTATGAACAAGGCAGATTGTTTCACAATACAAGAAAACAAAAGAAACAAAGGCATAAGACAATAAAATCTTTTGCTCAGCCAAATGCTCATCCAAGGGTCAGATTTGCATTAGCATGCTTTGCGCAATCCCTTCGGAAATGGCCCATCTCGCCACAGTTGTAGCAAGAACGAACTTGTATAGGATTGTTGCCAGCTTGATTTGGTGCTGCTGCAGCTGGGCAAACTCTTGTTGTATGGCCAATAAGTCCACAAATTAGGCAATTGCGGCACTTCACACTGCCATGATGATGAAGGGTACATCGGTTGCACAAGGGTGCAGTTCCGTTGTAGGGCTTCTTAGCTAGTGGTGTCGCCACTTGGCTAGGTCCCGTTTGATTTGATGCAACTGCTGCGGGTTTCTTTGAAGCCTTACGCTTCCTTAATTTTGGTGCAGGCTTGACTTCTGCTTCCTTTGGTGACTCCTGAGTGGCTGCATTTTTTAGTCGAGACATGGCAATGCCTAGATCCACAGACTTCAGAATCACTTCGCCTATTTGCTTGGCAAATTTGGCTGCTTGCTCGGACATTTGACCGTTGCTGAGGTAAAGAGACATTCTGGAAGAAAATGAAAGATATAGGAAGAAACAAATGAAATGTTATCAGATAAGCTAAACAGAAAGGCAATGCATACGAATTGTGATCATTTGTTTGTTACCTAAGGCAAACAAATGAGATGGTGATAAATCAAAGCAAACTGGTCATAATAATGTATCGCTGAAGACATGCTTGCCTATAAGTGAACACTCACCCCAAGATTTCCCAGGTAAGAGTGACTGGTCTGATACTGCGGATTTGTACGAACACTCTAGCCTTAGACAGAAAACTCAGAGTACATGCATTTACTCTTCCGGTTTGCACGTGTTCACATTATTTAGAACCCAAAACCTTGATGAGATTTTGAAAATTTAGAAGGCACTAGGCCAACAATCAAACTGGAAGGGTTCAAAACCATAGAATAAATCATCCTAGAACAGATGATTAGTTTTCAAATCAGTTTTGAAATTTATGTTCTTGTTGTGGTTGTCGCCTAAGGATAGGTGACGGTATTGTTTTATGACTAAACGCAAGTAAACTTGCGTTAGGGTACTAGGAAGGTTATAGACTAGGTCAAAGCATTTCTAATAACCTAATTCCCTATAACCATGAGCTCTGATACCAACTTTTCTGTCACACCCCAATCACGTAAAACAACAAAACGTGGCGGAATCGTCGGGGAGTGTTGTAACAGAATCATTGTTTTATAACACATGGAAAACTGAAATGTTATTTTATTGATTAAAAGAGTTACAATGTCTTAACAAACAAAGAAGATATAACATAGTTAACTTGTCTTGCATCTTTTAATGTCACTAAGGCCTCGTCGAATCCTATGTGAGCATGTATCATTATCATCAACTATAGTACCTGAAACACATGTGAAAATAGATCAGCATAAAAATGTCGGCGAGTACATAGGTTTTATTGATTTAGGATTCATGACTTATAAGTTTAGAAAAATTGTTTAGTAAAAATCAGTCATGATCCTTGTAAAATGTTTTGTTTTATAAGTCGTTTGAAAAGCGAAGATAGATATGTATAAATAAAGTATAAAGTATGGTTAAATGAATAACCAAGTAAAATGAATTTGTATAAAACAAACTGTTTTGTAAAACAATGTCTTGTGAAAAATATGTTATTTGTATAAAAGTATAAGTCCAAATTGAATGATTTAAATAACGCTACGACATGTAATATAATACAATCACTTATATATAGGAAGTACCAGCGACGTATCTACCATGCTTGTATCACATTACACACGTCTCGTTACTCAAATCACTTACCCAAACAAACCACCAATGTAAATTGCCCTTGTCTAAACCAATTGTCAAATGTCATTGTGAAAACCATGTCAAAAATGTCTATGTCAAATGTAATCATGTAATGTGTAAACAAAATGTCATGTATGGCAAGTGAAATATGTATCAACTAAACCATAGGTGAAAATGCACAAAACAAAGTATTGAAGTAAAACTCAGTTTAAATCAATGTTATGTTTTGTGGATGTGCATGCTATACTGATATAAACACTTATGCGGGATGTTAAACGCAATACATTCAAGCCTTGAGACAGCAGGATAACCTTAGAGTAAAGGTTATCAAAGTGAAAATGTTTTCGGATTCAGTCATTCCTTACACCCAAACAAACCTAGGATGTCAGGAACGGGATTTGTCAAGTCCTATGGTACCATTACTTACTACCGAGCGGCGTAGCTAATGTTAATGAATGTAATAAAGAACCGTTAAACAAACCAAATGTTATACCGAATGTAAGCATGTGATGTGATGTGAATGTACTAAGTATGGACTAAATGAATATACATAGTATGAAAAAGGTAAATGTAAATCAAATGTACTAAGTATGCTAAGTAAACATACAAAGTAGAAAAGTTATGTAAATCAATGTGCTAGCATGCTTAGTAAACATACATAGCAGAAAAAGTAGTGAAAACAATGTGCTAGCATGTTAAGTAAACATACATAGCAAAAGAAAATGAAATCATGTACTAATAGTGTACTAATGAAAATAGCAGGTATATGATATGAAAAACATAGAAAAGCATGAAAGTAACAAGTAGGCACATGTGTTTCACCCCAAAATGTTTGAAAAACAGTAAAAGAGGTGACTATGTACTCACTTGAGGGTGCTTAGAACAACCAAGCAAAGCTAGAGGGATCACAGAAACAAACGACACCCTATATAGATAACTACATAAATAGCCGGACCTAAATCGGGGGATTGGATAGTATGAGGTTTCGTAAACCAAATGAGTATTGGAACTCATATGATATGGTTAATCAAAGCCCACATACTAAAATGAAACCTAACTTAAGTGCTTATGACCCATTACGACCCGTTTAGGTAGCTTACGCTACTTTAACGCGTCGTTCGCGTAAAACACGTTTGGAACGCCTAACTAGTCCTATGACAAGTAATGTATGCCTTAACATGTCTAATATTATTGTCTAATCAGTTTAGATGTCAAAATTTAGGTCACATATGCTTAAAATGAATTTATGCGTAAAAAGGGCATTTTGGTAATTTTCCTAAGGCATAAGAATTACTTATCATACAACTACTTAAACGACGTGACCATAAGGTATAACCTCGGAAAGGTTATTCCCTATATACTATGGTCACCTAATGTGTTTGGTCAGATCCTAAAGATCGACCAAATTGGGTCGGGTTCGAAAGCATAGGCGACGGTTTAGATCGCTTATCTTTACAACCCTAAACAAGCACAAATCTAAAAGCGACGAGCTAAACATGCTAGAACATGTTTAGTTAAGTTAGAAAATAGGTTTGGTATCAAAACAAAGGGTTTTGATACCCTAGAGTATTTTGGTTACAAAATACGCGAGAAAACGCATTTTGGCCGAAACTACGACTCGTCGCTGAGCCTAGATAACGTGGAAATCAGTAGGTATAGTCACTAGGGACTATAACCATCGTGATTACGCTCACGTTATGAAGTTCAAACGAACTTCGCATTGACCATAAACTGGTTAATGCAGAAAGTCAAACGCAGTTTGACTTTAACGCTAAAACGAAAGAAAAACGCGAAAGAATACTTATAGAAGGTCCCCGCAAGATTTGACCCGATTCACTCTCAGGTAGGAAGCATATACTTCCACTTAGAGAGTTTTGAATCAGTTCAAATGTGAGGAATGAAGGAGAATGGCTTGGGTATTTATAGGGAAACTAGAGCCGTTAGGATCGTTTATCGGGAAACGAGCTTCGATCTAAGCCGTCCAAGTGTGCCCCGTGTTTCCTAATACCATTGGAGTCCCTAGATTCAACCCATGGTTTGTTAGAAACCATTTGCAAGAGGTTTTGAGGTGATTAACAGCTGTAAACAGCTGTTTGCAACAAAAATGCAGGTCTGGAGAGGCCACGCGGCCCGCGTCAGGATACACACAAACTCAGGTGGGCCGCCTGGGCTTGTCTGATCAGCACAAACTTTCAAAAATGACAGTTTTAGCCCCTGCATGCTTTTAAGTCCATTTTCAACACGTTTAAGGCCTGTTAAGCCATCCTTAAGGCCCTAAAAAGATGCCTAAGGATGAGGGACATGAAACATGCTAAAAAATATGCCGGATGTCGGTTCGTTTGGTCGTACGATCGCGATGTTCGCTTAATAACGACGGAATGCGCATAAGCACGAAAAACGATCCAAATTGCGTGACGAATGGATTTTTCTTATGCCAAACACTAAAATAAAAAATTTTAATGCTTACATAAATTTTTGGATGTCCGGAAGTAATCAGAACGTAAGTTATGCGCGAAAATGCAAACTTATGCACCTTTTGACGCTTTTAGTCCCTGAATGAGCATAAAGTTTATTTTAGCACACCGAACACCTCAAAGCCTATTTCTAAGCTATGTAAAGGATATTTAGGGTGTGTTTAACTTATGATCAAGTTCCGGAAGGTCTGTTACAGTACAAATTGACATACTTTCGAAGTTTGTCGAATTTAGTCCCTGTAAGCGAATAAACTTGATTTCGGCATACCAAACCATCCAAAACTTATTTCTAAGTTATGTAAGTGTTGTTTAAGGATGTTAAGCCTATTTCACTGTTCCGGAGTGTTTGTTGCATTAAACTGGTTATATTTACGCTTTAGATCGCGTATAACCTTCCAGAAAGCGATTTAAAGCCCGAAATCGAATAAGAGTTGATATGTGCAAAAGATACCCATATTTTTACAAATCCCAAGTATGAAATACAATATTTCATTGGTTTGGTATCTGTTTGATGGTTGAAGTGACACAGGTGTCACACCTGTCTTCACACGCGTTCCCACCCATTTGCCTTTTTGAATTCGGAAGGTTGCAATCCCTTATAAATAGGTTTCCCGTTTAGGGTTTGGGATTTCATTTTCTTCCTTGTTCACAACCACTTCCTTTGACTTCTTGAATAAAAAAATGGCTTCCAAAGCCGATGAATCCTCTTCTTCTGCCCCAGCAAGTTCTGATGCCTTGTATGTCAAATGGTGGCTTACTTCATTCAAAATTCTTATTCAAGATTACGGTATTAGGGTAGAGTGGAATCCTGTACTGTCATACAAGACAGACACGGCATTTCCGTTGAAGAAGGGTAAAATCACTCTATTTAGTAATTTTTTCAAGTTTTGCAACTTCCGCTTGCCGATCACCAAGTTCTGTTAGTTAGTTCTTGATCATTATCCCATCCACATTTCCCAACTGCATCCATTAGGGTTGGTTAAACTCCGACAATTTGAATTTGCTTGGATAGCCCTGGGTTACATCCCTGAACTCACCGTTTTTAGGGCTTTTTTCGTTCTCGTGTGGAAATCCCCCTTTTTTACCTTTGATAGGCGAGACGTCGATGTGTCTTGCTTGAGGGACATTCCTACTAGTTCCCAGGATAAGGATTGGAAGAAGAAGTTCTTCTTTATCGACGCCGATGTGATCCCTGGGAAAATGCAGTGGAGGGAAATGGGACCTAAGGACAAGGTTAAAGATGACGGTCCCCCAAAGGATGTATATGTGGAAAGCGCACTATTTAAGAGATTGTGTCAATGTCCTTCCGAATGCACGGTAATCCAGGAGGGAGCCTTGGTGATGGCGGGAATGAGTCTGATGTGGCGTGATTTCAGGTTGTATCCCTCCTTTCAATGGGATGATGAAGGTATGTGACCCTTTGCTTTGAATTTATTCTGCCAACTGTATGTGCACCAATCGTGTGTAAATGTCACAGGTAAATGGATTTTGTTTGACTTTGTTGATCCTCCGTGGAATGCTGCTTTGAGGGTCGCGGACCGCGTGATTGGTGAACAGGAACCTGATGTACTGAAAATCCATCTAGAGCAGTTTTTTGCTGCATGCTGTGCCGGTGGATCTGGCTGCGTATATTTCCCAGCTTCCCACTAGCGGAGGATGTAATGTTTCTGCCGCAGAGGCGAAGAAACCGATCCGGGTGAAAGTCACCGGGAGGAAGTACATAGCTGCGGGGCCGCTACTTCCACTGTTATAGTCGGTGTCTCTGTGCCCGCTGGGGATGTTGCTGTTACATCTGCTGCTAGTGAGTTGGCGAGTCCAACTCGCGTGTAAAAAAAACGTAAAATTTTCCTGCCCTGACTGCTTTTGAGGCTATTCAAACCGCGTATGCCATGCCTCCCAGTAAGTGACTTTGTTTGTGGATGTTAGTATAGACCTTGTGTTCCATGTTGCTGAACATCTGCTTTAACACAGGTTCTGTTGTTGGGGTTCAAGTTGAGGTTGTGTCATCTCCCCCTTGTCGTCTGTGGATGTTATGCCTTCCGCTACCAGCGAACCAAGCCTTTTGGAGCTTATATCCCAGGCAAGTGCTGCCGATGTTGTCAGTTGTCCTATGTCGCCTCCTATGCCCACACCTGTTGTGGTTGTGACAACTAGTCCGGTTTCTACACCCATGCCTTCAAGTGTTACTCCCACCTCCTTGTTCGACTCTCCTTTAAGCATTTTTTCTGCAACTGGAAAGGAGACGCCTATGGTGTTCGCTACTCATGAGGCGACCATTACCGGAGATACCGCCGTGAGCGATGCTGGGGGGTCCAGTAGCGGGATTGCTGATAATGGGGCCCGTTTGGGTGATGATCTTTATCTAGCCACTATTAATTGGGATTCAAATGTGCAAGATAAACGTTATCAACCCAAGTGGAAAATAGTAGAGTCGTTGAGGTTGATCTGCCCCCAGTGGTACATCATTGAGTTGAGCGTGCATATCCCTCGGCTGAGTCAACTTATATTGAGGGGTTCAATAATGAGAATTTGATGACTACCACGATGGTGGACTCCGTTAGTCAGCCTCGGAGGCTAGCTGAAATCTGTCGCTGGTGGATGTATGATAACAATGAGCTCCATCAGGCACGGATTGTAATTCAAGAGCTGAAGGATGAGAAATATCGTTTGGAAAGTCCACTTCATGCTGCTGGTTTGAGGGAAAGCAGGTTGGTGTCTGAGAAAAGCCAGGCAGAGGATGATTTGAAGCGTGTGACGGCCCATCTTGTTGAGGAGAGAATAATATGGGCTCGTGATATAGCGGAGAAGGATCGAGTCCTTGCTCATGCTAAAACTGTTCAGGAAGAATTGTAACGTAAAGCTTTTACCGAAGCTCAAAAGGTGAGATCTGAGATGTTTGCTAAGATGGAAAAGTTTCGAATTGACACTGATTTTGTGTCTCAGGTGCAGGAGCGGTACTAAGCTTTAACTGTTGAGGTGGAAGCGTCTAATGCCAAGGACCGAGCCAAGCAAGTTGAGTTGGAGGTCGGGTTAGCCGTTTGCCTAAATGTGACAATTTGACGTGTAATGATGACTTGCTATTAATTTTGCTACCGTCATCACTATCAGGCTCTTTAAAGATATATAAATTAAGTCTCACTTTTTCCAAATTTGGTAATTCGAAAAAATGAGCCGGAAGCGCCATAAACAGAAAATTTCCGAAGTCTTCTGACGCTTGGATGAAGCTGATGGTTTGATTCATCTTCAAACTCCGATGACGGAGGATATGATTAAAGGAAGGAAGGTGACCTCCGATGATGTTGTACCCCGGGTTAGCCAGTCTTGCAAGAGTGTCATATATGAGGGTCCTTCAAAAGCTGATGCAAGTGTGATATCACTATCAGCTGACACTGTAATGGAAGCCTTTCTTCCTGATCCTGTTCAACGATGTAGACTAGTGTACGAACGACGCCGCAGTGGCCATTCCTGTACAAACCTGGTTGATGATCGGGAGGTGGTGGCTCTTCCGGTAGATGAGGAGAATGTCGATTACTTGATCGTTGATCCTCATCCGTTGGAAGATTATGGTGTGGCATTGTACACCCCTGCAGAGGTGAGGGCAATGCTTTCCAAGAAGTAGATATTTAGAACATGTTCGTTTTTTGGTTCCCGTATGTTAGTGTTTAGCAACAGGGACAAGTACTTGGTTTTTTGTAAGATAGTTGTATGTATTTATTACCAAAATACCTATCTTTTTTTTGTTGTGGTTAATGTATCTATTACCAAGATACCCACTTTTAGCGCTGTATATTTTTTATCCTTGGACTTATAAATGAAAAATATTTCGTATCAAGGATGCTTTTTTACCGTTATGTGCAGTTTGAACGCGATGGTAAATTTTGTTGTGCATGTAAGTAATGAGGGAAAATAATAAAAAGAAATAACTTTTATGAACTCAAGACTTAGAAGATAAAAGAGACATCGTTAGAGATGAATTACAATTGTTTGTAAAAGGAAAAACAATCAAACCCGCCGTTAGGGGCAGGGCTTTACATATAACATTTTTTCAATTGAGCCGCGTTCCAGCTACGTGGGAGCGCGGTACCATCTAGTTTGGACAGGAGGTAGGCCCCTTTGCCTAGGTCTTCTTGGATGACATAGGGACCGTCCCAGTTGGGTCCCAGCTTGCCTGAGGGCTCCGCTCTACTGGCTTCGTTGTCACGCATGACGTATTCGCCTTCCTTGAAAGTATGCTGAGCCACGAGCTGGTTTTAGTACTTTTCAAAAGTTTTCTTGTACTTTGCCTCGCTGATGGCGGCTACCTCACACCGCTCTTCCAGTAGATCTAGGCCTTCCATTAGGAGCCTGTCATTGTCATCATTAGTAGTGAGACGTCGTAGCGAGGGTAATCCGACTTCCGTGTGTATCATTGCTTTTGCGCCATACGTTAGGCTGAAGGGGGTTTCATTGTTACTCGTCTTGGGCATTGTTCGATGTGCCCAGAGGACATTCAGCAGTTCTTCCAACCAAGAGCTTCCTTCATAACCTAACCTTTTTATCCCATCCAGCAAACTCCTATTTGCCCGCTCCACCTGACCATTTCCCTGGGGGTGTGCTACCAATGTAAAGATTTGTTAAATCGGAAGTTCTGCACACTAATTTTGGAAGATCCAGTCGATGAATTGCGCTCCGTTATCACTCACCAAGTATAGCAGCAGTCCAAATCGGCACACTATGTGCTCCCATAGTAACTTTTTGGCGTTTTCAGCAGTTATTTTAGCCAAGGGTTTGGCTTCAACCCACTTGATGAAATAGTCGATTGCCACAATTAGGTACTTTAGCATCCCGGGGGCCAGCGGGAATGGCCCCACAAAATCGAGTGCCCATTTTTGGAAAGGCCAGGCCGCCGTGACAGGAATTAAATTGTTCTTGTGGCGGAGTGTTTGTGGAGCAAAATTTTGGCAACTACAGCACCTTCTGAGTTCAGCTACCGCGTCTTCATGTATCCCAGGCCAATAATACCTGGCGTTATGGATTTTGGCGACCACTGCCCGAGGTCCAGCATGAATGCCACATATGCCAGCGTGTATTTCTTAGATTAGGTATTTTGCTTCTGCTGGGGATACACACCGCAGTAGTGGTCCCAAGTATGACTTCCTGTACAGGACGTCGTTGTTTACTTCATATTACAATGCCTTGGTTTTTATCTTTTGGGCTTCACCTCTGGTGGGGGGTAATTCCCCCTTTGTGAGGAAATTTAGGATCGGAGAGTACCAACAGGGTTCCTCCGCTGTGATGGCGGAAACTTCCCGGGGTTCAATGGAAGGTGTTTCTAATGTTTCTACCTTTACTTCTCTTTCCATACCATAGGTAGCAAGTTTGCTCAAGGCGTCTGCTATTTGGTTTTTTCCTCGATGGACGTGATTAAGCATGACACTGTCGAAGGAAGCTATGAGCTCCTTAGTCTTAGCCAAATATTTTGCCGTTGATTCATCTTTGGCTTCTTATGTTTCATTTACTTAGTTATTGACTAGCAGAGAGTCAACATATGCGTCGACCCTTGTTGCTCCGATAGATTGGGCCATTCTTAAGCCCGCGAGTAGTGCTTCATATTCTGCTTCGTTGTTGGAGCATTCAAAGTCAAACCGTAAGGCGTACATCAGCCTTATTTCATCTGGGCTTATTAGCATGAGACCTGCCCCAGATGCTTTTCCACTAGACGATCCGTTAGTGTACAACTTCCAGGTTTGCCTGGTCGTGCTGGACTCCGGTATATCTTGGACCGCTGGGTCTTGTATTACTTCTCCATTGCGAATTTTAGCCAAGAAATCAGCGATCACTTGCCCCTTAATTCCTGTTCGCTTTCGATATTCAATATCTAGGGCTCCCAACTCAATCGCCCATTTAGCCAATCTTCCGGAGATCTTTGGCTTGTGCAGAATTTGCCGTAGCGGGTAATTTGTTAAGACATGTACGCGATGCCCTTGAAAATATCTTCTGAGATGCCGGGTAGCGGGGACTAATGCCAGCACCAACTTTTCAAGTGTTGGATACCGCGTTTCGGGTCCCGCCAGAACTCGGCTGATATAATATATGGGTGTTTGTTTTCCATCTCTTTCCACCATGAGTACCGCGCTTACCGCGTTATGAGCTACCGCCAGGTACATTTTTAGTAGTTCTTCTTGGTATGGCGCTGTCAACATGGGTAGTTTTTCAATGAACCGCTTCATGTCTTGCAAAGCTTCTTCCTCTTCACTGGTCCACTTGAAGTTTTTCCTGTTAAGGCAATCTTTCAAAGTCTTTATGAATAGCAAATATCTGTCGGCGTGTCTTGCCAAAAATCTGTTTAACGCCACTAGACATCCGTTCAATGCTGTTGGTGCATACGTCTGTCGACTTCGTCTTGTATAGAGTCTTGTACTAAATATGTTAGATCATGGTGCGTAGTTCAAGAAATAGGTTGTATAGGGTTAATTCCGCTTGTAAGGGTAAATCCGTTTGTGTGGGGTAATTCCGCTTGAAGTGTTGTTGAGGTAATACCGCGCAGAATTAGATTCCGTTTGGAATCTAATTCCGTTTGAAGACTGTTTCAATCGGAATTAGGAATCCTATAAATACCCTACAAATGAAATCATTTGTAACATTCTGTGCTTCCGGTACCGAAGTGCTGCAGACGTGCCGTTTGATTGTAAACTGTGTTAAAACAATAAACAAGGCAATTAAAAGTGAATTCAGCTATTTTACAAGTCTGTTTCTTTGTTTCCGCCTTTGAAACAGACAATAACTCTTCTGATTGACTCGTTCGGGTCACAACTCGATCCTACTAGTGGTATCAGAGCTCAGGAGGAAGAGTTCTTACCAAAACATCCATAATTTCTGACTTCTACACCTTTTTTTTGAAATTGAACTTGTTTTCACGGTCAATATGTCTTGAAATTCACATATTGTGTGCGAGATAGTGTTTTAATGAATCCTTGAGAAAATTGGACCTTAATTCGAATTAAAACATATAAAATTGGTAATTTTGTTTGAACTACAGATTGTAAAAGATGACTTCAGTCTAATTCCGTTTCGAAATCACAGCTGAATTTCAAACGAAATTACCTAATTCCTCTTGAAATTCATAATTTCGCTTCTGAAGGGTAATTCCGTTTGAAACCGTTTCACACGATATCACCTAATTCCGCATGGAATTAGTCTTAATCCCGTTTGAAAGAGTAATCTCGTTTGAAATCACCTAATTTCAAACGAAATTACCTAATTCCATTTCAAATAGTAATTTCGTGTGAAGTAATTCCGCGTGGAATTACTAATTCCATTTGAAAGTTGCAATTCCGTTTGAACTTTCTAATTTCGTTTGAAGTGTTGTGCAGGTAATCTCGTTTGAAGAGTATTTCCGTTTGGACTTAGATTTCGTTTGAACTTGTAATTTTGTGAAAAAATTACCGAAAACATGGAAGAGGATTTTTACAATGCGTTTGCGACACCAATTGCTCCAGTTACAGCTGCTGAAACTGTGTACAAAGAGAATGAGACCTGAACTTATATGAAACCGCCAAAACTCATGTACATTGAGGATTTTCAAGGATGGAAAAATCGATTTGAGAACTGGGTGCAAGCTTATAAATTTGATGCTTGGTGTTCATTGTTGAAAGATTATGAGAAACCAAAGAATGAACGAGGGATTGAAAAAGCTATTTGTGACTACTTAAAGAGTGACAAATTGAAATTTACAAGAGAGAAAATGATGATCAGTATTCTTCACAAGCAATTAAAGAAGATATTTTTGTTTTGCTTCAACATGAGGGAACGGCTAGGTCAATTTGGAATGCATTGATTCAGAAATTCAAAGGAAGCGCAGATATGATCAAAAACAAAAAGGCGTTATTGAAGAAATCGTTTGATATGTTTGCAACTTTCGACCATGAAACAACAAAGCAAACCATTGATAAATATTGTCATTTGGTATTGGAAATGGGAAGATTGGATATTAAGAAGGATGATGATGAATGAGTTGATAAACTAGCTGAAGCGCTACCACAGCATAAGTGGGGAACTTATTTGATGATTGTGAAACACATGAGGAAGTCTGAGAATATGAATTTGGCACAGTTCATTCAGAAAATTGAAGAGCATCAATTGGATATTCAGAAAACTGCTATCATGACGAATCCGAATGCTACACAAGATGTCAGTTTATATTACCGAGGGAACAAGTTTGAGGCAACCACCAGCCCCAGCCCAAAGATCCAAACTGGGTTTAGTGATGACAGTTCATCTGGAACAAAGGGTAGTAATGTAACTCAGAGTGGTGGATCTTCATCTTCATTTTCAAGCTTTGATCCAAATCATACAACATCAAGTCCTCAAAAACAGAACTCAGCAAATCTTCAATGCAATGTCACTTTGAATTTTCAAAACGGTCACAATCTTTCTCCAGAAATTGCAAAACAGCATATGGCATCACTTGCTAATATGCTAGAGTCACATGAAAGTCTGACTGCAGGAAGAATTGGAAATCCTATGCTTACCAAAGAGGATTATGACCAAATTGATGCAGAAGAGCTTGATTTGATGGATATCAAATGGTGTCTAGCCAGTGCATTTAGAAGAGCAGAAAAATTTACACAAGTTACTGGTAGAGATGATTTTCGTGAAATGAGTGCATCTCCAATTGGATTTGATAAATCAAAAGTTACATGTTTTCGTTGTCATGAAAAAGGTCACTTTAAGCGTGAATGTAGAAACAAAGAAGCTGATGGAAGACAAGATCAGTCCGGAAAGAACAATTATTATCAGAAATCAATTTTTCATCCGATTACTCAACAAAAGGAACAACAAACTGCTCATGCTAGAATGATCGAAGATGCAAATAAGAAAGCTTATTATGGTATCATTGATCAAGATGATGAGAAAATGGCTGCAGGTTTTAGCTGGGATAAATACGTTCAAGATAACCCACACTTAAGCTCAGCTTTTGTTTGCTAGAATTCTGGGTGAAGATGAGGCTAGTCAGAAAAGTATCCCGATTTTTCCAGATCTAGGAAGTGATATTGATACTGATGATGAAGAAGAATATCTTAACAAAGCTAGAAAAGGCATAGATCTTGACAGTTTTAATTTATTTTTTGCAGATAAAGTTGAGATGCTGAATCAGAAAAAGATTGCTAGATTGAGGAGAGAGCTGGAAGCAGCAAAAATACTCGCTGATGAAAAGGCAAAGACAGAAGCTGGAGAAGCTAATGGTGAAGCAGTGACTGAGAAAGTAGTAGAGAAAATCGTTGAAGTGGAGAAAGTGGTGGAGAGAATCGTTGAAATAGAAAAAATAGTCGAAGTTGAAAAAGTTTTCGAAGTAGAGAAAATTATGGAAATAGAAAAAATTGTTGAAGTTGAGAAACTCGTTGAAGTTGAAAAGACTGTCGAGGTTGAAAAGATAATTGAAAACGTGGTTGAAGTTGAAAAACCATGTTTGAAGTGTTTAGAAACTTGCAAAGTTTGTGAGGAAAAAGACATGAAGATTAGTGAGCTGGAAGAGCTAAAAGAAAATTTATTGTCTGATGTGAAGTATGTGAAGGAGTCATACGATTATTTGAATAGAACAGTTGATGGCTTGAAAAAGACAAACTTAGAAATTGATGCCGCTATGTCAAAAATGAGCTCAACATTAATGATGAAGCAGAAGATCATCAATGAGTATATTGAAGATTGTGCTAAACTAAAGCAGGATTTAGAGCTTGAGAAGATTGAGAGTGAAATGATTAAACGATTATTGTTGAGCTATACAACATGTGATTATTTGATTGATCGTGTTTATCCTACTGTTGCAGGTCTTGAGGCATTCAAGGAAGAAAAGACTGAAGATACTGATACTGGTAAGAAACAAAGTGTCAAGTATAACAGATGTCCGCCCCGATTTTTGAAAGTTATTCTCCTAGAAAGCCAAATGAGGAACGAGTAAATAAGGCTCTCAACATCAAAATAAAGTCTGAAATCATTGACGAATTACCAGACAATATTGATGTCACATTCACAGCGTCTGACACTGATCATGAGTCTAAATTTTTAAAGAAAGTGGTCGATCAAGTGTTGGATACGGATGAAGAGTCAAAACCGGAGTTTAAGTCTGAAAGTTCGAGTTCGTCAGAAAAGAGTCCGAGTTCACCGGTTAAACGGTTTATAATAAAGAATTCTTGTTATCAAAATCTAATTTGAATGATGGATCAATCAAAGTAGCTTATACTTTGAATGATTCAGACAAATTATATTCTGATAAAGAATTTCCACTAAGAAGTGTCAAAATTGAAATGATCAAACAGGTTTTCAAATTAACAGAAATTAACATTTCTGAAATAAAAGATTTAAATCTTGATGGTAAACCTAACAACTACACTTCTTCAAGAATTCAACAAAGAGTAAATAGGAAAATGGGTTACGGCTCTTGTTATGGTTTTCAAAAGAAACCAAACCATAACAGTAATTTCAAAAAGAAAGGTTTAGGTTTTAGTTCTTCAGAACATTATAAAAATGAGAAAAATTATAAACCAAAAACAAAATTTGTTAAAGGAGGAAGTTCAGATGAAGAGCAGAAGAAACCATTCTGGAAACAATCAAATCAAGAGTTTCTTGCTGAAGTGAAGAAGAATGTGAAGAAATTTGCTCCAAGAGTTGATAGAAGAACCTATTTTAAGTGCCAAAAAAGCTGGACACATTGCTTGGAACTGCCACGAGTCCAATTATTCAAAACAGGAAGTTTCTTCTAACTCTGAAATGAGAAGGAAATGTGTTAGTAATTCGGAACAATTAAAAGAAAAGGCTAAAATGTTTGATAAATCGACTTTGGAAGTTGGTGAAACTTCAAAATGGTTTTACAAAAGAAAAGCAGATGAAAACACACAAAGATGGTTTGTAAAATCTGAGAGTAGTTCTGACAATGAATCAGATTCCATAAAATCAGAGGAGTCATATGTTGAGAAGAAGAATGAGAATTCCATTCCAGAGGTGAACGATGAAAATTTTCCAAAATTGGCAAAGGAAAATTTGAAGCAAAAATTAGGTAAAACTGAAATTTCAGGTCATTTCTTTGCTGGTAAGAAAGAATTTGATGCTGAAAAGGTGTTTAATGGAAAGATTAAGCATATTTTTGGGGAAAATGGTTGATGGGAAAGTAAAGGGTGCAAAAGAATTTTACAAATCAAAATGTTGGTGGGATAGATGTGTACCAGAATCTCCCAAAGCTGGTCAGGCTTGGGGGAAAGTATTTCCTAACTGAAATCCTGACTTGCCGGAGCTCCCAAGTTGGTGATCGTGGAGCATGAATTGGCATCATTCTTAAAATTGATTGTTTTGTCAAAAATCTTAAATTTGTTAAATTTTTACAGATTTTAGACTTGCCGGAACTCACAGGTTGGTAAGTGAGGAGTAGGTATCGGCATATTTCTTGAGAAAATCAATTATGTGATATATCGATCATCAAGATTAATCAGGGACATTAATTTGAACTTGATTTATCTTTCCTTCAAGTGGTTTAAAAATCAACAAAACTTATTTTCCGGAAAAACCATTTTGATTAAAACAAACTTAAGTGTTTTGAAATCATAATGGGAAAATAGTTTGTTGTAAGGGGGAGTTCTGATTGTTTATGCCAACTGGATGGCGAAGTGAAGCAATTCGGATCAGTTATCACTTTGCTTGTGCAGTTTATTTTCAAGTTTTTTTTAAAGTTTTTGAATTTTAGGGGGAGTAAGAAATTTCAGAAAATCCAAAAACATTAGAAAATTTGAAAAAGCCAAAAACATTGAAAAATTTGAAATGAGTTTGGTTGTGAAGAAGAGGAGATGATAGTACATTAGTGGACTATCACAACACGTAAAGATTTGGAAAGTCAAAAAGTAATAAATGATTTCACTGAGGATATGTCAGTAGATTTTTACTCATTTAGTTGATTGTTTTCGAGATATAAACATAAAATCAAACTTACTTATATCGTGGGGAACATTTCTTGGATATATGGGTAACCCCCGAAATCTTGTTTGAAAGGTCCCTCTTTCTGAGATACTAGCTCTTTATACTCAGTGATATCTGGGGTATTATCCCGGGACTTCTGATTTTGCGGAAGCAATAGCCTAGTCCTCGTATAATACTTTATGCTTGCTTGAAATATAGCGTTGCCCTCAGCATAAAAATGATGAAACATTGCAAAATGCTAATCATATGCTGTTGAAGAAAAGATTCTCTAAAGTGAACACACCAAAAGACGAGCCGTCATCTCTTTGCTGAACGGAAATTCTGACCTGAGCTCTCATGGTTTCGTATTTAACCCTTTACAGATATCATCTAGGTATATTCACATGTAAGACTGAATATTGGGATCTGGATACGAGAGTATATTCAAGTGATGGGACACGCGAATAAGTTTAAGTGCTTAAAACATTAATCTCGTATCTCGAAACAATTGAACTTTGTGTAAAGATTTACCTGATAATCTACATGAATCATTTAGAATTTAAAATGTCTAAAGCTTAACGGTGTTAGTAATTTGTCTCATTAATTGATATGATCCTCTTACACAAACTCTCAAAAATAGTGTCTGTAAATATTTCTGTTCAATATTCAAAAATCCAAAAAGAGTTTCAGTGTGTTTTAGCATAAGTTTTTTGAAAATACAAAAAGATTTTCGACAACTGATGATGAAAAGCTGATTTTCAAAAATCCAGGTGCAAAACATGATGAACAGGTTTGGGAAGAGTTTGTTTGAAAGTTATATTTACAAGTGTTCATCAGATATATTAAATGCTAAATCTTTCAGATCGATTCCTGCAGAAGGTTAAATTTGACAAATTGATTAAATTTGTAAATCTTACTTTGAGGTAGAGGATGTGCAGGACTGCCTGGATTTTGATGCTGAATAGAAAGCCAGGTTTCGATCCTGATCCTATGAAAGCCAGACTACGGTCTCAGTACAAGTTGAGGGGGAGTCTGTTAGAGAGAGAGAGTCTGAAGATACAAGAGCTAGGAATTTGATCCTCAAGATGCCATAGATTGATAGAGCATCATCCGAGGGGGAGATTAGCTGAAGAAAGAGTTAGAGTGTGATAAGAGCCAGATAGAGATTCTGGAAGCCCGAAGACTTGTTAGGATCGGAAGCTGTCATGATTGTGTTTGTTTGTATAATTTGAATACATCAATAGAAATGAACAGAGTTTAAGTGCAGCGGAAATGAACAACAAACTTTGTAAACACAATCAAAGGAGAAAATAGATTTGAGAAACACATGATTTGCATTCAGTTAAAAGATTAAAAACTAAATCAAAAGATTACAAAGCATGCTTACAAAGATCTAAGCTCCCCCTCAGCTGGATACCCCAAGGTTGGTTGCACAAGATGAAAGGATTAGACATTAGAAGAAGAACTTGCTCAGTCAATCAAATGTAACAGTACAGAGTACTGTTACATTTATAAGCAGTCCAATCCACTGGGCATCTCAGCTGACGTCACCATAAAAGTGACATCTAACAGACTAACAAACCCTATCTACTGATCTATATAACTATTGCTTTACTAACTACTGATGTTGCATTACATTACACAAGATGAATAAAACTGCTGCTGCATCCTTCCACTACTATGAACCCAGCAGTACTTGTTATGATCATCAGTGCTTGACTCAAGGCAGCAGATTGGGCAGTAGGGCTTTAGTCTTCATCAGTCTTTCATCTAATTAGCAGTTTCCAGTGTCAGTAGATGTTGATAAATGCAGTACTTTGGAGTATATCAGATGTTGGAGCCACAGTCAAAGGGAAAGCTTATAGTAAACAGCTGCTTATTATGAATCCATTTTTGTGATCCTGTTTTGTCTTTTATTATCTGTTCCTCTGGTAGGGTTCAATCCCAACAATCTCCCCCTGGAACAGATAATGCCAAAACCCTTCATTATTCAGGAATTTTATTTCTCATCAAAAGTTCCCTAGCTTGTCTTTTAAATTCTTCTTCAAAGGCCTTGGAACATGAGTCATCCTCAGCCCTACACAGTGAAAGCTCAAGGAGATCCTCCAAATCTTCGACACTAAGGCCTAGTGCTTCTTTCCTTGACATATACTTCACTTCGCCATTGGATCTGACCAAGGTCAATACGTGGGTCTTTTGATCAGACATCCACTTTAGTACTTTTAATCCTAATGGGTTTCTTGGGAGAGATTTATTTTCCGATGAGTTTGGAGATGTTGGCCTTGTGAAAATTTGCAGACTTTCAGACATTTGTTTGAAGGCCATTTCAATGACATTGTTTGCTGTAGCTATGTCTTCTGCAGTTTTCTTTTCAATCTGCTCTTGTCTCTTTTGTTGATCTGGCTCAAGGTCGGATGGTTCTACTGAGTCATTTGGTGAAGCAAGTTTGGTTAACTCCTTCTTAAAAAGGTTTTGAATTTTTGCTGAGCTCTCTTCTTTTAGACCCATTTTCATGATGGTTTCTGTGAAGTACTCAGCTTCCTTTTCCTTTTCCTTTACCTCTTCACTAGACAACTGTTTTCCTTCTTTTTGGTTTGACCGAAGAATAGGATTATCTGCTGATTTGAACAGTGTTTTGAGGTTTTCAATCTGTTGTTCAAGCTTCATCATTTGTTCACGCTTCTTTGAAGTGCCTGAGACAGTTATATTTCTTTTCTTCAGCCTTTCATAGGCTTCATCAGTATGCTACTTCAACCATTTTGATATGGCATTGGCAGTGTCCACCTTTGCATCCACCAGCTCCTGTTTCTTTCTCTAGTACTCAGATGTTAGGTCAGCTTTGAGCTTTTTGTATTTGTTCGAATTTGGAGCAGTCTTCTTCTTTCTTGGATCATTTTTTATCCTTTTAATTATGTCTGCCTCATGCTTTAAAGCAACTATTGGCTATTCTTCAAACTGTTTTTCTTTAGCATGATAGAATTTCTCTTTCATGATATAGGCTAAATATTCTTTTCTTAATTTATTTTGTTGATCAACCTTTTCTTTGTTTACTTCTTGTGCAAACTCTTCCATCTGCTTAACTTTTGAGAGTAAGAATTCCAGTTTTTTAGCAATGGACTCGTTACTTAGACCTTCACATTCAACTTTAGCTCTTATTTTAGCTTGCCTTGCCATGAGCTTGAGATATTCATTCATATCCTCTGGAGCTATAAAGCCTATGAGTGAGGGGAATCTTCTGTTTGAAGGATCTTCCTCTGTGTAGAATTGTCTCATCTCATTTTTTACAACTTCTAGTTCCAATGGATATTTTGCAGCATTAGGATCATGTATGTCCTCATCGGAAGGGATTAGTTTTCTTTTTCTGGTGTAGAGCTTTGGTTGTGATGTAGGAATGGTGAGAGCAGTGGTAGATGGTTGACTAACAGTAGTTGAAACAACTGGTGTTTCAACTGCTGTTGTCATTACAACTACTAATATGTCAGCAGATGTCTTCTGCTTTTGAGCAGGGGTTGTGATGGTGTGTGTTGATACTGCAACTTTGGTTTGGCTATTCCCTTCTGGCTCAATGTAAATACCATCATCAATTCCTTTCTTCATCCACTTGATCTTCTCCCCCTTTTTGGCATTATCTGGGAAGGGTTCATTCATGAAGAGGACAGTGGGAGGAATTTTTTCCAGAGGCACTTTGGATATGGGCTTTGATAGCTTTGATGTCAGCCTGAGTATCGTTGAACCTTGATTCCACCATGTTTGTCAGCTTTTGTACATGTATAGCATGCCGCTGATCAGCCATCTGTTTTTGTCTTTCCAGCAGTGGTTGGAACATGTTCCAAAGCTCATTTGCAGCAGGTGCAGGTTGTGCAGATGCTTGAGCTGGAGCAGCAATGGATTGTGCTTTTTGAGCTGTTAATAGCTGTTGCACCATATCCTTTATCTCAGCAACTGAGTTTTCTAGATTTTCAACTCTGCCCGTCAATTCCTGATATTTTGAATCATCACCTGAGTTAACGGGATCATCTGAATCCCCACCAGCAGTGGTTATACCAATGTGTGACTTAGGAACTGAATCCCAGAAGTCATTCAATGATGCCCCTTGTTCTTGGTACTGAGGACTTCTTCCTTCAAAACTAGATAACCTTTTGAGGGTACCAGAAGGCAATACATACTCACTGGTGGTTATCATAGGTGTTATTGTAGGAATTGCCTTCAAGGGAGTCTTACTAATGAAAGAATTGGCCAATTGTAGGTCTGTTGATCCAACATTTGTAGTTGCTGCTCCACTTGAACTACTGAAAGAAGTTACTAGTAACTCCTGCAGTGTAACCTCCTCAGCTGTTGCTGGGATAACAGAGATATCAGCATCAGACCCAGTCACTTGTGGGAGTATACTCTCAGTGATAGGTGATTAAGAGGAACTGGTTTGTGTCTGAGTAATATCAACTGCATGCAACAAAGGTATTATTGATGGTGGTAATGTAGGTGGTGAAGGTAAAGGGGTTGCAAGAGACATGTCCTTGGGATTAGGACTGAGGAAGATGGATCCGAGTGGGTCGAGAGCTTCATATTGTGGGGTCCCTGTGTTTACAACCTGATCCTTTTATGAGGATGCAGGAGGAGTTTGAGGCAAGGGTGGATATCTTTCTTCCAACTGCTGTGAGGAAGAAGCAGCAGTGGTTATTGGTGACATTTGTGTTGTCACTGGCAGTGACTGTGGGATCTCATCTTCCATAGGTGCCTTTGTTTTGGGTTTGGGGGGCTTTCTGGATGTTTTCTTTTTGGTCTTTTGGTGGTGGCAGGTGTGGGTTTCAAAACAGTGGGTGTGCTGTGCTGCTTTGATCACCTAGAGCAGTGGGCTCAGCAGCCGATACCTGAGGAGCAGTTTCATCTGCTAAATTCTGCTTAGGTACCTCTGCTTTTGTTTTTGAAGGGGCTAACATCCTTGAGAAATTCTCAGGTGTTAAACCATTTATTTTAAAATAGGTGCCTTGTTTGAGCAAATTTTTATCTTTTTCTTCAAACTTTTGTTCAAAATAGTAGCTTAAGAACCTTGGGAAAAGTAAGAATGATTTGCTATCAACATTTTTCACCATGTCATTAAAAATCACCTGGGGGTAATTGTAATTTTCATTGTTTAAAATAGCATATCCCAGACATTGGATTTTTAATGGTATTTCATTAAAAGAGGTTGTTTTATTTGAGGCACACATCAAAAGAGTGTGAAATAAAAACTTGGGTGCAGAAGGGAAATAGCCTTTTTGTAAGGTATCTCTTTTTGGTTGTTCTGCATACCCCCTGTTCAAGAAATCATTTTTCAACTCGGTTTTAGAAAAAGAAGTTTTACCTTTCTGATCATCGAGTTTAAAGACTTCTGAAATGGATTGTGGAGTGATTTGAATGGCTTTACCCTATATAGAGGAGTTAATGGTTTTGACAATGTCTCCTTGTTTTTCAAGGGTAGCATTTTTCCAGAACTCTCTCTGGGTTTCTTGGTAAATGGGAGCATCTACAGTAAGCAAAGTTTTGTACTTTGATGCAGATATTGTGTCGATGATGGAGTTGAAGGTGTTGGTTGAAGTGGGTTTTGTGAGGAGACCCAAATAGCTGTGAGGAGATTTGTATGGAATTTCAATGGGTTCAGCTGCCATTTGAGTGGTGTCTGTTGAAACAGAGGAAGATGATGGTTTTGATTTAGATTTCGATTTTGATTTCGTCATTTTTGATGAAGAAGATCGAAGAATGATTTTTGCAACGATGAGTGGGAAACTGCTTTGAGAAGAGAATTTTGGAATTCAATTCGACAGTGAAACCCTGTTTGGGGTTTTAGTCAGGGTTTTATTTTAGGGGAAAAAGTGAATGCTGATGTGGCAGCGGTTATAATGATCTGACGGCTAAAAACTGACCACGTGTCAAACCCTGATGGAAGAGTAAATAATGGAGGACAGATGTTTTGAGAGCCACTGATGAATCAAACATTAGTAGTTACAACGGTAATAAATGGAAAAGTGGGTGATTTTTACTATCAGTGGATGCTTCATACTACATCAGTGGATAGCATATCAGTAGATAGAACACTGATTTTGAACAGCAGTGCTTATCAAGAATATGATAGAGCAGGGGTTGACTTTCAGCAGTGGACATACTTTAGAAAATAGATGTTTGAGCACAATAGTGGTAGGGAAATGGAGAGATTTTGAAAGGCTATTACATCAGCAACTGTTAGTGCAGCAGTGGTTGAACTTCTGACAAATAAAGTTAGCATCTGCTTGTTCAGATAATGGAATTGATTTTGTCTTGTGTAAGCACAATATCATGTCCAACATCTGTTAAGCTGCAGAAATGCTATGCTTAACAAAATACATTTTAGATGCAGATTATCAAGTTTAAATTGCCAGCAGTTATCCCAGAGATTTTTGTTCAAGGTTTTGCCACATGTTTATTATTCCTGAGAGTGGTTCAGCATCCTAGATGATGAAAGCTTCTTTACTAAGGCCACTCATTTTATGTCTAATCATTTGAATTAGAACATGAGTATCTTAGTAATTGAAGAATCTATTTGCACTTAATTTTTGATATGTGATAAACAAACTTGAGTTTAATATCACCTTGACATATGTACCATTTCCTTTTGATCTATTTTAGGGATAATAACTTCACACAAAAATAAGGAAATTACATCCTGACCGGTGAAAGAACGTTTACTATCAAAAATGAGTAAAAGTACAAAATATATTATTTAGAAAAAGTGAAATAATATATCCGGTTTTATTTGAGAAAAACACCTAAAAAAATAGTTAAAGGATGTTTTGAAAATAACATCAAAAGGATCTGGCAATTTTTCAAATAAGTTCACAATCATATCATCTTCAAGTTTTATGACCACTGTTTGGGATCATTTTCTTATCAATTGATTGAAAAATCCTCTTCTAAGTTCAATTACTGGAATACTAACTTTACCTGAACTTCCCTGAATCAATGAATGCACACAATTGCTTCATGACCATTCTTTTTCCCAATTTTGGACTCTTAAGTGTTTGATATTTATACTCTTTTCTTTTGACTTCAAAAGTTTTGAGATAAACACACTTTTGAGTTTTGTTCATTTTCTTCTTCCCTTTTTACCCTTCCCATTCATAAGTACAGAAGACACTTACTAAGAGGTTTTATTGAGGAAATACTTTCCAGAATCATTTTCCAGTAATGTTTTGAGAAATCTGGCCATATTTGTACATGTTTTATTACCAAATTTCACATTACATATGATCTGGACTGTTTTGACCCCTGATTTTCTTAATGTGTTTTGACAGAGTTGATTTGGTCCTTTTGAGGATTCTCAACCTGCCTTTTAACACATAAGATTTCGTGACTATAGTTTTATTTCCCTCTTTCTACGTTAGCAAAACACTAATGTTTCTATGAACATAGGTTTCGTTAATCTGAGGTTTATACTTTAGTATAAAATATGATGAAATCATCACAAATTTCATAACGATAGTTGAGATCAATTTTGAATGAAGATAATCATACCATAGTTACAAGACATGTTTACAGATATGAAAAGTATGGGTGATTTGTGCATGACATCACTTATTGTTTGAAATTTGTGATTCTTATGACATCTTGGTTGTTCTACAGAGCTTTAGAATAGTCATTTTGAACATGATTTCTCGTTGCTCTGTTTTTCAACTAAATACAATCAACCTTAGTATCAAACCTTAGTATCAATGAATTTTGAGCTGAACTATTACGTCAAATTGATTGTTAGATCGAATTTGACTGTTCGGGCTCTGATACCAATTGTTAGAATCAGAAGCTGTCATGATTGTGTTTGTTTGTATAATTTGAATACATCAATAGAAATGAACAGAGTTTAAGTGCAGCGGAAATGAACAACAAACTTTGTAAACACAATCAAAGGAGAAAATAGATTTGAGAAACACATGATTTGCATTCAGTTGAAAGATTACAAAGTAAATCAAAAGATTACAAAGCATGCTTACAAAGATCTAAGCACCCCCTCAGTTGGATACCCCAAGGTTGGTTGCACAAGACGAAAGGATTAGACATGAGAAGAAGAACTTGCTTAGTCAATCAAATGTAACAGTACATAGTACTGTTACATTTATAGGCAGTCCAATCCACTGGGCATCTCAGCTGACGTCACCATGAAAGTGACATCTAACAGACTCACAAACCCTATCTACTGATCTATATAACTACTGCTTTACTAACTACTGATGTTGCATTACATTACACAAGATGAATAAAACTGCTGCTGCATCCTTCCACTACTGTGAACCCAGCAGTACTTGTCATGATCAGCATTGCTTGACTCAAGGCAGCAGATTGGGCAACAGTTCTTTAGTCTTCATCAGTCTTTGATCTAATCAGCAGTTTCCAGTGTCAGCAGATGTTGATAAAGGCAGTTCTTTGGAGTATATCAGATGTTGGAGCCACAGTCAAGGGGAATGCTTATAGTAAACAGCTGCTTATTGTGAGTCCATTTTTGTGATCCGGTTTTGTCTTTCATTATCTGTTCCTCTGGTAGGGTTCAATCCCAAGAATCTCCCCCTGGAACAGATAATGCCAGAACCCTTCATTATTCAGGATTTTTATTTCTCATCAAAAGTTCCCTAGCTTGTCTTTTAAATTCTTCTTCAAAGGCCTTGGAACTCGAGTCATCCTCATCCCTGCACAATGAAAGCTCAAGGAGATCCTGCAAATCTTCAACACTAAGGCCTAGTGTTTCTTTCCTTGACATATACTTCACTTCACCATTGGATCTGACCAAGGTCAATACGTGGGTCTTTTGATCAGACATCCACTTTAGTACTTTTAATCCTAGTGGGTTTCTTGGGAGAGATTTATTTCCCGATGAGTTTGGAGATGTTGGCCTTGTGAAAATTTACAGACTTTCAGACATTGGTTTGAAGGCCATTTCAATGACATTGTTTGCTGCAGCTATGTCTTCTACAGTCTCCTTTTCAATCTGCTCTTGTTTCTTTTGTTGATCTGGCTCAAGGTCTGATGGTTCTGCTGAGTCATTTGGTGATGCAGGTTTGGTTAACACCTTCTTAAAAAGGTTTTGACGTTTTGCTGAGCTCTCTTCTTTTAAACCCATTTTTATGATGGTTTCTGTGAAGTACTCAGCTTCCTTTTCCTTTACCTCTTCACTAGACAGCTGTTTTCCTTCTTCTTGGTTTGACACAAGAATAGGATTATCTGCTGATTTGAACAGTGTTTTGAGGTTTTCAATTTGTTGTTCAAGCTTCATCATTTGTTCACGCTTCTTTGAAGTGCCTGAGACAGTTATCTTTCTTTTCTTCAGCCTTTCATAGGCTTCATCAGTATGCTGCTTTGACCATTTTGATATGGCATTGGCAGTGTCCACCTTTGCATCCACCAGCTCCTGTTTCTTTCTCTGGTACTCAGATGTTAGGTCAGCTATGAGCTTTTTGTATTTGTTCCAATTTTGAGCAGTCTTCTTCTTTCTTGGATCATTTTTTATCCTTTTAATTCTGTCTGCCTCATGCTTTAAAGCAACTATTGGCCATTCTTCAAACTGTTTTTCTTCAGCATGATAGAATTTCTCTTTCATGATATAGGCTAGATATTCTTTTCTGAATTTATTTCGTTGATCAGCCTTTTCTTTGTTTAGTTCTTGTGCAAACTCTTCCATCTGCTTAAATTTTGAGAGTAAGAATTCCAGTTTTTCAGCAATGGCCTCGTCACTTAGACCTTCACATTCAACTTTAGCTCTTATTTTAGCTTGCCTTGCCTTGAGCTAAAGATATTCATTCATATCCTCTGGAGCTATAAAGCCTATGAGTGAGGGGAATCTTCTGTTTGAAGGATCTTCCTCTACGTAGAATTGTCTCATCTCATTTTTTACAGCTTCTAGTTCCAATGGATATTTTGCACCATTAGGATATGTTGCTCCGGGGTTTCGAAGGCCAAAAGGCATTTTCGTATAGCAGAAAAGGCCTACATCGGTATGGAATGACGTTTTTTCTTCGTCTTCTCTTGATAGTTTGATCTGGTGGTAACCCTTATAAGCGTCTAGAAAACACTTGTACCTATAAGGGACCAGAGAGTCGACCTTGAAGTCCATCTCAGGCAGCGGATAAGCATCTTTAGGGCATTCCTTGTTCAAGTCTTTGAAGTCGATGCGCATCCGCCATGTGCCGTCTGGTTTCTTAACCATTACAGGGTTTGATACCCATGTGTAATACTTTGTTTCTCTAAGAATTCCAGCTTCAACCAGCTTTCGTACTTCTTTGACTACCGCTGTTTTCGATCAGGAGCCAAGCTACGTTTACCCTGTGCGACTGGTTTAATGCCCGAGAGTGTTGCTAACTTATGTTCTGCCTTATCCCGGGGTATCCCAGTGATGTCAGAGTGTTCAAAAGCAAAGATATCAGCATTCCTTCTCAGCAACTGTTTTAAGTTGTTTTTAACCTTAGGGGAAAGACTATCCCTTATTATCACTGTTTGCTCTGGATGGCATGTGCTTATGACCCACCTTTCCGGGCCGATGGCGCCGATAGGTCCTTGACGGCGTCTTCTGGTATCCAATACTTCTCCCAGCTTATCTCGGCATACTGTTGCAATACCCTGCGGGGTGGGGAACTTCATGAACCCACGCACCGTGGAGACTATGGCATCCAGTTTTCTCAGGGTAAACCTTCCAATGATTACATTATGGTAAGACTCAGCGCGCACGACAAGAAACGTGAGGAGTATTGTTCTTTCCCGGGGTGTTTGTCCGAATGTAACTGGGAAAGTGATCTAGTCAATTGGATCGACCTTTTCTCCAGTGAAGCCTTTAATAGGGGCGTGTACTAACTCGAGCAATTTTCTATCTTCTAGTTGCATTCTGTTAAAGCAATGCTCATAAATGATGTCTTCAGAACTCCCGGTGTCTACAAGAATTCTCCTCATATTATAATCGCCTACTGTGGCAGATATGATTAGGGGGTCAGTGGTGAGGTGCAAAACCTCTACGCGTGGTTTGATTGTCATGGTTGCCAGCATCCAGGGTTCAAGCGTGGAGAAACTCCGTTTTGCCCTTTTTCCTTATCAGCGTACACCATTTTTAGCTCTCGCTGTCTCTTACCCGCCCCTTTGTCATTTTCTTCTTTGATGGGGGGCGGGCCCTATTTTATGTCTCGAACAAGGTGAGCCAACTTACCCGCCTTTACGAAATACTCGATCTGCTTCTTCAATTGAAAACAATCATTGGTATCATGGCCGCTCCCCTTGTGGTATTCACAATACTTACTAGTGTCTTTGTTGGGAGAGTCCTTCAATGGCTTTGGAGGGTTAAACTTGATTTTTTCAGAGGCTAGGATCTCTGCCGGCGTTTTGCTCAAGTTAGGGTAGTCGGACCGCGGTTTAGAAGAGGACTCGTTTCTTGAGTATGTGCTTCTAGATTTATCGTACGCGAGTCTGTTCTGTCACTTTTTTGGTATCGGTCTCCTCTGCCTTTACCCTTAGAGCTCCGCTGCTCTTTGTAATCCTGGCTTTTTTGAGCCTCTTTCTTTATGTTAGCTGCATAACTGGCTGCAATAGTCTTTTCTTGTGTAATGTATACCTTGGCTATCCTCAGGATTTTGTCTATGGTGGGAGGTACACCATCCCTCCCATAGAGTGTCCTTAACAATTCGTCATCATTTATCCCTTGTTGGAAAACTCCACACGCTAGATCATTTGTGACAGAGGGGATTGCCAGGCTTTCTTTATTGAATCTAACGATGAAACTCTCCACTGTTTCATTGTCTCGCCAACGAATGTGTAGGCGTTCGTTTCGATCCTATGTGTGCCTTCTCTATTGGCAGAAATGCAACGTGAACTTGGCCTCTAGATCTTCAAAGCTATCAATTTCCCCGATGGGTAGACTATCCCACCAGACCCATCCTGCTCCTACAAGTGTTTAGACAAACATCTTACACCAGAGGGGCATGGGCCAAGAGGCTACTTCCCCAGCGCTCTTGAACAGGTTGAGATGGTCATTAGGGTCGCCTAGACCATCGTACTTGTGCACAGTTTGAGGCATCTTGGGTTTTTCCTTAACTGGAGCTTCAGCTATTCTTCTAGTGAACTTGGACTTGAAAGTAGCGTCCACTGGTTTGTAAGGTCTAGTGAGATCGTCTTCTTTAACGTTAATGGGTTGTACTGGAGGGGTTGCTCCAGCTTGGCTGGTTCCCTGGGTAATAGGGGGTTGAGCCGGGGTGATGTTCAGTGTAGAGCTGGGGCCATTCCTGCTTGGAGAAAAACGAGGCCTAGATGCGTTTCTTCTGTCATATACAGGTTCCGCTGTAGGTGGGGGCTGACTGTATGCCGGCTGGGATGTTGGAAAAGTCCACCAAGGCAGCATATAAGCCGCGTATGGCGACTGCTGAGCATAACTTTGTGCCATCATCTGTGGAGTTTATGATTGAGTATTGTATGGGGGTAAACACTGATGTGTGCTAGTGTGTTATAATTTTAGATATATATTTTAAGCCCTTTTTACACTTTTAGCCAAGTTTTAAATTTATAAAACACGATATTTACTAACACTAAACACACATATGGGCAAGTGCACCCATCCTGGACGTAGTATAGTGTTGGTAAGATACCGAAGTCGTCCAAGGACATAAGAGCTTTTAGTACCGGTTTATCCTCAACGTCTAACCAAATCAAAATGTTAGAAAAGATTTTTAAACTAAGAAACTAAAACTAACTAAATGCTGAAAAATAAAATAAAAATAAAAACGGATAGACAAGATGAATCACTTGGATCCGACTCGTGTATTAGTATAACCTTTGATTATTTTCGCACTTTTGCACTTGTTTATGAGATTAACTTAGTTATTGTAGTAGGCTCCTCTTTTGAAGGCGACGTTACCCTCAACCCAGTAGTTTGAGTCAGTAAGGATACAATCCTAAAGGGTCGGATTATCGAAAGATAATGAATTAATTTATTAATGCAAATTATGGTAGGCCCCTCTTTTGGTGGTAACGTTACCCTCGACTAAGTAGTCTGAGTCAGCAGGGATACAGTCCTAAATAGCCGGGTTATAGTATTAATAGTAGTTAACTTATGAGGGGGTCAAAGAGTTTGGATCCCCGCCATCCAATACCTATGGGTATTGAAGGAGATCCTACTAAATTTGACCCAGGTCCCTTGCAGGACCTCTAAACGCTGAATAAGGGCAAGACCCTTACCAAACCGTTCCCTTAACCCCCGACCAGGTAGCCAACATACCTCCATATAGACCGTGGAGATATGAATGGTGAAAATCTTTTATTTTATATAGACAGTAAAATAATGCCAAGACACCACGGACAAACGATAATGAAGAATCACCTTCAACATAAGCAACTAGTTATTAAAGTCATTAATACAAAACCAAATTAAAAGTGCAAAAGATTAAAAATAAAAAGTATTATACTAAACACTTGTCTTCACCAAGTAATGTAAGAGACTTAGGCAAACATGGCCTTGATTGTCAAGAACTCTTACGATCAATCTTGGATCCCGAGACGACTCACACACTCTATGATGGACAATGGATGATGGTGATGGATGATGGTGTTATGGTGGTGGTGGGTGGTGGATGAAGTGTGAGAGAGGTGGTGTGCCAAGGGATGAGTTGCAATGAAACCAAGCACTCCTATTTATAGGCTGAACAGAAGGCTGGGCACGGCCCCGTCCCTGTCTGACATTCTCTCTCTTCATTAATTGTAATTCGCAATTACAATTAATGCGCATGCAGTACTTTCGCCACGCCCCCGTGTTCACTGGGCACGGCCCCGTGGTGGACAATAGAAGCTTCTATAGGTTTGTCTTTTCTGCTGCTTCTTGGGCACGGCCCCGTGCTCGCTGAGCACGGGGCGTGTTCAGTCTTCTGCCTTCTCTATTTTGCTTAGGAGGATGCTGTTGAGGGGTCGGGCAATCCACTTATGTTCCTCCTCTTGTATTTATGTTAAATTTAGATGTCTTTTTGCTTCTTTTGTTAATTTGAGCTCATTTAATCCTGAAAATACAAAAGGAAGACAAAAACACTCTTTTTCCAACATTAGTACTTAAAAAGGGTTAGTTTTATGCCTCATTTGATGTAATTTATATGTTGCATTTTACACACATCAAATACCCCCACACTTGAATTATTTGCTTGTCCTCAAGCAAAACTCTTTAATATGTGGCTTACACTCCCAAATGGAATGGGTAGAAGAGAAGGTTTTGGCTTGTCATAGAGTGTCGGGAATCCAAGATCCTTATTGGGTTTTATTTTTATTTATTTACAGTCCTATTCGTTATGATTTATTTAGAACGTTTCATAAGAGAAATTACTTATTTGGGCATAGCATGCCTTTTTAAAGTTCCATTTATACAAGTTCACATACCTCACGGGAGAAATCACTCACACTCGGCCGAAGGTGTATTTTTTTGTGAATCACTCGAGAGCGGCATGGAACTTATTCCTACCATATGCTTGCCAAGCAATCAATCCTCCTCCTTTTTAACTTGTTACCTTTGTAAATATCAAGAGGACTTTTTGGGTAAAGGCTTGGGCTAAAGGTGGGTAGTTGGGTTAGTGGTTAGTAGAAAAGGGCGAAAGGCGTAAAAAGTGTCGGTTTTCGTAAAACATTTTGTTTTATTGACTTTTTATTCTTAATGAAGTATTTTTTTCAAACAAGCTTTTGTTTTAGAAGCTTTGTTTGTTTATTTCTAATTTCATTCTCTTTTTTTTCTTTTTTCTTTTCTTTTTTTTAGTCACATGAAAACCGAGCTTATTACTAAAATAAAAGGGTAAAAATAAAAAGGGTTTTTTGTCGGTAAAAAGGGTTTTTGGGGTAAGAAATGAAAAGGTTTATGCTCAAAGGGGTTAACTAGGGGGAGTTTTTGGGTAGGTGAAAAGAAAAATAAAAATAATGGTTTTGAAAAAAAAAAGGTTAGTCCTAATGCCTCTATCATTTACTTACTTGGGTTTAAGTTGATAAGGACCGGGAATGAATTGTCGTGGCAAGTTCAAGAGTCGTAGGAACCAAGTGGCTATTCACACAAGAAACGAAAAATGAGCATTTAGCGTAAAGATGTATATTTGTATGCTCAATAAAGGCTCAAAACTCACTTTTGTGGGAATGGGTTTTTCTATGTGATCAAGTATATATAATCGAATTTTAACTAAGCTTGTCATGTCGTTTCATAATTTTCTTATGTTGGTTCTTTTTATCACGACGCTATCGTTTGTAAATTCGTAAAAATATAACCTTGTTAGTCTTAGAATTTCCCAACTTAAACTTTAGACAAGTAAATTCGTAAAAATATAACCTTGTTAGTCTTAGCGGTTCCAATAGAGTTTTGTGTAAGGCTTGTTATTAGGACTTGCAAAATTCAAGGTTTTAGCATCCCCCCCCCCCCACACTTAAATTACACATTGTCCTCGATGTGTCCCAAAAATAAATTTTTAGGTTGATTGAATGTGTAACATTGTGTTAAAAGCAAAAATTTATGTTACCGGCAGTCTGGACACGGCCCCGTGGGGACCGGGCACGGCCCCGTGTTCAGGTGCCAGTAACGATAATTAAAGAAAAGAAACAGAAGCCTGGACACGGGGGCTTGTCTGGTGAACACGGCCCGTGTCCAGTTACCTGAACTAGGCATTTTTCTGCAGGGTGTTCAGCACGGGGCCGTGTTGGCTGGGCACGGCCCGTGCTGAACCTACTGTAATGGAGAAATTGATATCGGATGGCCTTGTTCTTGTGCATGGGGCCATGTTTCTCGTTTCCCTTATCATCCTTTACCACCATGAGTGTGTTTTATTCATTATGAACCATTCAAACCTTAAACCATCATTCCATTAAAACCATAGAGAGATACATAACATTCCTAAAATAAAATAAAAAAAACTTAACTAATTAGGTCAAGAGGTACACGAGGTTATCATAAAGAGTACTACTTTTTAGGAAAATTTCGAGAATAGTTTCCCGATATAGTAGGACTTTCGGCCGATGGTTTTCTTCCCTAGATGTCGTTTAAAGCCATTCTTCTATCTCCCTTGGAAGGAAGAAGGCGTCTTCATTTTCCTCAGCTGTAACACCCTGTGTTTTCAAATGTCAAAGTCAAAGTCAAATGTTGACTTTTATTGTAATTAATATATTTTAAATTTTTGTATTATGTGGAGTAAGTGTTGTCTAATCAAAATGAATCGAACGTTAATCGAATGCGAATTGTTGAATCAACTTTGAATAGTAGGAAGTAACAATGCGATAAAGTTAATCGATCAATAATCAAGCTAATCAATCAATCATCGAACTTGAATCTCCAACTATGCGAGCTTTGGTACTGTTATACGTGTGTGTGCCTTATGTGTTACTTGTGCATGTTAATTTTATGATGTTATGTGTGGTGAATCAATCAAATCGAATCGAAACTCGAAAAGCAATCGAACTCAATCGAAATCGAACTCGAAGTGTGAATTATAGATGCTTATATGTTAGATATAGTGGTTGGAATTAAGAGTAATTTGATTAGGAACTCTATCGTACTCGAATCATCGTTCATCGAAATCGAAATATCAAAAATTGTCGCAAAACGCTCAAAAGGTTGTGGCAATCGAATAGGACATCCTGGTCGAACAGGCCAACCGATCGGACATGCTGTTTGATCTGCCAGCCCATTCGATCAATAAAGCCTGGCCGATCGGACACACCTTTCCTCATTTGGAAGCCTATAAATAGAGTTGTCCTTGTCTTCATTTCCACTTTTGGAAAGTTCTGACCGACCAGCTCCTATTCTTCACTATTTCTCAGATTTCTCTTCAATCCGGTAAGTTTTCACTCTAAATCTTGTACGTTCTTGTTCATTACATGATTCTACACCTTTCTATCTTTCAAAACTTGGATTCTAACCATGAAATCACCAAGATCTAGGTGTTCTTGGGTGATGTCATCATGGTGTTCTTCAAGAACACCATGTTTTGGCATCATTCAACCGTGAATAGCTTAGATCTAACCGATCTCCATATAAACAAACTAAAATCTATCATAGATCTTAACATTTTACGGTGTGAAAGATTGAAAGACGGATTTTCCAACTTTCTTTCAACTCTTTTACACTCAACACACTAAAAACCGGTAAGAACGAAGCTTGAACCAGCCCACAATTCATCCTAACTATCACATGGTTCAAGGTTCGGATTATAACCACGAGGTTCACTGATTTCGGGTTAAATGTCAAACTACCATTCCAAACAGTTTACTGGCCGAACTTGGGTGATTGCTGTCCGAACCAGTGAAACAAGTAAGAACCCACGTTCTATGGTTTAACTCATCATCAAAATACATCAAAATCATATCAAGTAATCGGAACAACCAAGTGTTAGACGAAAGGCCGACCAGGTCAGAAATGCTGGCCGAACGGCTAGGCCGTTCGAACGAATAGCTTAGCCAATCGGACCAACCAGCCGATCGACCGGGCCAGCCGATCGGCTGACACATGGCCCCACATCTTTCCAATATTCATGAAGTGTGGTATTGATGAAGTGATGTTCGATCGAACATGCTAATCGATTTGTGAACATTACTCTTCGGATCATGAGATACTATGCTTCAACACTTAACCATTTTCAACTCGTTGATGCATTGGAGTGCCATCCGATCGAGCATGCCACCCGATCGAGTGACACACTGCCAAAGGACTACACTGAGGTGACTAACCAATCGGTTGGGCTAACCGATCGAACGGTCTGTTCGATCGACCGACCTGAAAGGTAATGATACTTCAATGTGTCCTGATAATGCTGCAAAAACTTCAAAAGTTCAAACCATCATACACAAACACATTCTTCCTAAAGGAAGAAATAATCCACTCGAAAGGACCAGCCGATCGAACCTACAGGCCGATCGAATAGGACTGTTCAAACGGACTTTCAAACCGGACGAACCGCCCGTTCGATCGAACCCGTTGTCCGATCGACCCGACTGATCGACCCAATATCGTTTGTTTACATTTCCGCGTTACTCATCGTTATGCTATCGAACTATTCAGGCTAACCTACTCTCAGCGCTCCCTTCAATCCATAAACAATCACTGTGAGTATACTCGATCCCCTTTGCTTTTAGCACTTTTGGGTGTTACATACGTTACCTATCAAATCACAATCAAACACAAACTATTTGAACGCTAACCGATTGCATGTGCTAGTTGACTAAATGAATGTTGTTTATTATGTTTACACGTGGAGTGCTATCTACCTGCCTTAGCAACATAGTACTATAGTTTGGACTCAGCGCCCGTTCATACGGGGGTTTTTTAAGGACAAAATACTTGCATGGATTACGGTGGTATTCATGTATTGCGAACTATCTCGGACAGTCAACCCGCAGTCGTTGGTATCGATGGTCCCATGTCAATAATTAACATGCATCGTTTTCCTCTATGTACGTGCCTTGTTATGCGTAAACTATTCGAACTCTATATGATATTATCAAACTTGTGTGCTCACCTTTACATTATATGTATTGATATTATTTTAACGTATGTGACAGGTGTATAAGATGTTTGCTTGCTAGGAAAGCGAGGCAATAATAAAGCTTTAGAGCCCAACAAATAGTTGTAGGTAGTGGTCTACCTAGGGGTCTCTAGAAGCAGATAAACAATTGCCATGGAGCCATTGGAGTTGTCTGATCAAGCATCTATGGCATTAGCTGTCTGTAGATCTTGCCCAGATGAGTCTTAATGACTCTTAGCAGTATTTTTATTCGTTTGGTTTGTAATAATTAAATCTGAGTTGTCGAAACAGTACTACTTGTTTAGTTGTTATCTATGATAACTTGTTTATTTATTTGGGATACGGTATGGGACGTATCATTTAACTAAATTTGTAATAATAGTTGTTGTGAAAACTTCTGGACAATCTGTTTCGCTCAGTGCCACACCCCGATGATTCCGCCATCGGTTGGGGTATGACAGATTGGTATCAGAGCCATAACTATAGGGAATTAGGTTAGACACAACCTAGTCCGGGTAGCTGTCTTAGAGACCTAGACTATAGCTAGGAACCGGTAGACCAAGTTTATGTGCTTATTTGTGCTATCCTTCGCTATCACTGCACACGAATTCCCATCCAAGTCAGCAATCTAGTTAGGAATAGGTGTGAAGACCGCAAACTCCTGACCAAATTGCTCGACTTATTCTGATTATTTATGCTAATCTCATTATTTTCGCTAACAAACAAGGAGAATTATACCAAATCAGGTGTGAAACCCCTATTTTGATGATAATTTTCCTTAAATTTTTTTAAAAACAAGGAAGAGATTGCTAAGCCAGGGGTGAAACCCTCACCTTGGCAATTTGTTCCGAACTTTATTTCATCTCACCAAAGCATTCGACGGACTACAATGACCTGAACTCACAAGTATGACCTAGGGAACGCGTGTGGAATGCCCAAGAATCGAGGCAGAAACACGACTCCTAGAGCCGAAAGTGACGACAAGTCCACTGTGAATAGTTGAACTGCCTTGGCTAGTCGATGTCTAGTAGCCGCAGACAATCTACCTTTCGATTTTATGTGATTCGATTTTGAGAACCGCAACCGTGTACCTTGATGACACGCTGATTTTCATGTGATTTTATGTGCTTTATCTGTTTACATGTTTATATTTTCGGATGTTATTCGATTTTGCTATCAATTCAATCAACGCACACGACTCGTATTGCTATTCTATCCTCATTTGATCCTTCGGACGATGCAATCTAAACGATATTATGCTATGCTATATGACTAGGTTAGGCTATACTATACTGTGCTACTCGATCTGCCATACACGACCGCTATACGAACGACACTCGACTTGGAAGGATAGGTTTCTGTTTTCTGACTGCCTCTGTGCTAAAGTGTGTTAGCGTTTATGTGCTTCTGTGCCCTGCTTGCTTATGTGCTTCTGTGGTTATGTGGATTCTGTGTTTTGTGCCTATGTGTTTACATGATATGTGCTTCGATGTGTTCCTGAGCTTTAGCAATCTAGACGTGTGAGGTGTGATTCGATTACGTTGTGTTGAGTCCTGTGACGATGTCTATTGCAGACCATGTCGTCGTCTGGATCACGCCAATGTCTGACCCGCCAAGAAAAGAGAGACATGCGTCTCGCTGTTATCATCTCCAAATCCGTAGCGAAAGCTGTGAGTGAGGTGTACGAGAATGCCAGCAAGTCATCAGAGGGATCTCATGCTGATACCCCTAAAGATTCCAGCAAGACTGCTTTTAGCTTCAAGCAGTTCAAAGCATGTGGACCGAAGGAGTTCACCGGTGAGGATGGCCCTACTGCCATGTTTCATTGGTTCGACTCGGTTGAAGTCACCCTCCGACAAAGCGGATGCCCTGAAAATCTCCGCACTCTCAATGCTACTGGCGTCTTCCAGTCTCGCGCTCTAGACTGGTGGACTGCTGAACGAAACAAGCGTGGGAATGATGCAGCTTATGAGTTGACATGGGAGGAACTGAAGGCAATTATGATCGATGAATTCTGCTCTCCTCATGAACGCCAAAAGCTGGAGGATGAATTTTGGGTCATTAAGCAGAAGGACGGAGACAACGCTACTCTCACTGCTCGCTTCAAGCAGCTCAGTATCATATGTCCTGATCAAGTCAAAACCCCGGATCAAACCATCAAGAAGTACATCCGAGCCCTGCCAGATTGTGTGGCCGATTTTGTTCAAGCTGCCAAGCCAGCAACGATTGAAGAGACTTACCTACTTGCCACTGAGATTAACGACAAGCGGGTTAAGTCCGGTTTCTGGGATAAACAAGCCAAGTCTCTGCACCAAGCCACAACAGCATCCACCGACAACACCACCGCTCAAACCTCCAAGACTTCAAGAAGAAAGAAGAAGAACAACAGCTCCAGCAACAAGAGCTGCGCTGCCGCAACAACTGCTGCTCCTCTCCAATCCGTACCAGCTCAACAGCAGCAGCACCATCACTCAGCTCCAGTGATCAATGCACCACCAGCAAAGCGTGCATACACAGGCCCTCACCCACTCTGCCCGACATGCTCTTATCATCATCCAGTGGGTCTGGCTTGTCGTTTCTGTGCTCAATGCAACCTCTACGGGCATTTCACTGCGAACTGTCGCTATGGTCCCCGTCAAGCCCTGGTTCAAGCCGTTGCCAACCAAGCTCTACTCCCTCCCCTCAAGGCCAACCAGTAGCTCAAGCACCCGCAGGCAATGCTCGAGTTTGCTTCGCATGTGATGACCCTAACCACTTTGCGAACAGGTGCCCGAACAGGGTGGTCAAGCAAGAGCCCCAGCAGCCCCAGCAACAGCCACAACAGCAGCCTCAGCAACAGAAGCAAGCAGCCCATGCCAGAACCTTCAACATCAACGCCCGTCAGGCTCAAGCTGACAACAACGCGGTCAATGGTACGTTCCTTGTGAATGGTATATTTGCATCATGTTTATTTGATACTGGAGCCGATAACTGCTTTGTGTCGTTCGAATTCGAGAAGCTCCTTAGTCGTAAGCGCTCTTATATTTCGTCGTCATTCGAAGTCGAAGTCGCTACTGGTAGAACTGTCGCCGTTATTTCTATACTCCATGATTGTACTCTCGAGCTCAACAATCATATCTTTCCAATAGACCTTATTCCGATGCAACTCGGAAGTTTCGACGTTATAGTAGGCATGGACTTTCTTCGCGAAAACCATGCTGAAGTTGTGTGCTTCGACAAGATGATTCGATTCTCGCTCGCAAATGGTGATCTTCTATGTGTGTATGGTGAAACTGCTTCGAAAGGTCTCAAGTTAATGTCGTGTATCCAAGCCAGCAAATATCTCTCCAAGGAATACCGAGCCTTTTTGGCCAACATTGTAGTAGCGGAGAAGAAAAAGAAAAAGAAAGTTGAAGTCAAAGACATTCCAGTGGTCCGTGAGTTTCCTCAGGTGTTCCCTGATGATCTCCCTGGACTACCGCAAAGTCGCGAGATCGACTTTCGCATCGACCTCATTCCTGGAGCTAACCCCGTTGCCAAAGCCTCTTATCGACTCGCTCCATCCGAAATGCGGGAACTATCGAACCAACTCCAGGAATTGCTTGAAAAAGGCTTTATTCGCCCGAGCACTTCTCCTTGGGGCGCACCAGTCCTTTTCGTCAAAAAGAAGGATGGGTCGTTCCGGATATGCATTGATTATCGGGAATTGAACAAGCTAACCATCAAGAACCGATACCCTCTACCCCGAATCGATGACTTATTTGATCAGCTACAAGGTGCCCAGTGTTTCTCGAAGATCGATCTGCGTTCAGGCTACTGTCACACCCCGGCCGCGTATAACATGCAACCGCGGCGGAAACGCTAGGGAGTGTTGGGACAGAATTAGTTGTTTCATAACCATGGAAATTAAAGTTACATTTTATTTATCAACAAACGTGTTACATTGTCTTCAAACAGGAAACAAAGAGTTCGTGACATAATTAAACGAGTCTATCTTCATTTTTAGTCTCTAAGGCACAGGTCCGCCCTAGTGTCATGATCATCATCCTATGGAACAGCTCCTGAAAACACATGTGAAAGTAGGTACGTCAGCATAAAAATGCCTATGAGATACATAGGTTTTTGTGAAAATGGGATTCATGACTTGAGTTTAAAGAAATGTTTAATAACAGTCAGTCATGAACCTTGTAATTTGTCTTGCTTTGTAAACCATTTGAAAAACGATAATATCAAATGATATGTATAGATAAGTGTAAGGTTAAACGAGTAATGAAGTAAATGAGTTTTGAATAAGATAAGTTGTTTGTAAAAATAATGTCTTGTGAAGAGTATGTAATTTGTATAAAATGTAATGTGTCTAAACTGAAATGATTTAGATAACGCTACGATATGTAATATTATACAAGCATTTATATATAGGAAGTACCGGCGGCGTATCCACCATGTTTGTATCATATTACATACGCCACGTTACTCCAACCATTTACCCAAACCAACCACCATGTAAATTGTTCATGTATAAATCAATTGTCAAGTGTTATTGTGTAAACCATATCGAAATGTCTATGTTCAATGTAAACCACCAATTATGTATATCAATGTCAAAATGTTTATGTTAATGTAGATCATGTAATGTGTACCCAAAATATATCTTGTATGGTAAGTGAGGTGTATCAACTAAACCATATGTAAAATGCACAAAACAAGGTGTGGAAGTAAACATGGTTTAAATCAACATTATGTTTTGTGGAACAATGCATGCTATACTGATACAAACATATATGCGGTATTGTGAAAATGCATGCATCCAAGCCTTGAGACTGTGGCGATAAACCCTTAAACAAATTAAAGGTTTATCTAAGTTATGTATATCGAATTCGTCATTCCTTCCAATCCAAACAAACCCAGGATTTCAGGAACGGGAGTTGTCAATTCCTATGGTACCACTACCTACTAACGAATGGCATGATCAATGTTAATGAATGTATTGTTCCATGTTAAACAAACCAAATGTCATACCAAAACGTAGGCATGTGATGAATAATTGTACTAAGTACGCACACAATGGGCATACATAGCATAAAAGTCATGTGAATCAATGTACTAGCATGCTCAGTCAACATACATAGCAGAAATGTAATGTAAAACAATGTATTAAGTACGCACACAATGGGCATACAAAGCATGAAGTGTAATGTAAAACAATGTACTAAGTACGCACACAATGGGCATAAATAGCATGAAATGTAATGTAAAACAATGTACTAAGTACGCACACAATGGGCATACATAGCATGAAATGTAATGAAATCATGTACCATAATGTACTAACGAACATAGCAGGTATATGATGTGAAAGCATGGAAAGCATGAAAGTAACAAGTAGGCACATGTGTTTCACCCCAAAACAGTTTGGAAAACAGTAAAAAATGGATCTATGTACTCACATAGACACCTTGAAAGCATTTGAAAGATGGGGTTCTATGTACTCACCTGAGATTGCTTTGAATTCCTTGTGTAATAATCACACAATGCTAGAGATCACGGGATATCAAACGGCACCGAATAGGTAGCTATATTAATATACCGGACCAAAATCGGAAGGATCGGATAGTATGCGGGTTCGTAAACCAAACGAGTATGGAGACTCGTGTAATATGGTTTAACAAAGCCTACATACTAAAATGAAACCTAACCTAAGTGCTTACGGCCCATTACGACCCGTTTAGGTAGCTCATGCTACCTTAACGCGTCGTTCGCGTAGAACGCGTTTGGAACGCCTAACATCGTGACCACAAGGTATAACCTTGGAAGGTTATAGCTATGGTCACCTAATGTGTTTGGTCGGATCCTAATGATCGACCAAATGGGTCGGGTTCGAAAGTATAAGCGATGGTTTAGATCGCTTACCTTACGACCCTATATAAGCACTATAATAAAAATGACGAGCTAAGCATGTTAGAACATGCTTAACTAAGTTTAGAAAACAGGTTTGGCATCAAAACAAAAGGCTTTGATGCTCACAAGTAGTTTGGTTACAAAATACGCAAGAATGCGCATTTTGGCCGAAACTACGACTCGTCACTGAGCCTAGATAACGTGGTAATCAGTAGGTATAGTCACTACGGACTAAAACCATCGTGATCACGCTCACGTTACGAAGTTCCATGAACTTCGTGTTGACCATAGGATGGTCACACAGAAAGTCAAACAAAACTTTGACTCAGGTATGAAACAAAGGGTCCCCGAATGCTAATCTAGATCAAAATGGCTCAGGTATGAAACAAAGGTTCCAACTTAGAGCTTTAGATCAGATTATTGTGGGTTTTAGCCAAAGGGGGGGTATTTATAGGAAAACTAAAGCCGTTAGGATCGTTTCTTGAATATTGTGCCACGATCTTATGCGTACACTTGTCACAAAGTTGTGGTGGCTCAAAATGACCCTTAACTCCTGAGATGGTGAAAGGGCATTGCCCTTTGGTGTGTTTGAAAGGCCAATCATAGCAAGAAAAAAAGTTTCTGTTACTGAAGGGGCCATGTGGCCCGTATCAGGATCAGACAAAACTCAGGCGGGCCGCCTGGCTATGTCTGATCTGCACCAACTTTCAGAATTGGCAGTTTTGGTCCCTGTTGCATGTTTAAGCCATTTCCGACACTTCTAAGGCCCGTAAAGCCAATTTTAAGGCCCTAAAATGATGCCTAAACATTTTGGACATGAATGCGCGATGTTCGGTTAATTACGGTTGTTGGTTCGTTTGGCCGTATGATCGCGATGTTCGGTTAATTACGACGGAATGCGCATAAGCGCGAAAAACGATCCAAATGACGCGACGAATGGATTTTTCTCATGCCAAACACTAAGGCATAATATTAGGATGCTTACATAAATTTTTGGATGTCCGGATGTATTCAGAACATTAGTTATGCGCGAAAGTGCAAACTTGTGCACTTTTTGACATTTTTAGTCACGAATGATCCAAAAGTTTATTTTAGCATACCAAACCCCTCAAAGCCTATTTCTAAGCTATGAAAAGGGTATTTATGGTATGTCTAACTTATGGACATGTTCCAGAATGTTTGTTATAGTTCAAATTGGCATACTTTCGCGGTTTGTCAAGTTTAGTCCCTGTAAGCGAATTAACTTGTTTTTGCCATACCAAAGTCTTCAAAACTTATTTCTAAGTTATGTAAAGGTTATTTAAGGTATCTTGAGTATATGTTGATGTTCCGGAGTATTTGTCGCATTAAACTGAGTACGTTTACGCACCAGTTTGCGTATAATTCTCCAGAAAGCGATGTAGAGTTTAAAATTGAACAAAAGTCAAAACATGAAAAATGTAAAACACAACCAAACAAACATTGGGATCAAATAACATTGTTTTATTGATAACTGAACTGTTCATAATGATTACAAGCACAAATGTTACAGCTACCATCAATTGCGGATTCAAGAGGAAGACATCCCCAAAACCGCTTTTCGAACCCGATACGGCCACTATGAGTTCGTTGTTATGCCTTTTGGTTTAACTAACGCACCCGCGGTTTTCATGGATCTAGTGAATCACGTGTGTAAGCCCTTCTTAGACCGTTTCGTCATCGTGTTCATTGACGATGTGTTGATCTATTCCAAGTCGAAGACGGAACACGTGCAACATCTACGTTTGGTTCTCGAGTTACTTCAGGGGAATCAACTCTACACCAAGTTGTCCAAGTGTGAATTCTGGTTAGAGGAGGTTCAGTTTCTGGGTCACATTGTGAATAGTCAGGGTATATACGTCGATCCCGCGAAGATTGAGGCAGTTAAAAGTTGGATTACGCCTAAGAACCCGTCAGAAGTTCGTTCTTTTCTCGGACTAGCGGGCTATTATCGACGATTTATCGAAGGATTCTCCAAAATCGATGTGCCGCTTACCGCTCTTACCCATAAAGACAAACCTTTTGTGTGGGGAACCGCGCAAGAGACTGCCTTTCAAACCTTCAAGCGTATGCTGTGCAATGCACCGATTCTTAGCTACTCGACGGAAGCGACAACTTCGTTGTCTATAGTGATGCTTCAAACCTCGGTCTTGGCTGTGTTCTTATGCAACGAGACAAGGTTATAGCTTACGCATCTCGATAGCTCAAGATCCACGAGAAGAACTATACAACCCATGACCTCGAGCTAGGCGCAGTTGTCTTTGCATTAAAGATTTGGCGACACTACCTGTATGGTACCAAGTGTACGATCTTCACCGATCACAGGAGTTTACAACATATCTTCGATCAGAGGGAACTCAATATGCGTCAACGCCGATGGGTAGAACTCCTCAACGATTATGACTGTGAGATTCGTTATCACCCTGGCAAGGCGAATGTTGTTGCCGGCGCACTCAGCAGAAAGAATTACGTGCTCAGTGTCCGAAATGTTCAAGCCCAGCATAACCTCGAAACCCTCATCCGCGAAGCTCAACATGCTTGCTTTAACGAGCGTACATTGAAGAAAGAGAGAATTTATCACGACGGAGCTCAGCTTATAAGCAAATCCGATGGGATATTCTACTATCTAGACCGAATTTGGATCCCCAAGAGGACCGAATTGCAAAAGATTATCATGAATGAATCCCACAAATCCCGATACTCCATCCATCCCGGTGCTGACAAAATGTGATCTTCGTTACAAGTACTGGTGGTCGGGGATGAAACTGGATATCGCCCTCTATGTTGGAAGTTGCTTAACCTGTGCAAGAGTCAAGGCTGAATATCAAACACCTTATGGCTTACTCAAACAACCGCCGATACCGATATGGAAGTGGGACAGCATAGCTATGGATTTCGTAACTAAGCTTCCGACCACACCATCAGGTCACGACAGTGTTTGGGTTATAATTGATCGTCTAACCAAATCAGCCCACTTTTTACCGATACAAGAAGACTATAAGGTGGCCGAACTAGCCCAAATCTACACCGACGAGATCATTCGTAATCATGGTACACCTCGCGACATCATCTCTGACTGTGATACTCGGTTTACTTCGAGATTGTGGGAAACATTTCAAGCGGCCCTTGGTACGTCGCTTAATCTGAGTACTGCATTCCATCCGCAAACCGACGGACAGACTGAAAAAACGATCCGTACTCTTGAAGACATGCTCCGTGCGTGTGTTATTGATTTTGGTGGTAGTTGGAGCAAACACCTGCCGTTAGTCGAATTCTCGTACAACAATAGCTATCATGCCAGCATCCAAATGGCACCATTCGAGGCCTTATATGGTAGAAGATGTCGATCGCCTATTGTGTGGCACGAGATCGGTTATTCTCAATTAACCAGTCCCGAGATTCTACAAGAAACGACTGACAAAATCCACCAGATTCGAGACAACTTGGTGAAAGCTTGGAATAGACAGAAAAGTTATGCCGATAAAAGACGCAAGCCCCTTGAATTTGAAGTTGGTGATTACGTACTCCTAAAGGTATCACCTTGGAAGGGTGTAGTCCGATTCGGCAAGAAAGGGAAACTCGCACCTCGATATGTTGGACCTTTTAGGATTCTGGAAAGGATCAGAAAAGTCGCCTACAGACTCGATTTACCGAAGGAACTTAGTAACGTCCACCCGACTTTCCATATTTCAAACCTCCGAAAGTGCTTAGCTGATCATGATTCAATCATACCACTCGACGATCTTCAGGTCAACGAAATGCTACACTTCGTGGAAAAGCCTGTCGAAATCATGGATCGCCAAACCAAGCAACTCAGACGCTCTCACATCCCGAACGTGAAAGTCCGATGAGAAGGCAAACGAGGCACGGAGTTCACTTGGGAACTCGAAAGCGACATGAAGGCCAAGTATCCGCAGTTGTTTAGATAGATCTGAAGCATCAAATTGGTAAAATCACGGTGATGTACGGCTCTCAGCCTAATTTCGGGAAGAAATTCCCTAAACAAGGGGAGGCTGTAACACCCCGTGTTTTCAAATGTCAAAGTCAAAGTCAAATGTTGACTTTTATTGTAATTAATCTATTTAAAATTTTTGTATTATGTGGAGTAAGTGTTGTCTAATCAAAATGAATCGAACTTTAATCGAATGTGAATTGTTGAATCGACTTTGAATAGTAGGAGGTAACAATGCGATAAAGTTAATCGATCAATAATCAAGCTAATCAATCAATCATCGAACTTGAATCTCGAACTATGCGAACTTTGGTACTGTTATACGTGTGTGTGCCTTATGTGTTACTTGTGCATGTTTATTTTATGATGTTATGTGTGGTGAATCAATCAAATCGAATCGAAACTCGAAAAGCAATCGAACTCAATCGAAATCGAACTCGAAGTGTGAATTATAGATGCTTATATGTTAGATATAGTGGTTGGAATTAAGAGTAATTTGATTGGGAACTCTATCGTACTCGAATCATCGTTCATCGAAATCGAAATATCAAAAATCGTCGCAAAACGCTCAAAAGGTTGTGCCAATCGAACAGGACATCCTGGTCGAACTGGCCAACCGATCGGACATGCTGTTCGATCGGCTAGCCCATTCGATCAGTAAAGCCTGGCCGATCGGACACACCTTTCCTCATTTGGAAGCCTATAAATAGAGTTTTCCTTGTCTTCATTTCCACTTTTGGAAAGTTCTGACCGGCCAGCTCCTATTCTTCACTATTTCTCAGATTTCTCTTCAATCCGGTAAGTTTTCACTCTAAATCTTATACGTTCTTGTTCATTACATGATTCTACACCTTTCTATCTTTCAAAACTTGGATTCTAACCATGAAATCACCAAGATCTAGGTGTTCTTGGGTGATGTCATCATGGTGTTCTTCAAGAACACCATGTTTTGGAATCATTCAGCCGTGAATAGCTTAGATCTAACCGATCTCCATATAAACAAACTAAAATCTATCATAGATCTTAACATTTTACGGTGTGAAAGATTGAAAGACGGATTTTCCAACTTTCTTTCAACTCTTTTACACTCAACACACTAAAAACCGGTAAGAACGAAGCTTGAACCAGCCCACAATTCATCCTAACTATCACATGGTTCAAGGTTCGGATTATAACCACGAGGTTCACTGATTTCGGGTTAAACGTCAAACTACCGTTCCAAACAGTTTACTGGCCGGACTTGGGTGATTCCTGTCCGAACCAGTGAAACAAGTAAGAACCCACGTTCTATGGTTCAACTTGTCATCAAAATACCTCAAAATCATATCAAGTAATCGGAACAACCAAGTGTTAGACGAAAGGCCGACCAGGTCAGAAATGCTGGCCGAACGGCTAGGCCGTTCGAACGAACAGCTCAGCCAATCGGACCAACCAGCCGATCGACCGGGCCAGCCGATCGGCTGACACATTGCCCCACATCTTTCCAATATTCATGAAGTGTGATATTGACGAAGTGATGTTCGATCGAACATGCTAATCGATTTGTGAACATTACTCTTCGGATCATGAGATACTATGCTTCAACACTTAACCATTTTCAACTCGTTGATGCATTGGAGTGCCATCCGATCGAGCATGCCACCCGATCGAGTGACACACTGCCAAGGGACTACACTGAGGTGACTAACCGATCGGTTGGGCTAACCGATCGAACGGTCCGTTCGATCGACCAACCTGAAAGGTAAGGATACTTCAATGTGTCCTGATAATGCTGCAAAAACTTCAAAAGTTCAAACCATCATACACAAACACATCCTTCCTAAAGAAAGAAACAATCCACTCGAAAGGACCAGCCAATCGAACCTACATGCCGATCGAATAGGACTGTTCAAACGGACTTTCAAACCGGACGAACCGCCCGTTCGATCGAACCCGTTGTCCGATCGACCAGACTGATCGACCCAATATCGTTTGTTTACATTTCCGCGTTACTCATCGTTATGCTATCGAACTATTCAGGCTAACCTACTCTCAGCGCTCCCTTCAAACCATAACCAATCACTGTGAGTATACTCGATCCCTTTTGCTTTTAGCACTTTTGGGTGTTACATTCGTTACCTATCAGATCACAATCAAACACAAACTATTTGAATGCTAACCGATTGCATGTGCTACTTGACTAAATGAATGCTGTTTATTATGTTTACACGTGTCGATAATTAACATGCGTCGTTTTCCTCTGTGTACGTGGCTTGTTATGCATAAACTATTCGAACTCTATATGCTATTATCAAACTTGTGTGCCCACCTTTACATTATATGTATTGACATTATTTTAACGTATGTGACAGGTGTATAAGATGTTTGCTTGCTAGGAAAGCGAGGCAATAATAAAGCTTTAGAGCCCAACAAATAGTTGTAGGTAGTGGTCTACCTAGGGGTCTCTAGAAGCAGATAAACAATTGCCATGGAGCCGTTGGAGTTGTCTGATCAAGCATCTATGGCAATAGCTGTCTGTAGATCTTGCCTAGATGAGTCTTAATGACTCTGGGCAGTATTTTTATTCGTTTGGTTTGTAATAATTAAATCTGAGTTGTCGAAACAGTACTACTTGTTTAGTTGTTATCCATGATAACTTGTTTATTTATTTGGGATACGGTATGGGACGTATCATTTAACTAAATTTGTAATAATAGTTGTTGTGGAAACTTCTGGACAATCTGTTTCGCTCAGTGCCGCGCCCCGATGATTCCGCCATCGGTTGGGGTGTGACATCAGCAACTTGTGGAGGAGGGGGAACACTCACCGGAACTCCTTGCACCACTCTTTGCGGAAGCTCAGGGTGCATGGCTTACCATTCGGCCGCAATGATGACTTCGGGCACCATGTTCCACGCCCTTTGGGTTATTACAGGAACCAAAGGCGAGGAGGCGAGAAGGTTTAACCTCTGGTGCAAGAGGTTTACCTCTCGGAGGCATCCCTCCAGTCCCACCATCAGATGGTTACTATGGTCGACCAATGCTTCTTCCACCCCCATCATTTCATCAATAGCCTCTCTTAGAGCGTAAACATAGTTTACAACAGAGTCTTCCACCGTTGATGATCTCCTCCCTTGTCGGTTATTTCTTGAAGATGTTCCGCTTGTTCTGCTTGCCATTTCTGAGAAAAAAACCAAAGAAAACTAAATTTTTACGAAACGGAACCTCGGACACGGCCCCGTGCTCGCTGAGCACGGCCCCGTGTCCACTTATCTACAGGATTTTAGGCTAAGGAGTCTTGGAGTTTTAAATTATTTTTTATGATTTTCAGCTGGGTTTTAAGCCCAGATAATTTAAAACAAAGTTATACAACTACTTTAAACAAGAATCCTTAGCAAATAATCTTACAAACTTCACATTAAAGGTTGGAATCATGGAGTTTCCAAGCTTTCATGGAGGAAATGTTTGAAAAATTTGAAAGAGGAGGTAATGAATAAAAGTGGAAGGGACAAGATGGTTCTTGGGTACCTTCTTTTAGAACTTACCTAGGATGGTATAAGTGAAGATTCCAGGAATCTCTGTCTTTTGAAGTGGTCAAAAATGAGAAGGAATCAGGCTGCATTTAAAGAAACGACAGCGCACTGGACACGGCCCCGTGTTGGCTGGACCCGGCCCCGTGTGCAGATGAAATCCTGACACATTTTGTCCGTATTCTGAAAAAATCAGCAGAGAATCTTTTAGGTGAGCACAGGGGCGTGTTGACCTGGACACGGCCCCGTGTCTGGAAGCTGTCTTATGGAGTTTCTTTAATTCTAAGGATCTTATTGATATCAGGTGGTTTCTTACTGGTTGGAACAACCCCAAAGTGCCTAAGATACCTTAATTGTCCGAGACTAAGGAGAGAACGCAAGAGGTTGTCGGTGAGGGTAATTCCTATTTTCATTCTAGGTGGACAAGTCCAACCCTTTCCCGAGCTCTCGTTAAAGAAGGTGTATGCCGAATCGCTCAGGTCTATGTATGCACCGAAACGAAGTCGATGGAGAGTCCTTCACGGCACAATCGGCACAGGGACGACTATCGTCCAAGTCTTCGCTAGGTATGAAGGTATTTTTGGGAGCAATGAGGTTGTTGGAATGCGATCCCAACATTTCTTCATTGTCATCGTCTTGGGGTGGATCAATGAAATATTTCCTAAGCTCTTTTGACCAATTTAAAATTAGATCTTCTAGTTGAAATAACTTGTCAAGGAGCATTTCTCCTAGAGTATCTGGCTGGGCGCATTCGAGGGAGAGATAGTGATTATTTTTACTTTCGCCCCTCTTAAGGTTATAGGGAGACGGTGGGTCTATGTAGTGGGGCTTATAATTTAGAAAGTAACATTCTAATTCTTTATGTTCGCCTCCACATAATTGACACAACGTACCATAAGAGTGCCGAAAGTAAAAGGAATTACCATCACTCATGTTTGTGTCAGAAATTACCAACCGCCGGGATCAAACGGTTCTGTTTATAGTAAGTGAATCTTGGGCACGGGGGCGTGTTGAGTGAGCATGGCCCCGTGTTCAGCTTACTGTCTGACTTAAAACAAGATTTCCAGTTCCAATGATTGGGCACGGGGGCGTGTTCAGCAGGCACGGCCCGTGCTGAGCTCTGCAGAGGTTGAAAAACAAGAAAAATCCTAAAAAAAATTTAAAAAGAAAAATAAAAATATGATTAGCCGTTGATTCCTAACTTTCTTAAAATCCTTGTATCCCCGGCAACGGCGCCAAAAACTTGATGCGTGCTAGTGTGTTATTATTTTAGATATATATTTTAAGCCCTTTTTACACTTTTAGCCAAGTTTTAAATTTATAAAACACGATATTTACTAACACTAAACACACATATGGGCAAGTGCACCATCGTGGACGTAGTATAGTGTTGGTAAGATACCGAGGTCGTCCAAGGACACAAGAGCATTTAGTACTGGTTTATCCTCAATGTCTAACCAAATCAAAATGTTAGAAAAGATTTTTAAACTAAGAAATTAAAACTAACTAAATGCTGAAAAATAAAATAAAAACAAAAACAAATAGACAAGATGAATCACTTGGATCCGACTCGTGTATTAGTATAACCTTTGATTATTTTCGCACTTTTGCACTTCTTTAAGAGATTATCTTAGTTATTGTAGTAGGCCCCTCTTTTGAAGGCGACATTACCCTCAACCCAGTAGTTTGAGTCAGCAAGGATACAATCCTAAAGGGTCGAATTATCGAAAGATAATGAGTAAAGTTATTAATGCAAATTATGGTAGGCCCCTGTTTTGGACGTGACGTTACCCTCGACTAAGTAGTCTGAGTCAGCAGGGATACAGTCCAAAATAGCCGGGTTATAGTATTAATAGTAGTTAACTTATGAGGGGGTCAAAGAGTTTGGATCCCCGCCATCCAATACCTATGGGTATTGAAGGAGATCCTACTAAATTTGACCCAGGTCCCTTGCAGGACCTCTAAACGCTGAACAAGGGCAAGACCCTTACCAAACTGTTCCCTTAACCCCCGACCAGGTAGCCAACATACCTCCATATAGACCATGGAGATATGAATGGTGAAAATCTATTATTTTATATAGACAGTAAAATAATGCCAAGACACCACGGACAAACGATAAGGAAGAATCACCTTCAACATAAGCAACTAGTTATTAAAGTCATTAATACAAAACCAACTAAAAAGTGAAAAAGATTAAAAATAAAAAGTGTTATACTAAACACTTGTCTTCACCAAGTGATGTAAGAGACTTAGGCAAACATGGCCTTGATTGTCAAGAACTCTTACGATCAATCTTGGATCCCGAGACGACTCACACACTCTATGATGGACAATGGATGATGGTGATGGATGATGGTGTTATGGTGGTGGTGGGTGGTGGATGAAGTGTGAGAGAGGTGGTGTGCCAAAGGATGAGTTGCAATGAAACCAAGCACTCCTATTTATAGGCTGAACAGAAGGCTGGGCACGGCCCCGTGCCTGTCTGACATTCTCTCTCTTCACTAATTGTAATTCGCAATTACAATTAATGCGCCTGCAGTACTTTCGCCACGCCCTAGTGTTCAGTGGGCACGGCCCCGTGGTGGGCAATAGAAGCTTCTATAGGTTTGTCTTTTCTCCTGCTTCTTGGGCACGGCGCCGTGCTGGCTGAGCACGGGGCGTGTTCAGTCTTCTGCCTTCTCTATTTTGCTTGGGAGGATGCTGTTGAGGGGTCGGGCAATCCACTTATGTTCCTCCTCTTGTATTTATGTTAGATTTAGCTGTCTTTTTGCTTCTTTTGTTAATTTGAGCTCATTTAATCCTGAAAATACAAAAGGGAGACAAAAACACTCTTTTTCCAACATTAGTACTTAAAAAGGGTTAGTTTTATGCCTCATTTGATGTAATTTATATGTTGCATTTTACACACATCAACACCCGTATGGGGCGCATAGTAGTATCCAGGGAAGTAAGCTTAATTCCCTGGCGTAACCGGGGCATTCATGACCCCTGCAGGCATGACGACTGGCTGGTGTGGTGGAGTGGACAAAGCTGTTGTTAGTGTTGCCGAGTATAGAGGCGGCATGGCGTATGCGGCCGAGGGCTGATAGTATTAGGCCATGCTCATGGGCGGTGTAATAATACTTGGGCCTGCAGATGTGATAACCGATATAGTGCTATGACGTATAGTCTGTGCACTCATGGTTGATGCTGGAGTGGAGGCATTGGTGCCTGCTGTGGTTGGTACCACCGATCGGAACTACAAAGAGGTGTATAAAAAGGGTCTACTGTTGTCGTCCCAGAAGAAACAGTAGAGGTGACTGCAAAACCTGGTAGTGGTGCTTCTGCTTCAAATTCCAGGTCCAGAGACCTGGTTATAGCAGGTGAAGCCGGCATGATGGTAACGGGACTCGTCTCCAGCAATGGCTTGCTGGTTATCATGGCCTGACTTGGTGTTACTGTCGTGTTCTGATCGCTTGCCATTGGGGTCAGTCTCGCTGTTGTTACCGAAAGGTCCCACGGATGACGATCAGAACAGCTGACTGCAAAAGAGAACACCATTAGGACTCGTTACAGGAATGGGGTTATTCCTGTAACCACCCTCCAGCGTGAGAATAAGTCTCGGTTTGGGGGAAAGAAAGTATGAATGTAGAGAGAGAGAGAGAGTAGACGAGAGTAAAATGATGATACCTTAGACGTTTACCTCTATTTATAGTTTATCATTAGGGTTTCCCTTAACTTAGGATGGGCTCCGATAAGTTAGGGATTTGCATGATCTTCCCAAAAGATTGGGGATTTGGTTACGCGGTTTATCCATGCAGAATAGAACATTCTAGACTAAACGTATGTAATTGAAAATTTATAATAAAATAGTAGTTGATGACCGGGTAGGGCTAGCCGATCCGGGTCATACCTCGTTAGTGAGCATACAAGTTTAACAGTATAATAGGTAGGAAAGCGGTTTACGCATAACCATCAAGTAACATGTTGAAAAGTGAAGCTAGCAGGTTATAGACAACGACATATGCACAGACATGACTGCGAGTTGTAGAACGCGCAACACATATCACCACTGTGAAACGTGAAGTAAAACCCTTAACAACCCCTGTCCACGACAGGTGCTGAGTCTAAACTATAGTACTATCGTTGCTAAGGTGTCAGCCAACAATCACTGTGTAAACATAACATACAAGCATTCATCGAGTAACATGTATAACATGCAATAACTGTCAGCGTATAAACGTGTTTGCGTTGTGTGTTGATTGTGATTTCAAATAGATAACGTATGTAACACCCAAAAGTGCATAAAGCAAAAAGGGTTCAAGTATACTCACAGATTGTATTTAATGAGTAAACACAGTCTTGGATTGAAGGGAGCGCTGGAAAGTTAGCCTGATTACAAAACGATAGCATAAGCGACGAACAGTGCGCTAAACGGTGTCGAGTGGGTAATGAGTGATGAAGGGTCATCCAATCGGATGACAATCCAGACTGATGGCCCTTCGGTCGGATTATCTTCTGGTTGGGATGGATGTGTTTGTGTATGATCTGAATTCGAAGTTTTCGTTGTAGCATTTTATAAAATGAGAAATATCTCTACCTTTCAGGTCGTTCGATCGAACGGTCAGCCGGTCGGATGGTCGTTCAATCGGATGGCGATCCGTTCCTAGTGAGATGCTCAAAAGTCTAAGTTTTCTGATAGAATAGTCATTCAATCGGATGGTCATCCAATCGGATGACTATTCGTTGGAACTGATGTTTTCTAGAAGTTTGCAAAATTGTTTAAGTGGTGGAGACCACAAGTCATCTGATCGGATTGTCGTTCGATCGGATGGCAATTCGATCGGATGGCAATCCGTTCAGCGACCTGATCGTTAAGTCTGAAAAGTTTTCGGTTTGACCGAGATGTGTGACTGTCACGGCCCTCGGCCCCGGTTTGACCCGGTTCAAGAGCCACGAGGCAGGAATCCCGTGGTATCTACTTTAGGCGACAACGGAAGTTTTTTAATACAGGATCTTTTAATACTAAAAATGCCCGTTTAACATGTTACATAAAGTTTAGGGATAAAATCCCATAATTTACAATAAGATGATTTCACAAGGAAATCTTTTTTTCTCAAAACATCTTTCTTTATTTATTCACATTGAGCCACTTCTCTGAGCTTGTAGTGCTTCACGGCACTTTTCTTGGATCACAACAGATCACCTGAAACATGTTTGAAAAAGGTTTTGTCAGTGGGGAAATACTGAGTGAATCATTCATTTTACTAAAACGACGCATTTGTTATAATTTACAATATTAAGAGCGATTACAATGTTTCTGATATCAAACCAACTACCGACGGTACTTTATCACTCGACTCATTGGCCCACCTGTCCAATGGTGTCTGTGATTATGGTCATATCACCCATTGGCTGCCCCAATGGTGAAGATTATCAAGTAATGTATACAAAACCCCACATACCGGCTGTAACTTGGTGATTACAAAGACTTAATCCCTGTAATTATAACTTTGAAAATAACTTGGAGTTTTGTATAATAGTTGATAAAAAGAGAATTACTCACATTGCAGATTTAACGAGCAAAGTATAAGCCTACTGATTAGCCTTTGATTTAACCTAGTTTAACAACAATGCACACACAAACGGGTTAGTAAATAATACAGCAGTTACGACAATTCACGAGATTAAACCCTCGCAACGATTAATATAGTGCAATACTTAACAATTCAACGGATTCACAATGAATAACAGAGCATAGTCCGAATTCGAACAGCACTCAAATATTCAAGTCGAAATCACGATGAATAACAAAGTATAAACTCAATTTGAGCAGCACTTAAACAATCGTTGGATAGTTATAATCGATCGGACGTTGAATCGTAATAGCGATCGAGTTATTACCCTGATTGCGGCATCACCTCGTGAATTAGTGTGTGTTTTGGAACTGATCTTGCTATAACTCGACGTACACAGTGAGAATTTACGTCGTTTCAAATTCCAATTTCAAATCCCAAGGTCGGCTATTTATACTAATTTTTGGACATGCTTACGGACCGTAAGCCATATCCCTTACGGTCCGTAAGGGATGCAGTCTATTTATAGGGTAGCCAGGTTCGGGACTAGGCATGCTGAGTTGACATAATTGAAAAATAAAATTTAGACAACGAATTATTTTAGATAACTGTCAACTAGGGTTTACCCCCCCCCCCCCCCGATTTTTAGGGCCCTGATCCTGATTCCGATTGTTATGAAAATTTTAGGGTTTACGCAGAATCACTTGGGTGTCTCAATTAGGGTTTCCTTAATAGATAATTACCATCCTAAGTGTATTCTGGTCCTCTCTTTGAATTCCATTTGACCTTTACCAGTACTAGTCGCTTGTGTTTGAGAAATTTAACTTTTCTATCTTCGATCTGTAGTGGTTTTTCTATGAATTTCAGCTTTTCGTTTACCTCTACATCTTGAAGAGGTACTACCAGGGATTCGTCGGATAAACATTTCTTGAGATTGGACACATGAAATACATCATGTACTCCAGCTAATTCTTCTGGTAGTTGTAGACGATAAGCAGTTGGTCCTATTCGTTGGATTACTGGGAATGGTCCTACATACCTTGGACTCATTTTTCCTTTCTTACCAAATCGTACTACTCCTTTCCAAGGAGAAACTTTCAAGAGTACTTTGTCTCCGACTTGAAATTCTAATGGCTTGCGGCTATTATCTGCATAGTACTTCTGACGATCTCGAGCCGTTTTTAGTCTTTCCTTGATCTGAGTTATCTTGTCAGTAGTTTCTTGTACAATTTCAGGACCTGATAATTGACTTTCTCCTATCTCTGCCCAACAAACTGGGGTTCTGCACTTGCATCCATATAGCACCTCGAATGGAGCAGTTTCAATGCTGGAGTGATAACTATTGTTATAGGAGAATTCAATTAAAGGTAGGTGGCTATCCCAATTTCCACCAAATTCTATCACACACGCTCGAAGCATGTCCTCCAGGGTTTGGATCGTCCTTTTAATTTGTCCGTCTGTTTGTGGATGATATGCAGTACTTAAATTTAGTCGGGTTCCTATTGCTTTCTGGAAACTAGTCCAGAAACTGGAAGTGAAACGACTATCCCTGTCCGATACAATGGAGAGTGGAACTCCATGTAAGGATACTACTTCGTCTACTTACAACTTTGCTAATCTTTCCATACTAAAGGTTTCTTTCATGGGTAGGAAATGAGCTGATTTGGTTAATCGGTCCACACTTACCCAAATCGCATCATTACCTTTTCTGGTTTTGGGTAACTTAGTAAGAAAATCCATTGTTATGAGTTCCCATTTCCATACAGGCATTTCCAATTGTTGTAGTAGCCCTGAAGGTTTTTGGTGTTCAGCTATTACTTGTGAACAGGTTAAACACTTAGATACATAATTAGCTATATCCTTTTTCATACCTATCCACTAGAAATTGTTTCTTAAATGTTGGTACATCTTATTATTTCCTGGATGTACGGTATACCTAGATTTATGAGATTCTTCTAAAATCTTATTTCTTAATTCTACCTGCTTAGGTACCCAAATTCGTTTCTTGTGGAATCTCCAAATTCCATCATTTCCTTGTTCCAATTCTTTTATGTAACCCTTCATTCCTTCAGCATCATCCTTGATTGCTGTTTCCTGAATTTCCTTCAATTGTTTCATTAAATCTACTTGTAGATTTAATCTAAGGGCACGAACTCGCTTTTGCTTCTCATGATATTTACGACTTAAGGCGTCTGCAACTACATTTGCCTTTCCTTCGTGATATTGGATATCACAGTCGTAATCGCTTAGGATTTCCATCCACCTCCTTTGCCTCATATTTAATTCTTTTTGCCCAAATATGTACCTTAAACTTTTATGATCTGTATAAACAGTAAACTTACTTCCATACAGATAATGTCTCTAGATCTTAAGGGCAAAAATTATGGCTCCTAATTCTAAGTCATGATTCGTATAATTCTTTTCATGCTTTTTCAATTGCCTAGAGGTATACGCAATTACCTTCTTGCGTTACACATCCAAATCCTAACTTTGAGGCATTACAATATACTTCGAAATCTTCTGTTCCTTCAGGTAAAGCTAAAATTGGAGCATTCGTCAATCGGTGTTTTAAAATCTTAAAAGCTTCTTCTTGCCTAGATCCCCATTCAAATTTAACGGTTTTACAGGTCAACTTAGTCAAGGGTACAGCTATTTTAGAGAAATCCTTAATAAATCTTCGGTAGTATCCAGCTAAGCCTAGAAAAGTTCTGATTTCCATAGATGTTTGTGGGACTTTCCATTTAGTGATTGCTTCTATTTTAGCAGGATCTACATGAATTCCTTCGTGATTTACTACATGTCCTAAAAATTGCATTTCTTGCAGCCAAAATTCACACTTCTAGAATTTGGCATAGAGCTTTTCTTTTCTTAACAAAGTTAAGAGTGCGTGTAAGTGCTCACAGTGTTCCTTCTGACTTTTGGAATAAATAAGTATATCGTCAATGAAGACAATTACGAATTTATCCAAATATGGTTTACAGATTCGATTCATCATGTCAATAAATGCTGTTGGGGCATTTGTTAATCCAAAGGGCATGACTGTAAACTCATAATGACCATACCTAGTTCTGAAAGCAGTTTTAGGTATGTCCTCTTCTTGTACTTTCAGCTGATGATATCTGGATCTTAAGTCTATCTTAGAAAAATACCTAGCGCCTTGGAGTTGATCAAAAAGATCATCGATCCTAGGTAATGGGTATCGATTCTTAATTGTAACTTTATTCAGCTCTCTATAATCAATACACATTCGCATCGACCCATCTTTCTTTTTCACAAACAACACTGGTGCTCCCCAAGGGGATGAACTAGGTTGTATAAATCCTTTGCTTAGTAATTCATCTAATTGCTTTTTCAATTCTAGCATTTCGGTGGGTGCTAATCGATAAGGTGCTTTAGCTATTGGTGTAGTACCCGGAATTAAATGAATTCTAAACTCTACTTCTCTATCGGGTGGTAACCCAGGTAATTCTTCTGAAATAACATCTGGGTATTCTGAGACTACACGGATGTCCTGAAGTTCCTTACTTTTAGCGTTAATGATTACGGAAATCATATACACCATTTCTTGTTTTCTCGAATAACTAGCCAATTTCATTACTGAGATGAATTTCAGTGGCTTTCGAGGTCTATCTCCTGTAATTAAAATTACATCTCCTGTGGGGGTACGAATTTCTACTGAATTCTTATCACATAGGATTCGAGCATGGTTGGCTACTAACCAATCCATTCCTAATACCACATCGAATCCAGCTAAGTTCATAGGTAACAGATTTGTGGAAAACTTATGGCCTAATAGTTCTATTTTTCCTTCTTGGAAAACTTTATTTATGTTAACAGAATTTCCTTCTGCTGTTTCGACCGTAAAAATATGCCTAAGGGTGGTTAATGGTATGTCAAGAGCTTGGCAGAATGAAGTATTAATAAAACTTTGGTTTGCACCAGAGTCAAATAATACTTTTGGAAACACGTCGTGAACTAGGAACGTGTGACAACTCGAAATTTAGAACCTTTCTTGTATCTTGATGTAACTTGCTTGAAACATTTCGTGACTAGTAACTTGTTAATGTAATAACATAAGTGAACATTTTATGTGACTATGTGCTTGCTTGTACGTATGGTATATATGTATGTATATTACGTGAACCGAGAACCCGACTCGAGACCATGAGGTTTCGAGTGAACAGTAACCATTAGGCCGGTTTGGGCCTTTGGCCGGTTGGGCCATTTGGGCCGTAAACCCTCATCCGAAACCTGTAGGGTGCACCACTTGAACTAGCATATATATCACCCCTCTAGCCAACTTTGCCATTCTTTGGGCAACCACTCTACACACACTCTCCTACTTTCCCTCTCACTAAAACCTTAAGAACACAAACACACCTCCAAGTTCTCGGATCCAATCGGTTGGCACAAGAACTCTCGGATTTGGACTTTGGATCGGCTCACACACACACCTCACCAACCGGTTAGTACTTATGGTGTTTATTGATTGATGTTTGTTGTGTTAAATGATAAAATGAATGATATGATGTTTATTGTGTTTGGATATTAGTGTTTACATGATGTTCTTGATGTATATGATGTTCTAATGTGTACAATGTTGATAATCGGTTAATATGTCTTGATTTCGGATATATAATGCATGATGGGTTATGGTATCTTGTGTCTAAATGTGATTCAAACCACTTATGTTGATGAACATGAAACCGGGTTGCACTTGTCATGTAATCGGATTTGTATAAAAACCGAGTTTGTGTGTTATGCTAAGTGTTTTGATGCTTGTTCATAATTTGGTAGAATAAGGGTTGTTTGTGTTATGAATATATGAAGAACTTGATGAATGTGTTTGAATACATGAAGAACAACTTGAATATGCAATGAAAGTGTGTTGAATATTTGAAATCTGCACTGTTTGATCCATTTTGAGTAAATATTAGACAACAAAACATGTTTAGTGGATAGTACATAATTCTGCATGAATTCTATTGGATAGTACAATCTGCGAAGGATCAGCAGCTGCTGGGGAGTCGGAACCCCTGGTTGCGACTCGAAACCTCCACGTTGCGACACCAGTTGCGAGTCGAGAACACCTGGTTACGACTCGCAACCATAGCATGACAAGCCGAGACCACAGGTTGCGACACAGGTTACGAGTCCCGTGCGACTCGAAACCTTAGCATGATCAGCCGAAACCATGGTTGCGACATAGGTTGCGACTCGCAACCATCCATGATCAACACAAACAGCATAACCCGCAACCATGCTTGCGAGTCCGGTTGCGACTCGAGACCACGCTTATTGGACTTGCTTAGTTACGGGCCTTAATTAATGGGCCGGCCTTATGGGCTTCTGAGTTACTGTTGATGAGTTATTTTGGGCCTGTTATTACGAACCCAATTGTTAGGACCTCACACTTAGACTTTGGGTTGTATTTGATTGTTAACTGTGCAACTTGTTGTGAACTATCGACGAACTGCCATACCAGAACTTGTATGCCATGACTACTACTTGTACGTGCACTGCTTGGTTTAAATCTGATAAATGGTATCCATGTTAGGACGTAATTGACTACTTGCGACTTGATTGACCTTTCTGTGTTACTACCGAGCAAACCAAGGTGAGTTCACACCCTCTACAAAGCATGGGATTCCCTGGGTTGGGAACGGGGTTAAGGAACGTGGATTCCTCGTCCTCCTTGGGTAGGACAGCTATGGTTCAGGAATGTGATTCCTCGTCCGGATGGACGGATAACTCGTACTAGACTAAAACTCTATCACGAAGTCCCTCCTTTTTATATCGACTTAATCGCCGGGCCAATGGCGAGCGGGTCATTAGTTAGATAGCGCTATTTAGGTCTGACAAACCTCACACCGTGCCGCAGAGGACGGGCGTGAACTAATGGATCTGGGGCACGTCAATGATGATAGACATTGATGTTTTCAGAGCACATAAACATGACTACAGTCAGCAGTCGATATGGTAACGAGTCTAGTGTACGCATGGGGTAGCCCCCACGGCCGAAATGCCTGATAACTAACATGGGGTAGCCCCCACGGCTGGAATGCCGGAGTGAATGGGAATGAACAAGTCACGTTTTTTTAAACTATGGGGTAACCCCCACGGCAGGATGCCAGATAAAGGAAACTGTTTTCGAAACAACTAAAACGAACACCCAACTGTGAACTCACTCAACTAGTTGTTGACTCGTTACTACATGCTTTGCAGGACCATAGGTACTCAGCTGGAGCTTGCATGGAGGAGAGTCGTTGTGGGACACGGATTGCTGCGTGCCATGTTCTATTTGAGAACATTTGAACTTATGTTATAACTTTAAACTTATGCTTCCGCTTACAACTTAAACTTGGTTATGTTGGAACACCAATCGTATTGGTTAAACTTTTATGATTATTTATATGCTTGTTCAGTATGATTGGTGGCTGGATCCTGGTCAGTCACGCCTCCAAGCGGTAGTACTCCGCGGGTGGGTTTTGGGGGTGTGACAGATTGGTATCAGAGCCATTGGTTATAGTGAACTTGGTTTTAATAAAGGGGAAACGTTTTTGTTAAAACCAGACTATAACCGGTACAGTGCTCAACGGTCCACAACGACGCTCCACTCCACATGCAAGGCTCGACATTCTAGGTGATATGATATGTGTATATTGCCTACTTGTTAGTTACATAGTACATTGCCCATGGTATGCTTGATTAGTATAATTACTGTTGCTTGAACACGTGCGTGCTTACTCTATCCTACTATCGTACTTTCGCGAACCTCTCTCACTCGTGTTACTCTTGAAATGAAGAATCATGTCTGGACGCGTTAACATGACACAAGCCCAGTTGACGGCTTTGATCAACGAACGAGTTGCCGCAGCACTCGCAGCTGCATACGCAGGAGGTATATCCTGCAGACCGAACTTATCTTAGGATCCTTAGGATCCTACTCTCGTGAACCAACCTTGTGTTAAACTCTGTCTTTCTTTCACCTACCTTAGGTCAACATGCTCAGGCACCGGTGTGCACTTTTAAGACCTTTATGGACTGCCGACCCACTACTTTTAGCGGAACTGAAGGAGCAGTAGGTCTCCTACACTGGTTTGAGAAACTAGAGTCTGTGTTCGAAATGTGTGAATGCCCTGAAGCGCGCAGGGTGAAGTATGCTACTGGTACTCTCGAGGGTTTGGCCCTCACGTGGTGGAATGCTCAAGTGCAAATGCTGGGGTTGGTTGCTGCCAACGCCACCCCATGGGAGAATTTCAAGGAAATGATCAGGGAGGAATACTGCAGTCGTGATGACATTCACAAGCTGGAAGATGAGTTCTACAATCTCAAGATGACGGGGTCAGAGATTGAAGCGTATACTAAGAGATCGCATGAGCTTGCCTTGTTGTGTCCTACTATGGTGGACCCTCCATATAAGCGAATTGAACTCTATCTCAAGGGCTTGGTGCCAGAGATCCAAAGTCATGTGACTTCAGCAAACTTGACTACTATCCAGCAGGTTGTTCAGCTGGCTCACCGTCTCACTGATCAGGCGGTAGAGCAGAACAAGTTACCAAAGCGCATAGGTGCTGCAACTACTTCTGGTACCTCTAGTGAGAACAAACGGAAATGGGATGGAACTTCAAGCAAGGGTTCAACTTCTGTGCAATCTCAGTCTCAGCAGAGAAAGACTGACGACCACAAGAGTCCCAGTCAGCAATCGTCTGGTGGTCAAAGTCATGGTGGGTACAAGGGGAATCACCCCAAATGCAATCGTTGCAACCTACACCACAGTGGGCCATGCACCAGGGGCAACTGTCATCGGTGCAACAAGCCTGGTCATGTTGCAAAGGATTGCAGGAGCGCATACCCCGCAAATCAGAATCGTCAGCAACCTCAACAGAACCAGCGACAACAACAGGGTAACAACAAAGGGTGCTTTCAGTGTGGAGCTGAAGGCCACTTCAAGAATGATTGTCCCCAACTGAACCAGAACAACAACAACAACAATCAGGGGAATGGTAACAATGGGAACCACAACAACAACAATGGTGCTAGGGGACGAGTGTTCGTGATTGGTCAAGGTGAAGCAAGGAACGATCCCAACGTGGTGACGGGTAAGTTCCTTCTCGACGACTTTTATGTTACAGTCTTATTTGATTCGGGTGCCGATACTAGCTATGTGTCACTAGAAGTTAGTAAAATGCTTAAGCGTATCCCAACACCCCTGAGCAACAAGCACACTGTAGAGCTAGCTAATGGTAAGAGCTTGGAAGCCTCACACGTAGTCAAAGGTTGCAAACTTGTCCTCGCTAACCAGACCTTCTCTATTGACCTTATCCCTATCGTCTTGGGTAGTTTCGACGTTGTCATTGGGATGGATTGGTTATCCCAACACCGAGCAGAGATTCTTTGCAACGAGAAGATCGTTCGTATTCCTGGTTCGGGTAGTGAACCACTTATGATTCGTGGCGACAAGAGAAGTGCTGTTGAGAACATCATCTCTCTCCTTAAGGCCCAGAAGTGCTTACGAAAGGGCCACACTGCGATTTTGGCTCTAGTTACTGATACCTCGGAGAAAGAGAAGAAGCTAGAAGATTTTCCAGTTGTACGAGACTATCCTGAGGTATTCCCTGAGGAATTACCTGGTCTTCCGCCCCATCGCCAAGTCGAGTTTCAGATTGAACTAGCTCCTGGAGCTGCGCCTGTAGCCCGTGCACCTTATCGTTTAGCTCCATCAGAGCTGGAAGAACTCTCCACGCAACTACAAGAACTCTTGGATAAGGGTTTCATTCGTCCTAGCTCATCGCCTTGGGGAGCTCCAGTACTATTTGTGAAGAAGAAGGACGGTACCTTCAGAATGTGTATCGACTATCGTGAACTCAACAAGGTGACTGTGAAGAATCGTTATCCTCTACCGCGCATTGACGACTTGTTCGACCAGTTGCAGGGGTCGAGTTACTATTCAAAGATCGACCTGAGATCGGGATATCACCAGCTGAGAGTTCGAGAAGAGGATGTCTCTAAGACAGCCTTTAGGACTCGATATGGGCACTATGAGTTTTTGGTCATGCCGTTTGGGCTGACAAACGCACCCGCAGTCTTCATGGATTTGATGAACCGAGTGTGCAAGCCTTACCTGGACAAGTTTGTTATAGTCTTCATCGACGACATCCTGATCTATTCTAAGAGTAAAGAGGAGCACGAACAGCATCTACGGCTTATTCTGGAACTTCTTCGAACAGAACAGCTTTACGCAAAGTTCTCGAAATGCGACTTCTGGCTTCGTGAAGTCCATTTCTTAGGGCATGTGGTGAACAAGGATGGGATTCACGTTGATCCATCCAAGGTAGACTCGATTAAGAACTGGCCTGCACCTCGTACACCAAAGGAAATTCGCCAATTCTTGGGATTGGCAGGTTACTACAGGAGATTCATTAAGGATTTTTCTAAGATCGCGCAGCCTCTCACCTTACTAACGCAGAAAGGCGTTGTTTATCATTGGGGAAATGCACAAGAGTTAGCTTTTCAGCATCTAAAGGATAGACTTTGTAGTGCACCTATCCTTTCACTGCCAGAGGGCACAGACGATTTTGTGGTTTACTGTGATGCATCAATTCAAGGTCTTGGTTGTGTATTGATGCAACGAGATAAAGTCATAGCCTACGCCTCACGTCAACTCAAAGTTCACGAGAAGAACTACACTACGCATGATTTGGAGCTGGGAGCTGTTGTTTTCGCACTTAAGTTATGGCGGCATTACCTGTACGGAACAAAGTGCGCAATCTACACCGACCACAGGAGCCTAGAGCACATATTCAAGCAGAAGGAACTGAATATGCGGCAACGACGATGGGTCGAATTGCTAAATGACTATGAGTGCTCCATCAGGTATCATCCGGGCAAGGCCAATGTTGTGGCTGACGCCCTCAGTCGAAAGGACACTGCGCCTAAGCGCGTAAGAGCTCTACAACTCACGATCCATTCTAGTCTACCTTCGCAAATACGAGCTGCTCAGATAGAAGCACTGAAACCAGAGAACGTAAGGGCCGAAGCCCTACGCGGGTCAAGACAACGCTTAGAACAGAAGGAAGACGGTGCTTACTACGTAACAGGACGCATTTGGGTCCCACTCTATGGCAACCTACGAGAACTTGTGTTGGATGAAGCACACAAATCTCGCTACTCGGTACACCCAGGTTCGGATAAGATGTACCACGATATCAAAACTACGTATTGGTGGCCTAGCATGAAGGCCCACATAGCAACTTATGTCAGCAAGTGTTTGACTTGTGCGCGAGTCAAGACAGAATATCAGAAACCCTCAGGCCTACTCCAACAACCAGAGATACCGCAATGGAAATGGGAGCAAATTTCCATGGATTTCGTTACTGGCCTACCTAGATCACAGCGCGGAAACGATACTATCTGGGTGATCGTGGATCGACTCACAAAATCCGCACACTTTTTGGCGATTAAGGAAACGGATAAATTCTCCACTCTGGCGGAAATATATCTCAAAGAAGTTGTTTCGAGGCACGGGGTACCCACCTCTATCATCTCTGATCGAGATGCACGTTTTACTTCAGAGCTGTGGCAAGCAATGCACAAGTCTTTTGGCTCACGTCTAGATATGAGCACAGCGTATCACCCACAGACGGACGGACAATCCGAGCGCACTATTCAAACCTTAGAGGATATGCTACGTGCCTGTGTAATCGACTTTGGCAACAGCTGGGAAAAGCACCTGCCACTCGTGGAATTTTCATACAATAACAGCTACCACACCAGCATTAAAGTTGCTCCGTTCGAGGCATTGTACGGACGTAAATGCCGGTCACCTCTTTGTTGGGCAGAGGTGGGGGATAGTCAAATCACTGGTCCTGAACATGTGGTAGACACTACTGAGCGGATTGCTCAAATACGACAACGCATGGCGGCCGCTCGAGACCGTCAGAAGGCCTACGCCGATAAGGGCAGGAAACCACTTGAGCTCCAGGTTGGGGAGCGGGTATTACTGAGTAAGTTTCACCCTGGAAGGGTGTGGTTCGTTTTGGTAAGCGAGGCAAACTCAACCCACGATACGTTGGACCTTTCGAAATCATTGAGAAAATAGGCAAGGTGGCCTACAGACTGAACTTACCAGCAGAACTCGGTGCAGTTCACAACGTTTTCCATGTGTCGAATCTGAAGAAGTGTCTGTCAGATGAGACCCACGTAGTTCCTCTGAAGGAACTCACGATCGACGAACAGTTGAAATTCGTCGAAGAACCAGTCGAAATCACGGACCGGGATGTTAAGGTCCTCAAGAGCACTAGAATACCTCTCGTTCGAGTTCGTTGGAACTCACGTCGCGGCCCAGAGTTCACCTGGGAGCGCGAAGATCGGATGAAACAAAAGTATCCCCAACTGTTCGCAAACAGTACAACCGCTACTGAGGCTGAAGCTACGGAATTTCGGGACGAAATTCCAGATCAACGGGGGGAGGATGTGACACCCCAGGAAAACCGGGAAAACCATACAACTTAACTAGCTTCCTCAGTGAGTGCCATCAAATTTCGGGACGAAATTTCTTTCAACTTGGGGATGATGTGACAACTCGAAATTTAGAACCTTTCTTGTATCTTGATGTAACTTGCTTGAAACATTTCGTGACTCGTAACTTGTTAATGTAATAACATAAGTGAACATTTTATGTGACTATGTGCTTGCTTGTACGTATGGTATATATGTATGTATATTACGTGAACCGAGAACCCGACTCGAGACCATGAGGTTTCGAGTGAACAGTAACCATTAGGCCGGTTTGGGCCTTTGGCCGGTTGGGCCATTTGGGCCGTAAACCCTCATCCGAAACCTGTAGGGTGCACCACTTGAACTAGCATATATATCACCCCTCTAGCCAACTTTGCCATTCTTTGGGCAACCACTCTACACACACTCTCCTACTTTCCCTCTCACTAAAACCTTAAGAACACAAACACACCTCCAAGTTCTCGGATCCAATCGGTTGGCACAAGAACTCTCGGATTTGGACTTTGGATCGGCTCACACACACACCTCACCAACCGGTTAGTACTTATGGTGTTTATTGATTGATGTTTGTTGTGTTAAATGATAAAATGAATGATATGATGTTTATTGTGTTTGGATATTAGTGTTTACATGATGTTCTTGATGTATATGATGTTCTAATGTGTACAATGTTGATAATCGGTTAATATGTCTTGATTTCGGATATATAATGCATGATGGGTTATGGTATCTTGTGTCTAAATGTGATTCAAACCACTTATGTTGATGAACATGAAACCGGGTTGCACTTGTCATGTAATCGGATTTGTATAAAAACCGAGTTTGTGTGTTATGCTAAGTGTTTTGATGCTTGTTCATAATTTGGTAGAATAAGGGTTGTTTGTGTTATGAATATATGAAGAACTTGATGAATGTGTTTGAATACATGAAGAACAACTTGAATATGCAATGAAAGTGTGTTGAATATTTGAAATCTGCACTGTTTGATCCATTTTGAGTAAATATTAGACAACAAAACATGTTTAGTGGATAGTACATAATTCTGCATGAATTCTATTGGATAGTACAATCTGCGAAGGATCAGCAGCTGCTGGGGAGTCGGAACCCCTGGTTGCGACTCGAAACCTCCACGTTGCGACACCAGTTGCGAGTCGAGAACACCTGGTTACGACTCACAACCATAGCATGACAAGCCGAGACCACAGGTTGTGACACAGGTTACGAGTCCCGTGCGACTCGAAACCTTAGCATGATCAGCCGAAACCATGGTTGCGACATAGGTTGCGACTCGCAACCATCCATGATCAACACAAACAGCATAACCCGCAACCATGCTTGCGAGTCCGGTTGCGACTCGAGACCACGCTTATTGGACTTGCTTAGTTACGGGCCTTAATTAATGGGCCGGCCTTATGGGCTTCTGAGTTACTGTTGATGAGTTGTTTTGGGCCTGTTATTACGAACCCAACTGTTAGGACCTCACACTTAGACTTTGGGTTGTATTTGATTGTTAACTGAGCAACTTGTTGTGAACTATCGACGAACTGCCATACCAGAACTTGTATGCCATGACTACTACTTGTACGTGCACTGCTTGGTTTAAATCTGATAAATGGTATCCATGTTAGGACGTAATTGACTACTTGCGACTTGATTGACCTTTCTGTGTTACTACCGAGCAAACCAAGGTGAGTTCACACCCTCTACAAAGCATGGGATTCCCTGGGTTGGGAACGGGGTTAAGGAACGTGGATTCCTCGTCCTCCTTGGGTAGGACAGCTATGGTTCAGGAATGTGATTCCTCGTCCAGATGGACGGATAACTCGTACTAGAATAAAACTCTATCACGAAGTCCCTCCTTTTTATATCGACTTAATCGCCGGGCCAATGGCGAGCGGGTCATTAGTTAGATAGCGCTATTTAGGTCTGACAAACCTCACACCGTGCCGCAGAGGACGGGCGTGAACTAATGGATCTGGGGCACGTCAATGATGATAGACATTGATGTTTTCAGGGCACATAAACATGACTACAGTCAGCAGTCGATATGGTAACGAGTCTAGTGTACGCATGGGGTAGCCCCCACGGCCGAAATGCCTGATAACTAACATGGGGTAGCCCCCACGGCTGGAATGCCGGAGTGAATGGGAATGAACAAGTCACGTTTTTTTAAACTATGGGGTAACCCCCACGGCAGGATGCCAGATAAAGGAAACTGTTTTCGAAACAACTAAAACGAACACCCAACTGTGAACTCACTCAACTAGTTGTTGACTCGTTACTACATGCTTTGCAGGACCATAGGTACTCAGCTGGAGCTTGCATGGAGGAGAGTCGTTGTGGGACACGGATTGCTGCGTGCCATGTTCTATTTGAGAACATTTGAACTTATGTTATAACTTTAAACTTATGCTTCCGCTTACAACTTAAACTTGGTTATGTTGGAACACCAATCGTATTGGTTAAACTTTTATGATTATTTATATGCTTGTTCAGTATGATTGGTGGCTGGATCCTGGTCAGTCACGCCTCCAAGCGGTAGTACTCCGCGGGTGGGTTTTGGGGGTGTGACAGAACGTACCAGCTATCACATCCGAGATGAGTTCGGCTTCTTGAGTGGTCAGCTGGAATGCTCGTGCATTCTTTTTAGTAGCTCCCTCAGTTAGCTTGCCTTTGTTGTCTGCGGTTTTAACCAATTTGGGACATTCTGTTTTGTAATGCCTGGTTTCTCCACAGTGAAAGCAGACTATGGTTTTCTTTTTACAGTGTTCTTCACTACGTCCTCCAGATTTGCAATAATTACAGGTTACATTGCATCTTCCAAAATGTTTCCTTTTGCAATTCCTGCAGAACGGCGGGGTTGAAGATTGCCCTGCTCCTCTTCTTTTAAAACTGGTATTATTACCCGTACGAACTCCTTAGGTAATTTTCTGAACCAAGTCCTTCTTCCTATTTTCATCTCTAGTGCGTATTAATTCATCAGTTAGGGTATTAGCTAATTCCACATCATCGTCAATAGTACGAGGTCTCGCAGCTTTAACGATGTTACGGATTTCACTAATTAATCCCCAAATGTAACGGGATATGAGAATCGGTTCTGGCGAGGCCAGTGTTGGTACTACTCTAGCATATTTAAAGAATTTCGAAGTATAACTGCGACAATCTACTCCCGTCATATGATGATTTAGGAATTTATTCGCCATTTGATCTTTTTCATATTCGGGACAAAATTTTCTTTCTACAAGACTCTTAAATTCTTCCCAGCTCATGGCATAAGCAGTTCTTCTTCCTTTTGCTTATAAAACTGTATTCCACCATTCTAATGCTCCTTCTTTAAACAAATTTGAAGCATACATAACCTGATCTTCTTCGGCACATTTGCTTATTGCAATTACTGCTTCGGTTTTCTCTAACCAACACAGTGTTGCAGTTGCCCCTTCATTACCTGCAAATTCAGCGGGTTTGCAAGCGAGAAATTCTTTGTAAGTGCAACCAGGTGTTGCAGCTTTCATTTTATTAGGAAGTGGGGCTTGTCGTGGATCATTATCATGATTGTCATGATTGCCGCCTCCATTTACACTATGGCTAAAATTGTCTTCCTGAGTACGTTTAATAGGAATGATTTGTTGCGATTCAACAGGTTTCCGAGCAGCAGCCATGATTGCTGGAATAGCATTGGCTATCCCTTGAGTAATGATATTTTCAATATCTTGTCTAGTCATATACTGGTTTTCCTGGTTTTGCTCAGATTGATTTTCTTCATTAACTGGCTCATTATTAGCGTTTTCCATCTGATGATTTTTATAGATATAAACTTATTAGTGTCGAATAATTGATAATTTAACAAAACAATTGCATGTAATCACATAATCTTATCACCACACATCTATAGCCAAAATTGTTGATTTCTCGACATCTATTTTGTTTTATAGATTATATATGCATCCATACACACCGTGTATCTTACAAGGTTTTATTTCCCATTTTACAGAATTCTATTTTACTACTAATACTATTATACAACATACTTCCCCGACTCCCCTATTCCGTTTGTTAACCGGCAATTCTAGTAACGACGTTCCCTTTCGTCGTATTTCCAGGAAAGTTGTTCCCCCATCTCCCTGATCCTATTTCCTGTACCTATCAGCTCTTCTCCAAACTGTCGAAGTTCGGCTAAGTTTTCATTGCTCATTGGAGGATTGGGGATAGGTTCTGGATCAAATTGAGGAAGGAAGGTATAAGGACTATTGATCATGGTTTGAAATTGCCAGTCATTTGTCCACCTTTCTTCCATTTCTCCTAGAGGTCGAGTATGGATTAGAGGGTCTGGAATAACTGGTTCCAGATTCACTGGAAGTTGGATTGTAGCCGGATAAGGGTACAGATTATTGTGGATAGGGCTTATGACCTCACAATTTGCCAGTAGACGGTCTTTTTCGTCTTGAAACGTGATTTCGTTGGGTTGTTCAGAGCTCTCTCCAATCTCTATTCCCTTTTGTTTAAAATTTTCTCTAGTTTCTATTTCTACTGGTTTAGAACTCTCCCCGGTCTCGATTCCTTTTCCTTTGTCTATAGGGTTTTCTATTTTGGGAAGTCTCCTAGTGGCTGGCTTCCTCCTACGCACTTTCCTCCTACGCACTTTCCTCCATCCTACATATCTTCTTCCCTTTTTAGGTTTTGCTTTTTCCAGTGGTGGAGCTTGGAATTCCAGGGGTTCCTCTATGTCAGCAATATAACCAGTAAAGTCGTGGGAGACTTCAATTGGTACTGGGTAGAGGTTGAGATTCTGGAATGCTTCTGATATCTCATTCATGCTGCATAGCATATATGCAAAATGCACAAAAAATGCTAAGTTAAAACTTTGGAACAAAGTTTTACAAATAAACATTAAAGTTTTATTGCATACTAATTTGTACAAAGGACAATAAGAAAGAGACACACTAGGATTTATTTATTTATTGGGTAGTAATTTTCTACTAGACTATGCTTATTAGTGGTTTAGAGGTTTGCATTTTCTGCTACGGTAGCTAGCATATAAAGATCTGCCCATTTTTCATCTAATTTATCTTCCCAAGGTGGACTCTTGCCTAATTCCTGGCTTTCTGGATTAAACCTCACTTTCTTGGGTTGGGTTTTCTTCCCTTTTTCCCGACTCTTTCTAAGTATCATGTTTCGTTTACTGGGAGAAAGTGGCTTTTCAAATTGGGCTTTTCGGACAAATATTCCCTCGTCCATATTTACGGGATATTTTGAAGAAGTTCCTTTTTCCTTTGGTGCAGTATCTAATTTATGGTAGATAGCAGAAAGCTTTTGTTTACCCATATTGTAACTAACAAATAACAAGTTAATAAAGCACATAATCACAGAATGGCAATTAGTAGAATTAAGTATTTTGTTAAATACTTAATTTATTTAAATTAACAATAGGCTTAAATCAATGGCTCGATCAGTGGCTCTGATACCACCTTTTCCTGTCACGACCCTCGGCCCCGGTTTGACCCGGTTCAAGAGCCGCGAGGCAGGAATCCCGTGGTATCTACTTTAGGCGACAGCAGAAGTTTTTTAATACAGGATCTTTTAATACTAAAAATGCCCGTTTAATATGTTATATAAATTTTAGGGATAAAATCCCATAATTTACAATAAGATGATTTCACAAGGAAATCTTTATTTCTCAAAACATGTTTCTTTATTTATTCACATTGAACCACTTCTCTGGGCTTGTAGTGCTTCACGGCACTTTTCTTGGATCATAACAGATCACCTGAAACATGTTTGAAAAAGGTTTTGTCAGCGGGGAAATACTGAGTGAATCATTCATTTTACTAAAATGATGCATTTGTTATAATTTACAGTATTAAGAGCGATTACAATGCTTCTGATATCAAACCAACTACCTACGGTACTTTATCACTCGACCCATTGGCCCACCTGTCCAATGGTGTCTGTGATTATGGTCATATCACCCATTGGCTGCCCCAATGGTGAAGATTATCAAGTAATGTATACAAAACCCCACATACCGGCTGTAACGTGGCGATTACAAAGACTTAATCCCTGTAATTATAACTTTGAAAATAACTTGGAGTTTTGTAAAATAGTTGATAAAAAGAGAATGACTCACATTGCAGATTTAACGAGCAAAGTATAAGCCTACTGATTAGACTTTGATTTAACCTAGTTTAACAACAATGCACACACAAACGGGTTAGTAACTAATACAGCAATTACGACAATTCACGAGATTAAACCCTCACAACGATTAATATAGTGCAATACTTAACAATTAAACGGATTCACAACGAATAACAGAGCATAGTCCGAATTCGAACAGCACTCAAATATTCAAGCCGAAATCACGATGAATAACAAAGTATAAACTCAATTTGAGCAGCACTTAAACAATCGTTGGATAGTTATAATCGATCGGACGTTGAATCGTAATAGCGATCGAGTTATTACCCTGATTGCGGCAGCACCTCGTGAATTAGAAGTACAAGATTTGAGTTGAAAACTTACAAGAATCGTGAGGAATCGAGAGAAATAGGGCTAAGAGCGTGCTGGTCGAACGAGAGCTGTCACATCACATGAACAGTGATGTGACATGTGCTATTTATAAGTGAAAGGGTGAGAAGAGGCGGTGTACAGGTGCGATCGGCAGGCAATCTGATCGGATCGCCATGCGATCGGATGGTCATCCGGATGGATGACCATTCGATCGAATGGTCCTTCGATCGGATGGTTTAAGTGAGTTGGGTTTTGACGTTTCGTTTCGTGCATTGAGCGTTGCGATGCGTTTAAGCGAGTGTCGATTAAGCGGTGCGATAGGTTTAGATAATAGTTACACAAATAACTAACATTCAACAACATAAATAAACTTGCATTTCCAGTTTGCGATAAGATTGCGTTGCGATAGACTTGCGATTGCGTTGCGATTAATCACCTCAAACATATAATAAACATGCATAAGTAACACATAATAGCACACACACGTAAAACAATATCCAGAACATGCGATTCAAGTTGTGATGCGATAGCGATGAGACTAGCGTTAATTAGATTAGCGATTAAACTGCGATTATTGCATTTACTCCACATAATACAACTAAAGTAACATAAACTAGAATATCGATTAACAACTCAAAGAGTACAATCAATAATTATGCAAGGAGTGACAGATCGCATTTAAAATCTTTTCTTCCTTTGACTTTGACTTTGACTTGTACTTTGACTTCAAAGACGCGGGTTGTTACATTTATAACGAAACTTCCACGTACGCCATCAGGTCAGGATAGCATCTGGGTTTTCGTTGACCGACTTACTAAATCTGCTCATTTTATGCCGATACGAGAAGACTTTATAACGACTTGCTATTAATCGCTAATCTATTTATCGCTAATCTCATCGCTATCGCATCGCAACTTGAATTGCATGTTCTGGATATTGTTTTTCGTGTGTGTGCTCTTATGTGTTACTTGTGCATGTTTATTATATGTTTGTGGTGATTAATCAAAAACGAAGTCACAACTCTATTGCAACGCAATCACAACACAAATTGGAAACGCAAAGGTTATTTATATTGTTGTATGTTAGTTATGATATTTGTGTAACTATTATTTAAACCTATCGCATCGCTTAATCGACACTCGCTCAAAACATCGCAACGCTCAACGCACAAACCGAAATGTCGAAATCCAACTCACTCGATCCATCCGATCGATGGACCTTTCGATCGGATGGTCATCCGGGTGGGTGACCATTCGATCGGATGGTCATCCGATCGGATTGTCCTCCAATCGCACCATTACACCGCCTTTCTCATCCTCTCGCCTATAAATAGCACCTGTCACATCACTGTTCATGTGATGTGACAGCTCTCCTCCGACCCTTCCACTTCTCAGATATTTTCTCTCTTATTACTCGCGATCCTTGTAAGTTTTCATCTCAAATCTTGTACTTCTATGATCTTTACACACTTCTTCATTATTTTCACCATCAAATCTTAACTTTTCACCATGAAATCCATCTGATTTGGGTTGTTCTAGGATGATGTCATCATGGGTCCTCATGAACTTCAAAGTATGATCCCATTCCACCAAGAACAACTCAGATCTAAGAGATTTCAACATGATTAAACACTGATTTTATCATAATCTAAACATTTTTCAACAAGATTTCCACTTTTCTTAGATGTTCTTAACTTTTCTACTTAAAACTGATAGAATCTGAGCTCATTCAGGCCTTCTACTCATTCTCTAGTGTAGTGCCGGTATGAGAGCTGATCCCTATTAACGAGATGACCAACTTAACGGGTTGAATATGAACAACAGTCAAGAACAGTTAACTGATCGGACGTGGTGATTCCCCTTCGATCGGATGACTTGGACTTGGGGAAGTTTCTGTTGTTTAACACATTGTCATACCGTCTCGGTAAAAATGTAAACTTTCTAAACTTAACAAAATTCTGGAAGTTCCAAATGATCAGGTCACTGAATGGATTATCGTCCGATCGGATTGCCATCCGATTGAACGACGATCCGATCGGACGACTTGTGACCTCCAACACTTAACAAAATTTGCAAACTTCAACTATATTAGTTTCCAACGAATAGTCATCCGATCGGATGACCATTCTCCGTTTCAACACATCTGCACATTCTTAACCCAGAAATAAATTTTCTAATTTTATCAATTTTATGTGCACCAACACTAACATGTAACCGCGCACCAACACAGACTCCCTCTCAAACCAAACCCAAATTCTGATAAACCACATGAAAGGTTATATTATGAAAACATTTAATTTCATACAAACACTCCCCCTCAAATGCTGCTCATCATGTTTAGCACGCGGAATTTTGAAAATCAGTTTTCCAACATCAGTTGTCGAAAATCTTTTTGGCTTTTCAAAATTTATGCTAAAACACACTAAAATCTTTTTGAATTTTTCTTGAAAGAAAATAAAATGTAGAAAAAGAAATATTTACAGACAATATTTTGTGAGTTCGTGTAAGAGGATCATATCAGTTATTGAGACAAATCACTAACACCGTTAAGCTTGATTGCATTTTCAGTTCAAAACAATTCACCTAGAGTGTCAGTATATCGGTCCACTGAAATTTTCACACAAAGTTCAATTGATCCGAGATACGATATTAATGTCTTAAGAACTTAAACTTATCCGTGTGTCCCACTACTTGAATATACTCCCGTATCCAGATCCCAATATTCAGTCTTACAGGTGAGTATACCACAGATGATATCTGTTCAGGGGTTAAATGCGAAACTGTGAGAGCTCAGGTCAGAACTTCCGTTCAGCAGAGAGATGACGGCTCGACTTTTGGTGTGTCCCCTTTAGAGGATCTTTTGATTACAACAGCAGCGACTATCAATTTTATTGTTTCATCAGCTTGCTGAGGGAGATGCTGTGTTTCAAGCATTTGCGGAAAGTATTATCCAGGGACTAGGTCAGTACTTCCATACAGCAGAAGTCCCGGGATAATACCCCAGATATCACTGAGCATAAAGACCTAGTATCTCAGAATAAGGGACGTATCAAACAAGATTTCAGGGGTTACCTATATATCCAAGTTTGTGTTAACCCACAGAACAAGCAAGTTTGAAATTTAGTTTATATCTCGTCACAATTTACTAAATGTGTAAAAACCTACTGGCATATCCTCAGTGAGATTGTTTATCACATTTTATCTTTACAGTTCTTTAGCATGTTGTGACAGCCTACTGACGTACTATCATTTCCTCTTTTCACAACGAAACTCAATTTTGAATTTTATCATGTTTTTGGCTTTTTCAAATTTTCAAATGTTTTTGGATTTTCAGAAATTTCCCTACTCCCCCTAAAATGCAAACACATTTCGAAGAAAATTTGAAAACGTCTAGACTCTTGACCCACTAGAAACATGAAAAGTAAAACAAACTGTACAGAAACTTGACAATTGACATCGAATCACATCAAATCGCCATTCACTAGGCATAAACAATCTGAACTCCCCCTTTCAACAAACCATTTTCTCATTTAGATCTCAAAACATTCAAGTTTGTTTTAATCGAAATGATTTTTCCGGAAAATGAGTTTGTGTTTACCACTTTTAAGTTTACCACTTATGAAGCATGGGGATATGGTTCATCATTTTGTTTATCAACCTCATATGAATAGTAAATCAAGTACAACTTAATGTCCCTGATTTACCATTTGCAGTTCAGAATCACTGTACCACTTGTAAATGTAAATTCTTCAAGGTATAACCACAAATACCACTTGTAGATCAAAAATACCACTTGTAGGTTTTACTGTAGGAATGAAACATCTACAGAAACCTCTTTACCACTTGTCAAATTATTCAGAAAGATGCCGATTCCTGCTTCTCAATTACCAACTTGGAAGCTCCAGCGTAGTCCTTTCACCTGAAAAATTCAAACAATTATTCAAAATATTTCAAACCAACTTTTCAAACACTAGAATGATGCCGATTCCTGATCCACGAAATAAACTTGGGATCTCCGGAATAGTCCTTCGACTATCATGGAAAACAAACTTCCATCCAAGTCTTCTCAGACTTGATGGCTTTCAGCTCTTGAGCAGTAGGGTTGTATGTTGCCTTTTTAGTCGCGTAAAAATCTTTAATCTCCTTTGCTCTCCCACTCAACATTTTCCCAAAAATCTTTTTAACATTCCCGTTGAATGTTTTCTCAACATCAAATTCATGTTTCTCACTGTAAAACTGATCTGAAATCTTAGTTTTTCCAACTTTCTTTTTCACTTCCTCAAATTTCAGTGATGGAAACTCCTCATCATTTACTGAAATTTTCTCTTCAACATGTGGCTCTTCTGGCTTTGTGGAACCAGATTCATCGCCGACATTCACATCACCCTTTTTAGCAACCCACACTTGGTTGTCTTTCCCTTTCTTTTCATATCGATTTTTCTTCGAACACTCACCAACCTCAAATTTTGAATTTTCAAAAATTTTAAGTCTATTGGTTGGTGGTTCAACATCGACAACTTTTTCTTTTAATTTCTGAGAAACTCCCTGTTTTGTTTTTGCATTTGTCGAACAGTTCCATGCAATGTGACCAGCTTCATTGCACTTGTAACAGGTTCGAGTCTCTCTTTGATAAAACACTTCAGTTCCATTCTTCTTTCTTTCAGCATGAAACTCTTGATTTGACTGTCTCTAGAATGGTTTCTTCTGTTCATCTTCTGAGCTTCCACCTGACACAAATTCTGTTTTTTTTTTTTTTAGAATTTTTATCATTTTTATAGTTTTCTGATGGAACAAAGCCTAATCCTTTCTTTTTGTATCTACGATTTTGGTTAGGTTTCTTTTGAAAACCAGAACCAGAATTGTAACCCTTTTTCTTGTTAAGACGTTGTTGAACTCTTGAAGTGTACTTTTTAGGTTTTTCAGTAAGATTTAAATCTTTTATTTCAGAAATATTGATTTCTGTCATTTTGAAAACCTTTTTGATCATATCAAAGCGAACACTTCTTATTGGAAATTCTTTGTCACAGTATAATTTGTCCGAATCATTTAAAGTGTATGCAACTTCAAATGTTTCATCATCCAAATTTGCTTTTGATAACAAAAATTCTATAGTGTAAGACCGTTTAACCGACGAATTTTGACTGTTGACTGACGAATTTGACCCTCCAGACTTAGATTTTGACCCGGACTCCTCATCAGTATCCAACACCTGATCGACCACCTTTTTAATTAACTCAGACTCATGATCATCGGACGAGGTAAACGTGACATCAATGTTATCTGGTAAAACGTCAGTTGTGTCGGTTTTTAGCTTTATATTGACTGCTTTTTCAAGTTGCTTCTCGTTTGGTTTCCTAGGAGAATACCCATCCCAAATTGGAGGCGGACACTTGTTATAGCTAACAGTCGGTTTCTTACCACAATCTTTCTTTTCCTTTGGCTTCTCATCTTGAAAAGCTTCCATACCTGCAACAGTTGGGTAAATACAATCAATGAGATAATAAGAACTAGAATAACTTAGCAGTAATCGTCTAATTCTCTCATTCTCTATTTTTTCTGTTTCCAACTCTTACTTCCATTTAGCACTCTCTTCGATGTAGAAATTTATTGCTTTCTGCTTTGTCATCATGACTGCATTCATCATCGTCAGTGCTTGTTCTCTTTCTGAGTTTGTCTTTTGGAGACCAGTTACTGTTTTGTTCAAGACATCGTACGATTCTTTCACGTAGTTGAGGTTGAACAGTAACTGCTCCTTCTTCTTCTTCTTCTTGTACTCAGCTATAATGTCGTCTTTTGCTGCACATTCCTTGCAAGCTTCCAAACACTTCTCGCAAGGCTTGACGACTTTAACAATCTTCTCAACCTCGATTGTTTTCACAACTTCAATCACTTTTTAAACTTCGATCACCTTTTCTTCTTCTTTTTCAACCTCGGTAATCTTCTCAGCAACACTTTCAGCATTTTGAACATCACCTTCAGATTTCGTTTGTTGTTTTTTAGCAGCTCTTTTCTTTTTCAGTTTCTCCATGCGTTCTGCAAAATAGAAATGAAAACTTTCAGGAGAAAGATGAGTTTTAGCAACATTTATATGTCTTTCTTCCTCATGATCACTGCTACTGTGATCTGGTGATTGATCAAATTGAACAGATTTTTCAGACTCAGCTTCCAATACACCAGAATCAGACGGCGTTTTATCAAATACAACTGTTTTTTCTGAAACAACCTCATTCTGTACACTCTCATCATAACTCTGTAAACTTTCATCTGAACCCTCTGAAATTTCTCTAGATCTTTCTGAGAGTTCATCAGTGTTTTCTAAATTTTCATCAGATGTGACAGACTTTTCATCCTCACTAGTCACATTCACCCCAATTGATTTCATCCAGGTAGCAAACAAATCTGGCTCTCTGATAATCTTTGCAATGAATGCTTTGAACTCTCCCTTCTCATCCACAAACATATCCCAACTAAAACCTTCCGGTAGTTTCTCATCATCTTGATCGATTATGCGTGTTGCTTTACCATCAGATGATATGTAATCACTCCAGCTGAAATCTACCAAACATGCTCTTTTGGGATCTTCAATCTTCCTCCCATGAGCCGTCTGTGGTTCTTGAGATTGACCAACTTGCTGATAGATAGCTTTCCGATAGTAGTCATCTTTTCCGAATGGATTCTGTGCTCTGCTAGCTTCTCTTCCCTTACATTCCCGTTTAAAATGGCCTTTCTCCCTTCATCGAAAACAAGTATCTTTAGATTTATCAAAACCTAAAGTAGATACATGAGCATCAAGAAAGTCATTTCTCCCGGTGATTGTTTTGAACTTCTCAGCGCGTCGAAGAACACTTGCAAGACACCATTTAATATCCATGAGTTCCATTTCTTCAGCGTCTATTTGATCGTAATCCTCTTTGGTGAGCATAGGATTCCCGATCCGACCAGCAACAAGACCTTCATAGGATAACAGTACTGAACCCAGAAGTGCCATGTGGTCTTTTGCAGTGTCTTCAGAAAAGCTTTGACCTTCTGGAAGATTGAGAGCTATGTTGCACTGAATCACGTATCTATTTCCTGTTTTTGTACTCTGAGACTGAAAACTTGTGTTAGTCTCTTTTGGATTGACACTCGGAAATGATGAAAACCCGTTGCTACTCTTGTTTGAACCCTAATCAGTTTTATAAGATGAATCACCAGCACTGAAAGCTGTTTGAATTTTCGGACTTCTCTCAGACTCAGTGACTGGAATACTACCTCTGTAGTACATTTTCACATCTTGTTGACCACTCGGACTATTCATCCTCGCGATCTTTTGCTGTTCAAGATCCTGACTCTCAATTTTCTCAATAAACTGTGAAATTGTCAGCCTGTCATACACACCAGTATTCTTCAATATCTCAATTTTCTCAATCTGAAGGTGATGTTCAAAATGCTGAAAGTGTTGCTGAGAAGATTACCGAGGTTGAAAAAGAAGAAGAAAAGGTGATCGAAGTTGAAAAAGTGATTGAGGTTGTGAAAACAATCGAGGTTGAGAAGATTGTTAAAGTCGTCAAGCCTTGCGAGAAGTGTTTGAAAGCTTGCAAGGAATGTGCAGCAAAAGACGACATTATAGCTGAGTACGAGAAGAAGAAGAAGAAGAAGGAGCAGTTACTGTTCAACCTCAACTACGTGAAAGAATCGTACGATGTCTTGAACAAAACAGTAACTGGTCTCCAAAAGACAAACTCAGAAAGAGAACAAGCATTGACGATGATGAATGCAGTCATGATGACAAAGCAGAAAGCAATAAATTTCTACATCGAAGAGAGTGCTAAATGGAAGCAAGAGTTGGAAACAGAAAAAATAGAGAATGAGAGAATTAGACGATTACTGCTAAGCTATTCTAGTTCTTATTATCTCATTGATTGTATTTACCCAACTGTTGCAGGTATGGAAGCTTTTCAAGATGAGAAGCCAAAGGAAAAGAAAGATTGTGGTAAGAAACCGACTGTTAGCTATAACAAGTGTCCGCCTCCAATTTGGGATGGGTGTTCTCCTAGGAAACCAAACGAGGAGCAACTTGAAAAAGCAGTCAATATAAAGCTAAAAACCGACACAACTGACGTTTTACCAGATAACATTGATGTCACGTTTACCTCGTCCGATGATCATGAGTCTGAGTTAATTAAAAAGGTGGTCGATCAGGTGTTGGATACTGATGAGGAGTCCGGGTCAAAATCTAAGTCTGGAGGGTCAAATTCGTCAGTCAACAGTCAAAATTCGTCGGTTAAACGGTCTTACACTATAGAATTTTTGTTATCAAAAGCAAATTTGGATGATGAAACATTTGAAGTTGCATACACTTTAAATGATTCGGACAAATTATACTATGACAAAGAATTTCCAATAAGAAGTGTTCGCTTTGATATGATCAAAAAGGTTTTCAAAATGACAGAAATCAATATTTCTGAAATAAAAGATTTAAATCTTACTGAAAAACCTAAAAAGTACACTTCAAGAGTTCAACAACGTCTTAACAAGAAAAAGGGTTATAATTCTGGTTCTGGTTTTCAAAAGAAACCTAACCAAAATCGTAGCTACAAAAAGAAAGGATTAGGCTTTGTTCCATCAGAAAACTATAAAAATGATAAAAATTCTAAAAAAAACAGAATTTGTGTCAGGTGGAAGCTCAGAAGATGAACAGAAGAAACCATTCTGGAGACAGCCAAATCAAGAGTTTCATGCTGAAAGAAAGAAGAATGGAACTGAAGTGTTTTATCAAAGAGAGACTCAAACCTGTTACAAGTGCAATGAAGCTGGTCACATTGCATGGAACTGTTCGAAAAATGCAAAAACAAAACAGGGAGTTTCTCAGAAATTAAAAGAAAAAGTTGTCGATGTTGAACCACCAACCAATAGACTTAAAATTTTTGAAAATTCAAAATTTGAGGTTGGTGAGTGTTCGAAGAAAAATCGATATGAAAAGAAAGGGAAAGACAACCAAGTGTGGGTTGCTAAAAAGGGTGATGTGAATGTCGGCAATGAATCTGGTTCCACAAAGCCAGAAGAGCCACATGTTGAAGAGAAAATTTCAGTAAATGATGTGGAGTTTCCATCACTGAAATTTGAGGAAGTGAAAAAGAAAGTTGGAAAAACTAAGATTTCAGATCAGTTTTACAGTGAGAAACATGAATTTGATGTTGAGAAAACATTCAACGGGAATGTTAAAAAGATTTTTGGGAAAATGTTGAGTGGGAGAGCAAAGGGGATTAAAGATTTTTACGCGACTAAAAAGGCAACATACAACCCTACTGCTCAAGAGCTGAAAGCCATCAAGTCTGAGAAGACTTGGATGGAAGTTTGTTTTCCATGATAGTCGAAGGACTATTCCGGAGATCCCAAGTTTATTTCGCGGATCAGGAATCGGCATCATTCTAGTGTTTGAAAAGTTGGTTTGAAATATTTTGAATAATTGTTTGAATTTTTCAGGTGAAAGGACTACGCCGGAGCTACCAAGTTGGTAATTGAGAAGCAGGAATCGGCATCTTTCTGAATAATTTGACAAGTGGTAAAGAGGTTTCTGTAGATGTTTCATTCCTACAGTAAAACCTACAAGTGGTATTTTTGATCTACAAGTGGTATTTGTGGTTATACCTTGAAGAATTTACATTTACAAGTGGTATAGTGATTCTGAACTGTAAATGGTAAATCAGGGACATTAAGTTGTACTTGATTTACTATTCATATGAAGTTGATAAACAAAATGATGAACCATATCCCCATGCTTCATAAGTGGTAAACTTAAAAGTGGTAAACACAAACTCATTTTCCGGAAAAATCATTTCGATTAAAACAAACTTGAATGTTTTGAGATCTAAATGAGAAAATGGTTTGTTGAAAGGGGGAGTTCAGATTGTTTATACCTAGTGAATGGCGATTTGATGTGATTCGATGTCAATTGTCAAGTTTCTGTACAGTTTGTTTTACTTTTCATGTTTCTAGTGGGTCAAGAGTCTAGAAGTTTTCAAATTTACTTCGAAATGTGTTTGCATTTTAGGGGGAGTAGGGAAATTTCTGAAAATCCAAAAACATTTGAAAATTTGAAAAAGCCAAAAACATGATAAAATTCAAAATTGAGTTTCGTTGTGAAAAGAGGAAATGATAGTACGTCAGTAGGCTGTCACAACATGCTAAAGAAATGTAAAGATAAAATGTGATAAACAATCTCACTGAGGATATGCCAGTAGGTTTTTACACATTTAGTAAATTGTGACGAGATATAAACTAAATTTCAAACTTGCTTGTTCTGTGGGTTAACACAAACTTGGATATATAGGTAACCCCTGAAATCTTGTTTGATACGTCCCTTATTCTGAGATACTAGGTCTTTATGCTCAGTGATATCTGGGGTATTATCCCGGGACTTCTGTTGTATGGAAGTACTGACCTAGTCCCTGGATAATACTTTCCGCAAATGCTTGAAACACAGCATCTCCCTCAGCAAGCTGATGAAACAATAAAATTGATAGTCGCTGCTGTTGTAATCAAAAGATCCTCTAAAGGGGACACACCAAAAGTCGAGCCGTCATCTCTCTGCTGAACGGAAGTTCTGACCTGAGCTCTCACAGTTTCACATTTAACCCCTGAACAGATATCATCTGTGGTATACTCACCTGTAAGACTGAATATTGGGATCTGGATACGGGAGTATATTCAAGTAGTGGGACACACAGATAAGTTTAAGTTCTTAAGACATTAATATCGTATCTCGGATCAATTGAACTTTGTGTGAAAATTTCAGTGGACCGATATACTGACACTCTAGGTGAATTGTTTTGAACTGAAAATGCAATCAAGCTTAACGGTGTTAGTGATTTATCTCAATAACTGATATGATCCTCTTACACGAACTCACAAAATATTGTCTGTAAATATTTCTTTTTCTGCATTTTATTTTCTTTCAAGAAAAATTCAAAAAGATTTTAGTGTGTTTTAGCATAAATTTTGAAAAGCCAAAAAGATTTTCGACAACTGATGTTGGAAAACTGATTTTCAAAATTCCGCGTGCTAAACATGATGAGCAGCATTTGAGGGGGAGTGTTTGTATGAAATTAAATGTTTTCATAATATAACCTTTCATGCGGTTTATCAGAATTTGGGTTTGGTTTGAGAGGGAGTCTGTGTTGGTGCGCGGTTACATGTTAGTGTTGGTGCACATAAAATTGATAAAATTAGAAAATTTATTTCTGGGTTAAGAATGTGCAGATGTGTTGAAACGGAGAAGGTGATTGAAGTTGAGAAAGTTGAGAAAGGTGATTAAAATTAAAAAAGAAGAAATGTGAAAGCAATGATCAAAATGAAAAGATTGTTCAAAATAAAGAGGTTAAAATTGCTGAGGAGATTGTTGAAACGGAGAAGGTGATTGAAGTTGAGAAAGTTGTTGAAGTTGAGAAGATTATTGAAGTAGAAAAAATTGTGGAAGTCATCAAGCCTTGCTTAAAGTGTTTAGAATCTTGCAAGGAATGTACAGCGAAAGATGAGAAGTTGAGTGAGCAAGTCAAGATGAAAGAAAAGTTACTGTTTGATCTCAATTACGTGAAGGAATCATACGATGTGTTGAACAGAACAGTAACTGGTCTACAAAAGACAAATTCTGAAAGAGAAGATGCACTGACAATGTTGAATGTTGTGATAATGTCGAAGCAGAAAGCCATTAATTTCTACATTGAAGAAAGTGCAAAGTGGAAGCAAGAGTTGGAGACAGAAAAGACAGAAAATGAACGAATCAAACGGTTATTACAAAGTTATTCTAGTTCTGATTATCTAATTGATCGAATTTATCCAACTGTTGCAGGTCTTGAAGCATTTCAAGATGAGAAACCGAAAAAGAAGGATACTGGTAAGAAACAGAGTGTTAGTTATAACAAATGTCTGCCTCCGATTTGGGAAGGGTATTCTCCTAGAAAATCAAATGAGGAGCAAGTCAAAAAGGCTGTCAATATAAAGTTCAAATCCGAAACAACTGATAAGTTACCAGAAAACATTGACGTTACGTTCACATCGTCTGACACTGATCATGAGTCGAGTTAATAAAAAGGTGGTCAATCAGGTGTTGGAAACAGATGAGGAGTCGGAGTCAAAGTCGGAGTCTGAAAGTCCGGAATCATCATCAGTTGACGGTCAAAAGTCGTTGGTTAAACGGGTTTACAATAAAGAATTCCTGTTATCAAAGTCTAATTTGAATGATGAACTATTCAAAGTTGCTTATACTTTGAATGATTCAGAAAAATTATATTTTGATGAGTAATTTCCAATAAGAAGTATTCAAGTGAAAAAAATCAAAAAGGTGTTCAAATTAATAGAAATTAATGTTTCTGAAATAAAAGGTGTAAATCTTAATGAAAAACCTAAAAGAAAATACACTTCAAGAGATCAACAAAAGAAAAACAAAATTTTAAACAAGAAAAAGAATTACAGTTCTGATTCTGGCTTTCAAAAGAAACCAAGTCATAACGGTAATTTCAAAAAGAAAGGTCTTGGATTTATTCCACTCTAAAATTATAAAAATGAGAAAATTTCTAAAACAAAAACAATGTTTGTTTCAGGAATAAGTTCGGAGGAAGAAGCAAAGAGCTCATTCTGGAAGCAATCAAACAAAGACTTCCTTGCAAAAAAGGAAGAAGGAATGAGGAATGGAGCTAATCAGAAGAAGGAAACAAGAACCTGTTATCGTTGTCAAGAAGATGGTCACATTGCATGGAACTGTCCTAAAGCTACTAACATCAAACAAGAAGTTTTTTCTAAACTTAAAGAAGAAGTTGTTGAGAATAATGAACCTCCAATTGAAAGATTCAAAGTTTTCAAAAACTCAACATATGAAGTTGGAGAATGTTCAAAAAGATTTTATAGAAGAAATGTGAATTCTAACAACCAAGAATGGGTTGTTAAGAAATCAGATGTGAAATCTGGCGATGAATCTGATTCCATAAAGTCAGAGGAGCCACAGGTTGAAGTAAAAGAAGAAAACTCAGTGCCTCCAGTGGATGATGTTAATTTTCCACCATTGAGGGCTGAGAATTTTAAATCAAAAGTTGGGAAGGTTGAGATCTCGAATCAATTCTATTCTGAAAAGAAAGAATTTGATGTCGAGAAAGCATTTAATGGAAATGTCAAAAAGATTTTTGGAAGAATGGTCGAGGGTAAGGTGAAAGGGGTAAAAGACTTTTATGAAACAAAGAAAGCAACTTATTACCCAAGTGAAGTTGAGGAGGAAACATCCAAGTTTGGTCAGGCTTGGATGGCAGTTTTTCACAAGTAAAATCCTGACTTGCCGGAGCTCCCAAGTTTGTAATCGTGGAGCAGGAATCGGCATCATTCTTACAAGTTTGTTTCGAGAAAAATTTAAAATTGTTAAAATTTTACAGGTTGTGGACTTGCCGGAACTCCCAGGTTGGTAAGTGAGGAGTAGGTATCGGCATCTTTCTTGAGAAATTCATTTATGTGATATTTCAATCTTCAAGATTAATCAGGGACATTAAATTGTACTTGATTTATCTTTCCTACAAGTGGTTAAAGAAGAACAATATGATGAATTGAACCCCAATCTACATGTGGTAAAATCAAACGTATTTTCTAGAAAAATCATTCTGATTAAAACAAACTTAAGTGTTTTGAAATCAAAATGAGAAAATAGTTTGTTTTAAAGGGGAGTTCTGATTGTTTATGCCAAGTGGTTGGAGATTTGAAGCTTAAAACATCAGTTTGTCAAGTTTGTACAGTTTATTTTCAAATTTTCCCAGAAAATCAAAATTGAGACATATTTTGATTTTAGGGGGAGTTAAAAATTTTATAGAAATTTCGAAAATTTGAAAATCTGAAAAAGCCAAAAACATTAAAAAATTCAAAATCGAGTTTTGTTGGAAAAAGATGAAATGATAGTTCATCAGTGGACTATCACGACACGCTAAAGATATGGAATGCTTAAAAGTGATAAACGATTTCACTGAGGATGTGTCAGTAGGTTTTTACTCATTTAGTAGATTGTTTTCGAGATATAAACATAAAGGTCAATGCTTACTTATCTCGTGGGGAACATCTCTCGGATATATGGGTAACCCTCGAAATCTTGTTTGAAAGATTTTCTATTTCTGACATACTTGGTCTTTGTGCGTGGTGATATCCGGGGTATTATACCAGGACTTCTGATTTTGCGGAAGCAATAGCCTAGTCCCGTATAATACTTTGCAAATGCTCTAATTTTTAAAAGCCAGCCCTCTGCTAAAAAATTGAGAAACATCGAAAGATATGTATCAATGGCAGTTGAAGAAAAGATCCCCAAACGGGACACACCGAAAGTTGAACCGTCATCTCTCTGATTTTGCGGAAGCAATAGCCTAAGCTCTCACGGCCTCGCATTTACCCATTTACAGATATCACTAGTGTACATTCACCTGTAAGACTGAATATAGAAATCTAGATACGGGAGTATATTCTGAGGTGGGACACGCGAATAAGTTTAAGTACTTAAAACGTTAATCTCGTATCTCGAAACAGTTGAACTTTGTGTGAAAACTTAAGTGGATCAGTATACTGACAATCTAGGTGAATCATTTAGAACTTAAAATGTCTAAAGCTTGACGGTGTTAGTGATATGTCTCATTAACTGATATGATCCTCTTACACAATCTCACAAAAATATTATCTGTAAATATTTCTTTATAGTCTTTCATTTCTTTAAACTCAAAAAATCCAAAAAGATTTTAGTGTGTTTTAGCATAAATTTTGAAAAAATACAAAATGATTTTCAACAACTGATGTTGAAAAGCTGATTTTCAATATTCCAAAATGCTAAACATGATGATCATTTTGTGAGTGGGAGTCTGTGTTATTAAACGATAATTTTTGAATGTTTCTTTACAAGTGGTTCATCAGGAATTATCTTTGTTAAATCATTCTGGTTAAATTTGAGGGGGAGTCTGGATAAATAAATTTGCTAAATTGTAAATTTGAGAAATTTATTGTGAGGTAGAGAATGTGCAGGATAGCCAGGATTCAGATCTTGATTCAAAATGGTAGAGAGCCAGTTTCCGATACTTGAGGACTTTGTGATTTAAGCAAGAGCCAAGTAACGATCCTGGAGCTAAAGTTCTCGCAAGCTGATGATGCTGATGAACTTAAGGAATCAAGAGATCTGATCAAGATAATTAGAAAGCCTGAGAACCAGATTGCGATACTGATTTGTTGAAGATCAACATTCGAGGGAGATTATTTGTTAAAGGGCAGTTTGTTGGTACTGATGAAGAGAGAATATTGAAGAAATTTTACATTGTTAGATACTTCAGAGAGAGCAGACAGACTGATAAAAACTGAAGATGTTGAAGACTCGACACTTAAGACACGTCAACATCCGAGGGGGAGTCTGTAGGTGCATACGTCTGTCGACTTTGTCTTGTATTGAGTCTTGTATTGTTCAGAGCACGAAGTTCGAGAAAACAAGTCAAAAAGTTAATTTCGCATGAATTAGGTAATTCCGCACGAAATTACCATCAGGTAATTCCGTACGGAATTAGCTAGTATTTCTGTTTGAATTGTATTTCCACTTGGAATTCTAATTCCGCATGGAATCTAATTCCGTGTGAGTCATGTTGGTGCAGAATTAGGTTGCCTATAAATAGGGCTCTGTAATTTCGTTTGAAGTAGTTCATGAATGTGTGTTTCCGGAGCCGAAGTGTTGCCGAAGTGTCGTTTCACTGTAAAACTTTTTTTCAAATTAATCAGAACAACGTTTAAAGTGAATTTCTTGCTGAATCGAACTCAATATGTCTGTTTCCGCCTTTCATATTGAGTAGAACGCCTCTAAACGACTCGTTTCGGGTCCGTATACGATCCTACAATCTGAAAATGTACAAAGCACCACTAATTAACCTTAAGCACTTTCTCTCTCTAGACTTTCTCTCTCTAAGCACCAATCTCTCCAATCTCCAAAATGGCAAAAAGTCTTAAACTCTAACTCTAAGTGTTCTATTTATAGGCCAAGGGGCTTAATGAGATTTCTCATTAATTACATAAATGCCACCTTGCCTTTTCCTAATTATTACAATATAAAATCTAGTTAGATCGATTTCTTGCTACGGACCGGAATGACGGAAGCGATAGACATAAATGCACTAACAATATCTATGTGTGTAATAACTGCTTTATTTGATAAGTTATGGTATTGGACATAATGTTAATCATCTAGTTAGTTGTTATGGATTTCTCCTAGACAATCTGTTTCGCTCAGTGCCTCACCCTGATGTTTCTGCCATCGGTTGGGGTGTAATAGTGGTTATCATGTGATAGATTCTGATAACTTTCTAATATTGTTGTGCGGAATGATACCGTAAACGGGGTCGTCACTTTATTTAATTAGCACACACATTATCCCTTGCTTCTTATAACGACTTTAGACGGTTATCACATGAGATGATCGTGTCAACTTTTTGAAGAGACTTATGATTAACCAGTGATCATTGTAACTACTAATTAATTATTCATAATTTGATTAAATACGGGAGATTAAAGTGTAATAAGATAAAGGGATTAAAATGTAAGTAGTGTTTAAAAGACCAATTTACCCTCATTTTTGGGTTAGACATTATGCATTAAGAGAAAAAAAAGTTTTTAGTTTTTTAAAATGCCTCTCTCATCTATTATAATCTATTATATATAAGAAATGAAAGTGATTTAGGCCACGTGTCACTTGATTAGGGAATCCTCAATCCCATTTTCCCGCCCAACAGTATATAATAAATGAAAGTGATTTGGGCCACGTGTCACTAGATTAGGGAATCCTCAATCCCATTTTCCCGCCCAACAGTGTTCCGTCCCTTTATCTCACTCCTAAAAACCCTAGATCTTCTAATTCTTCTTCCGTACTCTTCTCTTCTCCCTTCTTTGGCAATTCAAGAAGACCATGCGATTCTTCTTTAGATCTACGATTCCTTTTCTTCAGCCGGGATCTATGAAGTAGTAATTAGGGCTATCTCTTCTTTAACTCCACTGTAAGCCGAAATCTGTCATTTATTTTAAGTTTTGGTTTTAATTTCATCTCAGAACATTAATCTTAGGTTTTAGTGATTCTTTTTTATTTCGACTTTTGTTGGATTGACTTCGATTCACAGTTTTCGGCGGTGTTTGTGTCGTCTTTTGTTGTCAGGTGAATATGAACTGACTTCAGCAGATCAGCCAATGTTCATCCTTTGTTTGATATTGACGACAATCTCTTCTTTAACTCCATTGTAAGTCGAAATCTGTCATTTATTTTAGGTTTTGGTTTTAATTTCATCTCAGAACATTAATCTTAGGTTTTAGTGATTCTTTTTTGTTTTGTTTTTTGTTGGATTGTCTTTGATTCACAGTTTTCAGCGGTGTTTGTGTCGTGTTATGTTGTTAGGTTTAGGTTTTGGTTTTGGTTTGGATTTTTTGTTAGTTTTCTTATTAACTGTTGGATGAAAGTGTGAACTGTAGCGATCTGATGTGTTTTAGGGCTCAGTGGCGATGATTTGTGATGTCTAAGTTGTCTAAATTTTGTCTTAGATAATTTTGTGATCTTAGTTAGGATAATGATGTTAATGTTAGGGTTTTGCAGTTGGATTACTGTTATTTTCTATCTCGATTTATGGTTTAGGTTTATAGTTTTAACGGTTGCTAAGTATTGAACTGTTTATATGAAGCTCTGGCTTTACTACAAACTGGCATTGCCATGTGACAGTTGAATTATATGATCTAATGGTAACATGGTTGGTGGTTATATATGTTGATTTTCTGTTACTGGTGGCTTAATTATGTAAGAGGAAGATACCTTGGATGAGGTGTATGAAATTACACACAAAGTATTCTTGGATGTGGATGTTGATAAGCAAGGTTTTGGTATTGTTCATTATGTTTATCTACGGGTTATGCTGTATTTTGACTAATGTACTTGTCGTATAAATTTTTATTAACAGACAGAGAGAATATCTATGGGTATATGTTAAGTTCTAACCTTATACTCTTATACTGCAGGAAGAACAGTTATCGGATTGTATGGTGAAGTGGTGCCAAAAACTGTTGGTAAGCTTTAAATCTTATCTTTTCTCTTTGTAGAACAGTGGTTTTAACTCTTTAAGTGAGCATATTGCTTCATCTCATGCTCTTCTTGACCCAAAAGATTATCTGTTTTTAACTTATTCTTTATTGTTTTCATCTTTGCAGAGAATTTTCATGCCCTATGCACAGGTAACTATGGTTTTAACCTCTATTAGATTTCTAAGATTCTATTAGATTAATAAATTTCATCTGTGCCAAAAAAAAATCGATTGAAGTTGCAATTAGTTTATTTAAAGTATCCGGCTTCTTAGACGTTTGATTTAAGGTAAATCTAAAGCCAAAGCCGGGCATAATGTTGTTGCTTGAAAACCTAACTGGTTTATGTTAGTGATTACCTTAAATCTAAGTGTATGAACTTTGATGGTTGTTTCTGGCCAAACGCAACTTAGTTATCCAAAACCGAAAACCCAAAAGTTAGCAAATCCTTTACGCATATAGCCCTTTAGCTTGATTATCAATTTTCATATTGCAACATTTTATTATTTAATCATAAAACACTTTAAAAATAAAGAAAAGTGATTATTGTGACTTCAAGTGGCAATAATCAAGTCAAATCCACGTACAAAGTACAAACACATTATGTGTATTTACATCATGTAACTAACTGTTTTTATCAGGGAATTGGGAAAAAGTAAAAGTGGTAAACTACTACACTATAAAGGAACACCATTCCATCGTATCATATCCGGGTTTATGATTCAAGGTGGATAAATTGTCCACGGTGATGGGCGCGGGAATGAATCCATATACGGTGGCACATTTCGCGATGAAAATTTCAAAATTAAGCAGTCACATCCAGGTTTTTGACCTCTTTCTTTACTGTTCTATACTCTATATTCGTAAACTGGGGACCTTTTTGTTAACTTATTAATAGTATATGTTATCTTCCTCTGAAGCTATGTTTTTTTTTTTTTTTTTTTTTTTTTGTAGTTATGGTGGCTATGGTGAATTCAGGACCAGATTACAATGGCTCATAATTCTTTATGACCACTGTTAAGGCCTACTAGTGAGTTTTTAAGCACCATGATTATTGTTTTAAAATACTTGTTTACGGGTTTTACATGACAAAATGGGTAGTTTTTATGCGTGGGTCAAAATGTGTAGTTTTTATGTGTGGGTCAAAATGGGTCGGATGGGGTTGTGCTAACCCGTGAGCACCATCTTGTAGTTTTTTATGCTTTTAAACAGTCAATTAACGAGAAGTTGTTTTTAAAGGTAAGCATGTTCAGGTGGCTGAGACTGTGGAGGAGGTCAAGAACATGAGCTATCTTTAGGGTCCTAAACCGGTCGAAGGAATTTTCAATTACATAGGACAAGCGGTGCATCATGTTGGCTTACAGCTGCAGGTAAATTTATTATTGTTTGGTTTTACTGATGTGGTCAACTGTTGGGTTAAAATTGTGGGTTGAAATAACTTTTGGGTTATAACAGTGTTTGAAACCACTGTTGGGTTAAAGCAGTGTTTTGAAACCACTTTTGGGTCAAAACAGTGTTTGAAACCACTGTGTTTGAAACCACTGTTGGGTTAAAACAGTCTGTGAACCCACTTTTGGGTCAAAACAGTGTTTGAAACCACTGTTAGGTTAAAACAGTGTTCGAAACCACTTTTGAGTCAAAACGGTGTTTGAAACCATTGTCGGGTTAAAACAGTGTTTGAAACCACTTTTGGGTTAAAACAGCGTTTGAAACCACTTGGGTCAAAACAGTGTTTGAAACCACTATTGGGTTAAAATAGTGTTTGAAACCCAAGTTGGGAGTGTCCTTGCTGTTCCTGTTAGGTAATATTATAAACAGAAACCTTTAATTTCTTAATCACTTACCATTTAAATAACCTAAACTTTTTTAAGAAGTTCTTTTTTTTTTGAAAAAAAAACTGTTCAAGCCAACCTGGCCAAACTTTACACGCTACCCAACCCGCTCATTTTGGTTTTGTGAATGTGCAGCTTTGTAAGCGAAAATATAGAGACAACTGAAGAAATAGATATGGAATATATAGAGCTGGCTCTTGAAGAAATAGACAACTGAAGAAATAGGTTCATTGTAAAGGTGATGTTGATTATTTTCATTTAACATACACTTCATGTTCAACCCATTTCACCTATTTTCTTTTATGCTTTTCTTTTTACCAATTGGACCATTATACACAATCTGAATTACCATACTCCTTATTTAATGGGCCAATAGACAATGTAAACTAAACCCGAACTAAACCAGAGCCAACGATTTGAAAATAGGGTGATCGAACCAGTCTGTGTGATATTGTTTATTCGCAAAACAAGGACGAGAGTCTTGATCAAATATTGCCATTCATTCCGAATTTAGGGCGGTTAGGTTCTTGAATTTTGACCATGTTAAATGACATGCTGAATAATGACAAACAAGTCTATGTTGGTCCTTTTAGTCGCAAGCAAGGACGAGACCCTTTGTCAAGCTAAAAGTTCAGCTAGATCACTCTTATCAACAATACCTTTCGTAAATTCTATATTTTATTTATTTTTTAGATTTTAATGTATCTTATATAATTACTGAAAAGAGGTTACAAATGAATGATACAAGATTTTCCAAAAAAAAAATCAATCTGCTTAGTTCCAATTGGTTAAAGCTAACTTTTATCGTGCAATGCAGAAATTATGTTATGCAGTACATTCTCGAACTGCGGATTCCTTCGGCCGTGTCCACGCTGACCTCTCAATTTAAGGGTAACATGTGCATCTAACAATTCAAAAAATCAGCAACCATGTGGTAGAGAAATATTTAGCTGTATTAGACGGCTAATCAGGTAAACCATCATCCATGAACTGATCTCGGCTACTCATTTCAAACAGTTGCTTCAAGTTCCAAACGACAACTATGTTGTTCAAATCGTTCTTCGTGTTGCTAAGGTTTGTAATCTTCCACTAAAGTTGTGGTTTATTTTATAAGTTGCAAAATAGGCGGGTCGGATTGACAGAAAGTTTTGTAAACAAGTGTTCCATTTTCATTGTTTACATCTTTGCTTTTTAATTAATTTGCCCTAGATTAGTAGCTTACCGTATAAATATTCTATGCCAAATTTATTTCAGATGGAAGAAGAAAAATTGTGCTTTGTTGCAGATCGCTTAGTGAAATCGGGGCAGATTGTTATCTGGAGTTGGAAGAGGAAGAAACAAATCACGGCTGAACTTACTGAATGGAACAATTAATGAGGCTGATGGATTCGTTTAGTATATCGGATAAAAAGGACACCTGGGAATGGCAAGGTAATGAAACAGATGGGTTCTCGGTTAAAGGGATAAAAAGGATTTTGCAAGAATTGAGGGATGTTAGTTCGCTCTATGCTATGCATTGGTTTCGTCGAGTTTCAATTAGATGTAACCTTTTCACGTGGAGGAAAGAAATGGATAGGATCCTTACGGCTGATGCCTTAATCAAACGAAATATTCAAGTTATTTTGGATGGTTGCGCATTTTGTGATAGCCTAGTAGAGGCCTCAGGAATTATCTTGCGCATTTTGTGATAGCCTAGTAGAGGCCTCGGAAATTATCTTTTCGGGATGTGTTGTTTCTACAGCGATATGGCTTTGGGTTCGCCACTGGTGTAAGATCCCTTATATATATGGCTTCAATTTTTGAGACCTGTCGGAGTTTCAAGACCACACAGGAGCAAGTGTTAGAAAAAGGAGGTGGTTCATACTTGGCTGCCTTGCATGTTGGCTTGGTAGTTTTGTGAACGAAGTTGAACTTTTGGTAAAAAAAAAATTGTAAACTGTGAACTGATTCCACATTGCCTTTTGTTTCATTCATAAAAGGGTCGCCAATCTATTTGTTTATATCTTACATTTAAATGAAATTTACTAAACAATTAAATGTCTTTGGATATTTTTAAAAAATTACTATTATATTCTAATGTATAGATTAGATTTAACATCACATTACCCATTTAGTTAAGTTTAATACATATTATTTCTTACGATTAATAAATCCTATTTTCTAATCAACTATTAACTGCAATTAAAAATCAAAAAATATTATTCAATCTTAAGTGAAAACATTGGGCCTGGGTGTTGAAGATCTGCAAGATATCCTTGATCTTACACTGTGCAAGGATGAAGATAACATAGATTCTTTGGACTTTGAATTACAATTCAAAGGGCAAGTCAGGGAATTATTGATGAGGCAATAAAGATCCAGTGGTTTGAACAGTGGTGATGTAATTTTGTAATTTTGTAAAGAAGTACAATAACTAACAGTGGTTTGAACATCTGTTTGCCTTTTGGTCAATAGTTAATGGTAACCCATGTTAGGTTGAACAGTGTTTTGAAGAGGAAAACAGTGTGAGAAGATTAGATCTTATTAAGTTAAACATCTGTTCAGCCTTAAACAGATGTTTGGCCTTTTATATCAGAGGTTTGGACTTAAACAGTTGTTTGACCTTAAACAGATGTTTGGCCATAAACAGATGTTTGGATTAAACATCTGTTTGACTATTGGTCAACATCTGATTGACTTTTTGGCAACATCTGTTTGAATTTTGGTCAACATCTTATTTTGTAAATAAGTACAAAAACAAACATTTTTACAAAATCCCAAATTACGCTATCACGTAAGTGCATTGAAGTAAAATTGGAAATGATATTATTCATGTGGTTTTGATGTGCTTTTGTTTGACCTCCAAAATGGGTTCATGATTTAATCCGATGAGTTGAAGACATTGTTGTTGAATCGAATGATATGTTTTATGTAATGTGATCGTATTAGTAACAAATAGTAATTAATATAACTAAATTTTCCGAGCCCGGAAAGCAATCCCGGATAAAAAACTAGTATAGCATAAATAAATATTTGTAAACTTAAAATTTTGCCATTTGGGAAGTGAAATAAAAAATAGCTTTACTTTATGCTACATAAGCGCAAAGCTTGCTGATCTTGCAACCAAGTAGGTCTCGGTCAACGGCCAATTGTGTAAGAAAAAAAAGATAAGGGTCATTTTGACACTTTCTTAGAGCAACAGGGTTATTTTTATAATTTTTCTTAGAAAAGAACTAACAACCCCCTCCCTCTAGTATAAAAAGAGGAGTGGAGTAGATCATTAAATGTATCAAAAACCCCAAAATAACGCTAAGATGAGTGCTTCAAACGCAATTCCATATGATACTAATGTATCCAACTTCGTTTCTGTGAAACTTTCAGGCAAGAAAAACTATCTTCTTTGGAAAGCCCAAATGCTTTGCCTACTGAAGAGTGTCAATGTGTATGGCATCCTAGATAACACATTTGTTGGGCCAATAGATTCTGACGCAGAAACCATGACACAATACGATAATCTTGTCAGAGGCTGGATTTTCGGTTCTGTCAGTGAAGATGTACTAGCAGAAGTCTTCAACCTCGGTTCTGCCAAAGCTGTTTGGGGAAAACTACAATCCAACTATGATCCTCCTAAGCGCTTCGAAGAAGGTACAGCTTTTATTATTCTTCCAACCGAGTATGGTTTTTTTTCTGTGATTTCTAAACTTCGTATTAGTTCGTCTTTACGGATCTCTTAAAATTAGTATGGGTTTGTAATAAAAAAATCTCTGGTAACGCCGCGAGTAGAATTAGGGGGTCGGGGTCCTTGAGCCTCGGCCCCCATGTTTTCTTAACAAGCAGATCTATCATCAAGTTGATTTTTATACCAGACTCCAAGAATATTAGTCGATGGGTCTTGCAACGATAATTAGATGAAGTAAAAGAAGAAAAATGGAAAAATGATTCGCCGGAATATATATTTTGATGCGTGTCAGAGAAGTAGAAATGGAGATTTAGGTGAAGAAATTAAGATGACGGTGCTATTTTGATAAACAAGCTACCTAATAAAAAGAAAGTCCGGTGTCCTGTGTGCAAAACCAAAATCAATAGTCTTTTCTTGTCAAATTAAAAATATATCCAGTGAGTGTGAGAACACCCACCACTACGATGAAATATTTAATTAATAACTATAATTCTAAAGTAATTATATATTATATATTATATATATCTTTATAAAAAAGCAACTAAATGTTGCAATTAACATTTTCCGTCTGCTTTTGACACCGCCTTTTCCGCCTAAAATCGATCGCCGTTTCATATTTAACACCACCTGCCGACAATCGCGTCTATAATCTCCGTTTCATATTTATTGCTACCGGTCAAGTATCACGTCGCTTCATCAACACCAAATCACCATATTTAACTACCAACCGTTACAAAACCCTTCGTGGAACAGTCATATATCCTACAAACAGACACGTCGTCACAAAAACCTTTATATAATCGTCGTGTCTCCGAACACACACATGACACATATATACATAAACAAGGGTGGTGGCTATCATTGGTTAACGTTCTAGGGTTTCTTTGCTAGAAAAATAGATTGTTGAATATTTTTTTTTCCAGGTCTCGAGTTTACATTTTTTTTTCTCTGTATCTGTATATACATAGTGGAGAGTGATCTTGGTTTGCTTACTCCTTAAAGAGACTATCCGTCACGTAGGCACCACATCACGAAGGACCATCCCCTTGGGGACTACTCAAACGTGTGGAGGATAGTCCCCCCCCCCCCCCCCCCACCCTTTTGATTTAGTTAAATAATTAAAAGAAAGTAAATAAAAATAAAAGAGTTACATTTAAATAAAAACCTAAAGTTACATTTTAATAAAAACTAAATATTAAAAAAATACCACACACTTAAAAAAACCTAAAGTTACATTTAAAAGAAAAAAACTACACTTCTTCACTCCATTTTTTAATTTTTTTCTTCTTTTTGTAAAATGTGACGATCTTCCTCGGGATATGCACTAAGGTCGGTGATCATTATTCTCCATTCCTCCAACTGCTGCGCTTCTTCTTGCCTCCTTTGCTTCTTCTCGGCTTGTCGTTTCTTCACTTTTACCTTCTCGTTTTGCGTCTCGGTAATAGTTTGGTTGCATTTTAATCAACTGATTAACTATATACTGCTTATATTAACAGCAGTTGTTTACCACCATCACTTGTTACCATCAGCTGTTGTCCACCATCAGTATTTGACCACAAGCAGTGCTTAGAATTCTATATGTTGTTTGTCTCATTTAGTCGTCTCAAACAGTGGTTTGTTTATTTATTTAGAACTCATCAAAATGTTACTTTTCTCAACAAATTCAGTATCTAGTAATCAAATTTGAAGGTATTGTACAATAGAATGTATCCTTTCTATGAACGATAATCAAAATGAACACACTAGCATAATTACGTTGTTCATATCGCAGTAGCGTATCTTTTTGATCAAATCCGAATCGGAAGTTGCTCTTTCAATTTCCAGATTAGGAATTCTAGGTTACAGAGCAAATTGATAAACAAAGAGCAGAAAATTCAAAAACAGGTACATATTGAACAAATAACATCAATACATGCATATGATTTGAATGAATATAAACAAAGAGTTGATTGAAATTACCTGATTGATCTGAATGCAATTGATGGAGCGTGCCTATTAAAATTTGTACTGGCGATTAATTTGTACGAGCCCTAACAGAGGTGGACAATATCGATTGATGGAGCGTATCGAGCCCTAACAGAGGTGGAGCGGAGCAGCGGCGGTGTATCGGTGGAGCGAAGGTGATGTGAAGCGGAGGTGGATATGAAATCCTAACAGAACTCAGGAACGTAACACGGTCTATTATAACAAAAAAGAAAAGTAATTTCCGACCTACTTTGCCACCAAATCATAAAGAGGTAGGCATATTGTTGGAATAATCTTGATCGGGTCAGATACGGGTCAAGTTGGATACGGTTCGGGTCAAGCTAACAGTCAAGATCGTGGGAGCTGGAATAAAGGGATTATTCACATGCTTTATTAGCTGCACGTTGATGAGAAATAGTCATGTTTGGCCGAGTTTATGGATTTGAACGTTGCAAGGCAGTATGTGGTTCCTAGAAAGCTGGAGATCATGGTTTAATTAGCATGTGCTTGTTTTATTTTATTATAAATAGGGTAGTAGGTCTGTCATTTGATACTTGTACTCTCAATTCTAATATTACGAAAGTTCAAGCAGAAAACCCCTTCTCTTATTTCGTGAGTTTGAGTGAGGGGCCTGAACCAACACATATTGCATTTAGGATGTAAATTATTAGCTAAGTTTTATGGTGGCTATTGCACATTATTCTAGTAGTGATTCGAGAGTCGTACTAAGATTGTTGAATTTCCCTTCAACAGCACTTATCTTTGCGGCAAAGTCATTCTCTTTCATCTTCAACATCTCTAACTTCGACCTTAAAACATGTATTCTCTCCTTTTCAATTCGATCCGCTCCTAAGAACCATACCTGAATCGCTTCCCACACTTCATGCGCCATGGCATACTTTGCAACATGCAAAAGGATATCTTCGGGTAACGATTGGAATAGTAGTGCCATGACGGTTTGTTTATATCGGTTATCCACAGCTCCTTCGGTTACAGAGTTGATCGCAACGTGCAAAACCAAATGCCCCAAAGACTGTTCGTTCCACCACACACCAATGTGAGTAGCTGGTTGTGGTTAACTTTGGGCATTGTGTAAATTTTGTTCTGGTGATCCCTTACGTTTGCAAGAGCGTTGATTGGTTGCTCTCCGTCGGCCATAAACGCAAAATCAAATTGATGTGTTTAAACACCCCTCAGTCAATTGATTGGCCTGCCCTTTTGATCTGGTTATTCTCCCCATATCAGTTCTTCTTTCAGTTTGGTTATACACCCCAAAGCTTCTTATCGGCAGGCTTCCATGATCTTAAATAACATAAAATCGAATCCGCTTCGGACGTTATGCTCTAATACCAATTGTTGGGGTCAATCGGTAAACAACTAAAACATAAACGCTAACACGGAACTTTGTGAGAGGGACTCACCCCCGACTTCTTTTCATTTTATTGACAGAAACATAAAACATATAGAAAACACGTGACAGAAACATATAAAAATTATAGAAAACACGTGAACAAATTTGATACATCGACATCCGTATATTATTCTTTTATCTTGGCATGTAATCCAAAGAGTTATATTTTACCTAGGACTTCTAATTTAATTCAAACAAGAAACAATATGATATTTAAATAAAATCAACAAATTTCATGCGCTCGCTTTCCAAACCGACTAAACATACCGGGATTAAGCTATTAATTTTCCTGTCTCCAGTTTTCTCGTAATTTATTTTTCTCACTTCAGAAATCTATTAGAAACTAAAAGGAAATATTCAGTGGAGAAAATCATAACAAAAATAAGGTTATTGACGGTCCATAACCGTAAATGTTTATTTGTTTATTCCAGCATTTCATAACTGCTTCTGTAAATCAATATCTGAGCCTGCATAACAAATGAAATTTCAACAGATTCAACTCCAAAAGAATCAGATGCAAAAACCGAAAAAGAAGACAGAGATGCTGTTTCTGTAGAAACAAGCACAGTTGATGAAGGCGCAATTTCATTAGATGTAATAGAAGAAAGTGAAATCAAAGAAAGTGAAATCGAAGAAACTGAATTGGAAACAAAGAATGAAGTGATTGAGCGCAAGAAGAAATTGAAGAAACTGAAATCACATCTTATAAAGGGGGATTGGCCAGAACTACATTCCATGCTAAAAGAAGATGAAGGCCTGGCGACAGAGGCAATCAGTAGTGATGGTAGCACCATACTTCACATTGCTGTGGGAATACGTCGTAATGATATCGTGAGAAAGCTGCTTTGTTATATAACAAATAATGTAAGGTATACGTATATAAATGAAGCACAAGTACTTAAAAAGAGAAATTCTGATGGAAGCACAGCACTTCACATTGCTGCCATTGTTGGCAACAAAGAAGCAGCAGGTGTCCTCCTTGAAACGAACAGGGCGTTGTTACATACTAGAGACAATAATGGTCATCTCCCATGGCGTAAAGCTTATGAAAATATGCATCTTGATACGATTGCATATTTTTTGGAGAAATCCAGTGTCTGTGGTGAAGAAATTGACTATGTAAACCTTATTGTTAATGCTATTTCAGCAAAACAATACAGTAAGTATAGTAGGCAATACATACAATATAGTAAGTATAGTAGGCAATATATAACATAAACATATTGCATTTTGTTGTGTATGTTTGTAGGTTTAGCATCAGAGTTTTTGAAACAGTTTCCCAAGGCTGCTTCAAAAAGTGACCAGGTACTCATGGCATTGATTAAAACCTTTCCGAATGGGCTAGACGACAGGGAAAAACTTTTCTATCCTTGTATGTTTCTAACATATTATAAACTGTTTCATTTATTGTTCTTTTTTGGTTTCTTTTGTCTTACTGATTGTCGTTTTATATTTTAGCTCTAAAAAGTACTTTGGAAATGCTGCGTAAAACAACTTTGGTTACTGTGTATATTTTTGCCTTCCCTGCAATCACTGCACATCGAAGTTTCGGTGATTACACGGCTACGTGCGGCTATGTTTGTGAGGTTGTTGCGGGAATAATATTCTCAATATTTATAGGTAAGAACAACTTAAGAATTAATTGAATATATAATTGATCTAAAATTGAACAGTATTTTTTTTTTAATTTTTGTTATTGCAGTACCAATTTGCACGCTTGCATCAGCCTTTGCATTTATATGCCTCCTCGTATTGATAGTTTGTTTCCCATTCCTTATTCTTTATTACCTCTTGTGGAAGGGCGCAAAGATACTAGATTGTAAGATCATGGAGTAAATTCATTCCCTGACATTTTAGTTCTACAATTTATCTTCGGAACACAACTGATAATCTTTTTTAACTGATAATTTCATGACTTTTAGTTGCGCTCATCAACAAAATCGAGTACAAAATTATGAAACGGGAAGAAGCAAAAAAATTTCTAGCATTGGTATGTGATGAAATAGACCAAATGAAGTACCGAGGTTCTCATCACCCCTTTTATACACGACCAATTCTTGAGGCTGCTTGTCAAAATGCTTATTATGTTGTTGAAGAGATTTTATCTAGATCCCCGGAAGCAATTCAGAGTAAAGATGAAAGTGGGTATGATATTATTCAGTTAGCAATAGCAAACCGCTCAGAAAAAATCTACAACCTTATCTATGATGTTGACGAGCGTAAGAATATGCATAAAACGTACGAAGATTCTTCTAAAAACAATATCTTGCACTTGGCCGCAAGGTTGGCACCTTTAAGTGTTCTCAATCAGAGAAGAGGTGCAGCATTACAACTACAACGAGAGCTTCAATGGCTTGAGGTACATTGTAACTAAACTATTAGTCATAAGTGAATCATTAAGTTATTTTCTAGCAGTATACCAAAGTTAATCTAATTTTACAGGAAGTGGAGAAACTTGTGATTCCTACATTTATCACTCAAGAGAACATTTTTAAGGAGACGCCAGATATGGTTTTCACAAGGGAGCACATGGATTTAGTGAAGGATGGAGAGCAATGGATGAAAACCACCGCAGAGTCATGTAGTATCACTGCTGCGCTTATTACCACAATTGTATTTGCAGCTGCAATTACAGTACCAGGTGGAAGTAACCAAGAAAAAGGGACCCCCTTGTTTAAAAAGGAACCTGCATTCATTATATTTGCTATATCAGATGCAATCTCACTATTCGCATCCAGTACGTCGTTACTAGTGTTTTTGTCTATCCTAACGGCGCGTTTTGCTGAGAAAGACTTTCTAGTCAATTTACCTTGGAGATTGTTTATCGGACTTTTCTCCTTGTTACTTTCTACAACAGCCATGATGGTAGCGTTTAGTGCAACCGTGTTCCTTGTCTTTTGTAACAGAAAACTATGGATGCTTGCTCCGATATGTGGATTGGCTTTCATTCCAGTCGCTTTTTTTGTCGGCTTGCAATTTCCCCTCATGATAGATCTTTTCAGCTCCACATATTTACCCATCTTTGGTAAAGAAAGGAAAGCAAGTTTCAAAAACTTAATCCGGAAGACATATGAATTTACGCTTGAATATGCTACTATATCAAGTTAGTTCATATCTTCGAATCATTATTCCGTCATACTAAAAGGTAGTAGAGTGAGAAAAAAAATTGTGTTATTGAATATCATGACATTATCGTCTCTTCTTGTTATGTGCGTACGTTGCATAGTAAGTACCAAAATCATCTATTTATTTAACAATTTGTAGTTTAATCCCAAATGAAGTTTCTTTCACGCATGATCCACAATGTATGTTTTTTTTGATAGTTTGTATGAAATATGAAAAACTATGGTTTATTTGAGTAAGAGTGTTTGGTTGTATTGTTCTTGTTTTTCTCTTTTTTTTTTTTAAGTTATTACGTGATTAGTAATCAATGTATAGTTAGTTTAATGGTTTATATTAGTAGGAGTGTTTGGTTGTGATTTTTTTTAAAGTTATTACGAGATTGAGTAATCAAAGTATAGTTACTTAACACGAGGCATAATAATTACACCTTTATAATTAGACATTTGTCACTAGATAAACTTATTTCTAAGAGTTATTTGTTTTCGTTTAAGCTTTGGCTAGGTGGTAGAGGCTCGTGACTTTCGAAGAAAAGAGCAGGGTTCAAATCTTGATATGGGTATAATACTCTAGTATTTATTCGTGTAGCTGTAGTGTAGGAGTAAGAGTAATGTAATCTTCACGGTTAAAAAAAGATTGTATTTTTTAATTGGTTCATATGCTTTATAAATCTTTTATCCTCGATGTTTAATAATTATATAATCAGTCCTAATGGTTGTAAACCTGTTACTTAGTTATTTCCTACGGCTGAATTTTCATAACATAGATGGTACTCACTAGCTAACCTCGTTAAATTTTATGGTTAAGTCAGGTAAAATTAATATATATATATACAATTTAGGTAGGATGTTAGGTACAGTCATTTTTTTTTTTTTGTCTTTTGTTGTTTTTTTTAATAGTTAAGTATTTTTAATTCATTTTTGGTCCTTTGCGTTTATATATTTAACTTTTTAACATTTAAGTTCTTTTACGTTCACGTCATGTTGCAATATAAGTTTGTGTTTGTCTTTGCATCACGTCACGGTAAAAATTCACGTTTTTGTTTTATGATTTCTCGGTTTTGGTCGTCGTTTGCTTAATACTTGACAAACGCGCACCTATACGCGGGGGTTACACACTAGTTAATTAAATAAACAAAAACATAAATGGGCCTCCCAACCTCCATATGTTCATCACTCAACCCTATCTTCATCATCCACCATGAAACCACCATTACCATTGTCGGAGGATCGCTTGATGAGTTGTAGGTCACCGGAGAATTAGTGTGTGTGTATGTGTGTTGGATTTCACGGGAATTAATTCTAGGTCGTCGGAGACAAGGAGGCTGATTTCCACAAACAACTTGTATGATCCATTAAATGTGGGCAGGGCCGTTCCAACGTTTTGGAGACCCTAAGCGAGCTGCGAAGTGAAGACCCTTTTGCACAATTATCCTTTTTAAAATATTTAGTAAAGCATCGACTTTGTTCCTTTTTTCCACTTCTTTTTTTAACAGATGATTGAACTTAAGACTTGTTTTTTTTTTGCTAGTAGACAACCTTCAAACAAAGAAACAGATCAACAAGTTCAAAATAAACAGAGCAATAAGTTCAAAAAATACCTTATGTATCTTATACAATGCATCTAGAATAAGTCATAAAAGTACAACTTAGAAACATTAGTAAGGGTTCTTAAAAAAAACACACATCCTGTTTCTATTGAGCCATTGCCACAAAATGCCAAGTGAAAACTGTAACATTACAAAGAAATTAATATGTATCAAAGTTCTATTACCATTAGAAATACATACCGCAATATAGTGGCGGATCTAGAGAACTCTTATAGGGGCAACGTTTCAAAGAAAAGGGGTAACGAAATCGAAAAAACGTCAAAATTTTTCAAAATTTACACTAAATTTACGCTACCGTCGAAGCGTCAAGGGGCAACGTAGGTTACCCCTTATTAAGAGGTACATCCGCCCCTGCCGCAATATAAAGAATAAAGATGCCATAAAATATGTTACAAATGTTTGTTTGAAGCATGACATAAAGAAACGAACTACAAGCAACTTGGAAATGTTGAACCAATCTAGTAACCCAAAGAACATTAGTAAAACCATTCTCTCTCTTGAAATATACCATTTGGCAAAATAATTACTTTAAAAAAATCAAGTAGCAAAGAAATCGACGGTGGATTACTGATCTTAATGGTCGTTTCTTCGAAGACCCTAAACTAAAAGAACTGGGTGTTAGGGCCTGAATGCTTGATTATGGAATATATGAGGGCTGGGTATTTAATTCTATTTTAAACTACATGGATTTTCCTCATGTGGATATTTAATTCTTTTTTAAACTACACGTCTTTCCTCAAGTGGGCCATGGATAGAACGTAACTGTAAAAAAAGGTTAGTTGATGGGATTTGAGGATTTGAACTTGGGTTTGCAAAGTAGCAAAGTGGCAGGCTTGCCACTAAGCTGGAATTACATAATGTTCTTTCTTAATCACATTACATGATATATTTTGTTTTCTTTCAATTTCAAACTGAGGCCCTAAAATTGTGAAGGCACTAGGCCCAAACCTTGGTTTAATATAGGGTTGGGCCGGCCCTGAATGTGGGTAGGGTTAACTACCAATTAAACGCTAGCGACTCAACCTAATGATTTTCAGAAATAGAGACTTAAAGTATCAATTGCAGTAAACCACAAGACTCAAACTATAGTTTACTCCTATATTTATTTATAAGGTAGGATATTAAAAAATAACTAGGGTATTCGGCGTCACGCGGTGCGCGACTTGGCAGGTTTGTTTTATCTAGGTACGGTTGTAAGCGTTCATCATGTTAAACGTAGTGGGGCGGTATGGATGGGCATAGCACCCCATCGCGCTGCCGAACACCACCACAAGGGGCGGTATGAAGGAGAAAATGGGGTGGGGCGCGACCTCCATAGCGGCGGTATGTGTGTGTTTGTTTGAATTTTTATTTTTTATTTTTTGGTTTTCCCCTCCATTGCTCTGCTTCTCTTTTGTTCTTTTGTTGCAGGAATAGAAGAAAGAAGAAGGAAGAATGTTCTTTTGTTGCAGGTATAGAAGAAGGAAGAAGGAAGAACTTGGAAACGGCTGGAAAAGAAAAATAGGTTTTGAGTTTGTATTGAGTTTGTATTGAACTGGGCTCAAAAGGTTTTGTGGTTTTATAGAGCCAAGAAGCCCGGTTATTATAATTTGAGTTAATTAATGTAAAGTTTTTTTGTTTATTTTATTTTAACTTTTTTTTTTATTTTATTGTAATGTTTTTTTATTTAATGAAATGGTTTTTAATTTTATAAAGTTACAAATTAATTAAAAAAACAAAAATTAATTAATTGAGTAATGATGAGGTAGGGGCTATATGACTACGGGCTCTAGTAACATAACGCCCCATAAAGCCCCTGTGTGACGTGGCACGACACGTGTCGCATAACGCCCCACAAGGGCTCTATGACTACGGATGGCCTAACAATGTCGTTCATTCATAATAGTGTTGCGTATATATACAGCAAACAAATTTTTGAACATCTACAAATTCTGATCATTAATTAGCATTTGGTTTACCAACATAAGAAAGTGCCCTCCTCAGTCCACATGTGCCTTAACTCAGTGATTATATTTTAATCGCAATTCCCAGAGAACATTTGAATCAAGGGAAATCATATGAGAAATAGATCGAGTTATAAAATCAAACTGCTACTTCTTTATCATTCGCCATATCATAAAATCAGGGTTATTGAATCAAGGTAGAGTATCTAGGCAAGGTTTCATATGCTGAAAAAAAGATTATAGAATATCGTCTTCGGTTAACCATTTCTACCTCCAATTGTAGTAACAAATTACTAACAATCATATGTGCAGTTTCAGTTGATTTCCATCCACCATTGTTTCCTACATTTCCTAAAACGCAAGGGAAATCATATGAGAAATAGATCGAGTACATACTTTCAAAACAATTTTGACTGACTCAACAGAGGACAACCTTTTCCAACTTGTCATATCTAATTTCATCTCACTATTTTTCTTTGGCAGTTTGCCAATAACTTCTCTCGTTGCTGACAATTAAACTTCGAATTCTCACCACCGGTGAATCAACTGTGCTAATATCTCTTCAAGCTTCTTGCAATGGTCTTTTTGACATTGTAACGTGATATGTCGAAATTTGTAATCGCGTTAACTCCATGAAATTTAAGGGTAGCCACATCATAAGCCTCAGAAGCTTCTTGTTGTGTGTGTTATTTATTTTGTGAGTTAATTTAATTGGTGAATAGAAGCCTAATAGAAAAATGCATAACATAATTTTGTCAAACTTAAAATTTTCTTTTAGTTTTGATCATTTTAAAGCAAGGTCAAGACTTTAAGTTTCTGTTTGTTTTTGCTTATAATATCTGTAAAGAGCTCATGTCTGCGGGCGAGCAGACATAAGCCCTTGAAGACTGTCTGTTTAAAAAAAAGAAGATCTTAAAATAGTTTTTAATAGCTTCAAAAAAAAGCTATGTATAATAGCTTCAAAAAAAAGTTCTTCACACAACCATCTTCTTCCTCTTCTCCCCTGCCACCACCTCTCCTCCCACATCACCTCCACTTCCCTTGCCGACACCACCTCCGCCACCACCACCTCCACCTGCCACCACATCTCCGCCACCACCTCCTACCTCTCAGCCACCACCTCCACCACCACCATCGTCACAACAAGACCGTAGAGAGAGAGAGAGAGATCTGTGAGAGAGAGAGAGAGAGAGATCTGAGAGAGAGAGAGATCGTAGAGAGAGAGACCATAGAGAGAGAGAGATCTGTGATGGCGGTGGTGTGATGGCGGAGGTGTGATGGCGGTGGTGTGATGGCGGAGGTGGTGCGGTGGTGGTGGCGGAGGTGTTGGTGGTTGTAGAGAGAGAGAGAGTTTGTAGAGAGAGAGAGAGAGAGCAGACCTGTTGTGTGTGTGTTGTGTGTGAAGTTGTTTTTGAAGGAAAAAAACAAACCCTCTTCTCCTTACAGACTGCAGACATTTGGTCCACATGTTCTCTTGCAGATGCCTGCAGATGTGGTTCGCAGACTACAGACATTTTACATCTGAAAAAACAAACAGCACCTAAGAGATTTTAGGGGCTGTCAGGCGGCTTTTGGTTTTAAAAGCATTCATATATGTCCCATGTAAAGATCCTTGACATAAAGTTTTTAATCAACTTCTGAGTGCATGTTTTGCTTAGCTTTTTAAAGGGGCTTATGACTTTTTAGAAAAGTCAGGAGGTTGTGACTTTTTGGAAAAATTACTTTTCTCCTCACATACACCTCATTGCCAAACAGACTTTTTAAAGCTTTTAACTTTTCAAAAAGCCAATAAGTCAATGAGTTATTTCAAAAAGCTTAGCCAAACATGCCCCGAATGTCTCCATGTAATGATCCTTGTTCCCGGCTACGCGACCAATCCAAGCTTGCCATCTACCGTGTTGATGGTGTCTGAACATTACAAACAATAAACCAGCTCATTTAAATAGAGTAAATAATAAGTTTTGTCCTTTATGTTTACAATAAATTACAGACGGTGTCCTTTGTCTTTAAAATTAACAAGTTTTATAATTTTTTTTTTCAAAATCCAGCACGGTTTGTCCTTTATCTCTAACTCAATTTTTTTTTCTGTTAAGTGAGTAATGTGCAACACACATGAGGGTATTTTTGACATTTTATCCTATTATTTAATAAATATCTTAAAAGAAAAAAAATAAAAATAAGAGTGACTTTCAAATTTTGTCCTTTATCTATATACTCAATTTCAAGCGGTGTCTTTTATCTTTAAAGTTGACAAATTTTGTACTTATTGTTTCAACATCTTGCAATGTATGTCCTTTGACCTTAACCAAGTTAGTTTTTTCTGCTAAATAATATCACACAAGAGTAGTTTAGTCTTTTTACTATTTTTTAAAATTAACAAATAAAACAAAAATAAATCAAACAAAACTAATACAATATATGATACGTGTACATAAACTAAAACATGCCTCTCTTTACCCCTTTTTCTCCACAGCACTGTTAACCCACCAACAACCACCTCTAGCCACCACCCTCCACCATTTTCCAACATCAGATCACGCCACCGTTATCACCACCCCCACCTCACACCACCCACATCCACACCCACACCCACGACCATCACCAACCCTCCTCCACCATCACACCACCTACCACCGCCGCAGCCATCAACTGCCATTGTTACCACCTACCCTCTCTTCCACTCGAACAACCTTCTCCTCGCTGAAACCCTAGCTACGTCGTCGTCATCTGTACCATCGTCATCTGCTTTGCCGTCATCTACGTCGCCGTCACCATCATCATGTGTACCTAACCACCACAGGTTGTTAAGTGGGAATTTTGGATTTGATGAATTTGTGTCTTGCTTTAAATTTTGGTCAGATTTACGTGAATCTTCAAGGACTTTGACTAATTTGTTTCTTGATTTGAATTTTTCATGTGAGATTTTTTGGGATTTAATCAGGGATTGTTTGTAGGGTTTAGGAAAGCGAGAGAGATGGGTGGGTAGGTGGGTGGGTGGGTTTGATTGGTAATTGTTGTTGGTGGGTTACAATTCTAGGTTGGGTTGGAAATGATGCACTAGGTGGTGGTAAGTCGTGACAGTGGGGTGGATGGTGGTGGTTGATAGCTTTTGGTGGTGGTGGTTAGTGATATTCAGAGATAGATATGTGAGAATGGGAGAGAGTATCTTTTTGTTTTTATTTAAACCTTTTTGTTAAAGTTATTTACACAATTAGTCCTTTTAACGATGAAATGAAAAAAATGCCCACACACTCAAGTAACATGACCAGATTTAACAGAAAAAACTAACTTTGTTATGGTCAAAGGATATATCATGCATGATTTTGAAACAATAAGTACAAAACTTACCATTTTTAAAGATAAAGGACACTGCCTGCAATTGAGTATAAAGATAAAGGACAAAATTTGAAATTCACTCTAAAAATAATATATATTAACTCCCTCTCCCTCTCGCTCTACCACTTCCACCACCTCCTTCCACCACCACCACCTTCCTCCACCACCACATCCACCGCCACTCTTCTTCTCTCTACACTACATCGCCCCCACAACCACCACTAGCACATCCCCACCAACCGGATCTCCAGAAGCCGTCCTTCAAGTATCACTAGCGTCACTGTGGCTATGGCTGTTGTTAACGGGGTTGAAGGACGGTGAAACGATGTCGTTGTGGCATTATTCGGTGCAGGATTTCTTTTTCCGGTGAAATAAGTTCTTCTATCTCATGGATGAGATGGTTGAACGATTTGGGGATTTTATGAAACCCTAAATTATCGCCCCAGTTTTAGGTGTGATTGTATGTCGAAGATGTTTATACTGCACACAAGTGTTTATAATCAGCAATCGACTTCATTTGTTATCATGTGATTATCTTCTGAGCACCGGATCCAAAATTGTCCAGTCTCGTTTGTTTGAAGTGCAAAATAGAAAAGAACTGGAGGATTTTTTGTTGGTTCTAGCAAAATTTTGTTTTGATCATGGTTTCATGATTGACGAAAACTTTTATAAATATTGAATTTGATTTATGGTGCTTACTGTTGTTTATTGAGTGATAATGAAGAAAGTGAAAGAAGAATGGATCTAGTGATAGACTTTAATGCAATGCTTCTTATTGAATGATAATGAAGAAGGTGAATGAAAAGTGGATCTAGTGAAAAAAGTTTGATGCAATTCTGCACAAAATGGTACATTTATAGTGCCATTATTTCTAAGTTGGAGCCATGATAGAAACGACACCAACATCACAACTTTATGAAGGTTTTGTTTGTTGATTTGGAGTGTGTGGTGGCAGGTACGTGCGGTGGGGGCTGTTGGTGGTGTGGGTGGTGGAGGTGGAGGGTAGTTGTGATGGTGGTTGTAGATGATGAAGGGTGGCGGCAGTGGTGACACCTGTAATTTGGTGTAAACATAAAGAACAAAACTTGTAATTGACTCATTTAAATTGTCACACCCCCAAAATCCACCATGCGGAGTATCACCGCTTGGAGGCATGACATGACCAGGATCGAGCCACCAATCATATTGAACAACATAATCAAGTAAATAAAACCAAACACAATACGATTGGTGACCAATAGGAAGTAATCCGATTTTAGTTTAATAGCGGAAGCGTAAAACATAAAGTTCGAAACATAAGTTCGCAGTTCATAAGTTTAAAGTCCAAAACGTAGGTTTAATAAGTTCATAAAGTTTATTTATTAAATACGAGACATATCAGTTCACATCCCACAGCGACCACCTCCATATGCAAGCTCCATAGCATTTAATGACCTGCAAAGCATGTAATAACGAGTCAACAACAAAGTTGAGTGAGTTCACGGTTGGTTGTCCACTTTAGAGTTATTTCCAAAAAAACATAATTTAATCTCATTCGGCTATCCAGCCATGGGGGTTACCCCATAGTTCGAAAACGTTTATTAGTTAACCATCCCATGTCCACCTTCCCTGGCTATCCAGCCCGGCACTTTGGCCGTGGGGAGCTACCCCAGTATTTTAAACTACCAGACTCGTTTATCATATCGACTACTAACAAAATCAATTGTGCCCTAGCGTCGGTGTTCTATCACCACCGACGTGCCATAGTCCATTAGTACACGCCCGTCCGACTGGCATGGTGTGAGGTTTGTTAAACCTAATAGCGCTATTAACTAATGACCCGCTCGCCATAGCCTCGGCGATTAAGTCGATACAAAAGGGAGGGACTTCGCTGATAGAGTTCTAGTCCAGTAAGTCTAACACGTCCCAACAGGACGAGGAATTTACATTCCTGAACACGTCTCAAAGGACGAGGAATCCCTATTCCTGTACCCATTCCCATTCCCACCGGGAATTTACCATGCTTTGTAGAAAAGTGTGAACTCACCTCGGTTTGCTCGGTTAGATACTCAAATATCGCTAACAGTCAAGGTTGGTCAATCACGTCCTAGTATGATTTACAGTTAGTCATTTAATGTCTTACAAATAGAGCACAAAGTTCCTACACGTATCTATCACATAGCATGCATTACTTTAACTGTTTATGCCCGTATATATATATTTCCCATCCATTCCCACTCATAAGCATACATACGATAGTGCACGTAACACATATAACATGTTAGATCATTCACAGATAGCATACTCGACATTTAGACACGCAAGTCACAGCTTATATCAATTCAGCATTAATATTCAAAACCGGCTGTTTTCGGACATTTAAATAAAATAGTTAAATTATTCCAAAAATTCCCAAATTTTTACAGAATGTCCAAAACGCTCCAAATTTAATTGTGTAAAAATATCGGGGTCCGGTTCACTACCATTATTTTATAAAAATTCATATTCCGGACTGAACTTAGATTTATGTATTTCTGACCACAGTCCACGGAACAATTTATTAAAAGTTCATCGATTGTCCGATTTATGAAATTCCAGTGGGGTAATTACAAATACATCGGTGGTCAACTATGGTATAAATTTCGTGATCAGACTCCACACAGATTACAAGTTATAACAGAAAACAAGACGCACTTTTTTAGCAGAAAAATTGCAGCTTTAGCTGCTGTTACGAAAAGACGCTTTTAAAATAGTAAACGGAGTCCAAAAATTACGATTCCGGTTCCATTAGAACCGTATTTCATAATAACATATATTAGATTCAAAACATCGGTTTTTCGTTGAGTTTATGACCTGTTTACAGGCGGATGAAGTCGGCTGGAAATGTGATTCAGCATGTTCTTTATAGTTTAATATGTTACTATATTGTATCAATACATGTCCGAACAACGGATTTTATCAAGAGTTCGACGATCAATCATCATATATGTATTAACCAACCCTAAACCAACAACATACCCATGACAACATCAACTAATAGCATTTCATATACAAGTAAACTTCATGTAACCTTTATGTTTATATTTTTAGTGTTCTTGCATTTTAGTTGTAAACATAAGCATCATACTACAATGTTACCCATAAAATAAGATGAACAAAGGTTAAACAAGAGCTTACTACTAGCTTATAGCTAGGGTAGAATCTATTGAGGAGGATGATGAGAAAAGATGAAGAACAAGCAAGACAAAGCCCTTCTTGAAGCTCCACAAGTAGCTACCTTCTTGAATCCTTCTAAGCTTGAAACAAGCTTAAAAATGGAATGATGGTGGTGACAAGGTGGTGGTGGCGGCACAAGAGAGGGCCGAGAGGGAGAGAGAGATGTATGAGGGAGATGAGTGTGAACTTGTGAAGATATCAAATGATCTTGCATATCATCCTACCATACTTATAATGATTCTCAAATATTATGTCCAAGATCACAAGCAAAGATCAAATAAAATATAGTGATCAAATCTTGGGAGGTAAGGTGGTGGATTTGGTGAATCTTGTAAAGATATGATATGAAATATGAAATGATCTAGTATCTAAGTCACCATACTTATAATCTCTTACACAATATCATGGCTACTCAATCAAGCAAGATATCAAATAAAATATAAAGGAAATCTAGTGAGATATGGGGTGGGTCCATGGTGACCGTAAATGGGCATGGGGGGGGGGTTATTTGTAAATTGTGATGGTAAGTTGGTAAATATTAGTTCAATTTCAAGTATAAGGTTACTAGTGTTAATTAGTAGATATTCTAGTGGGTGTTATGGTGTTCGGGGACCATAACTAGCCAAGAAATAATTAAACAATGTTTCTAGCAATATTTTGGTGTCCTGGGTAATGTCCGGTTGTTCGGTCGGATACTGTTTCGTTAAAGTGTTTAATTATTCCGTAAGGCGTCTTATACATATATTTTTGTAACGCAATTAATTCCTAACACATAGGAAAATATTCAGGACCATTTAGTCAAGTTTTCTGCACAAGCCAAGTACGTTAACAAAAACATGTAAGTATATCACAGTAATCAGAGAGCAGTTAATGATTCAGCACAGTCATCAAGCCTTTTAATTATCATTAATTAATTGTACGGATTACATGAAATTTTGAGGGTTGTCACATTCTCCCCCTGTTAAGGGAATTTCGTCCCGAAATTTAGCACCTGGTTACTGAGGAAGCTAGTTAAGTTGCGTTGGTTTCCTGGTTTTCCTGGGGTGTCACATCATCCTGTTGATTTGGAATTTCGTCCCTAAATTCTACAATAGCTTCAGTCTCAGTAGTGTTTACACTTTTCTTAAACAGCTAGGGATACTTGAGTTTCATTTGGTTTTCTCGTTCCCAGGTATACTCTGGGCCACGACGGGAATTCCAACGAACTCGGACGAGAGGTATTCTGGTGTGCTTGAGAATCTTAATGTCTTGATCCGTAATCTCTACTGGTTCCTCAACGAATCGCAGCTTGTCGTCGATTGTGAGCTCTTTGAGAGGAACTATGAGGGTCTCATCTGACAGACACTTTTTCAGATTCGACACATGGAATACGTTGTGAACTCCACTGAGTTCGTCAGGTAGGTTCAGCCTGTAAGCGACTTTGCCAACTCTCTTGGTGATTTCGAAGGGTCCAACGTATCGCGGGTTGAGTTTGCCTCGTTTTCCGAAACGAACTACACCTTTCCAAGGTGAAACTTTGAGTAGCACCCGATCCCCAACCTGGAACTCGAGTGGCTTTCTTCGCTTATCGGCATAGCTTTTTTGACGGTCACGAGCTGCCGCCATTCGTTGGCGTATCTGAGCAATCTTCTCGGTTGTATCTACTACAAGTTCTGGACCAGTGATTTGACTGTCACCAACTTCTGCCCAACAAAGAGTTGATCGGCACTTTCGTCCATACAATGCCTCAAACGGAACGGCCTGGATAATGGTGTGGTAACTGTTGTTGTATGAAAACTCCACTAACGGGAGATGCTTTTCCCAGCCGTTACCAAAATCGATTACACATGCCCTAAGCATGTCTTCAAGGGTTTGGATGGTGCGTTCAGATTGCCCATCCGTCTGTGGGTGATAAGCGGTGCTCATATCTAAACATGAGCCAAAAGACTTATGCATAACTTGCCACAGTTCAGAGGTAAAACGAGCATCACGATCAGAAATGATGGAGGTTGGCACTCCGTGCCGTGATACCACTTCTTTTAAGTAGATGTCTGCTAGAGTAGAAAACTTATCCGTTTCTTTGATAGGCAGAAAATGTGCAGACTTGGTCAGTCGATCCACGATCACCCAAATGGTATCGTTTCCGCGTTGAGATCTGGGCAGACCGGTAACGAAATCCATGGAAATTTGCTCCCATTTCCATTTAGGTATCTCTGGTTGTTGGAGTGGGCCTGATGGTTTCTGGTATTCGACCTTGACCCTGGCACAAGTCAAGCATTTACCGACGTAGATTGCTATGCTGGCTTTCATACCAGGCCACCAGTATGTAGTCTTGAGATCATGGTACATCTTGTCCGAACCAGGATGTACTGAGTAACGAGCCTTATGCGCTTCATCCATCACAAGCTGGCGTAGGTCTCCATACAGTGGAACCCATATGCGTCCGTTAACATAGTAGGCGCCGTTTTCTTTTTGTTCTAGTCGTTGCCTCGATCCTCGTAAGGACTCAGCCCTGATGTTCTCTGCCTTCAATGCTTCAACTTGAGCATCGCAGATCTGAGCGGGAAGGTTAGATTGGATGGTAAGCTGTAACGCACGTACACGCCTAGGTATAGTATCCTTTTCGACTGAGGGCGTCGGCCACAACATTGGCTTTGCCCGGATGATACTTGATAGCGCATTCGTAATCATTCAAGAGCTCTACCCATCGGCGTTGTCGCATATTCAATTACTTTTGCTTGAAAATATGCTCGAGACTCCTGTGATCGGTGTAAATGGTGCACTTGGTACCGTACAGGTAATGTCTCCATATCTTAAGCGCAAAAACAACTGCTCCCAATTCCAGATCGTGGGTAGTGTAGTTCCTTTCGTGAACTTTAAGTTGACGTGATGCGTAGGCAATGACCTTGTCACGTTGCATCAACACGCAACCAAGTCCTTGGATGGAAGCATCGCAGTAAACCACAAAATTGTCTGTGCTTTCAGGCAATGAGAGGATAGGCGCGCTACAAAGTCTATCCTTCAAGTGCTGAAATGCGGACTCTTGTGCATCACCCCAACGATAGGTGACACCCTTCTGAGTCAGTGAAGTGAGAGGTTGCACAATCTTGGAGAAATCTTTGATAAACCTTCTGTAATATCCTGCCAAACCTAAGAATTGGCGGATCTCTGTTGGTGTGCGGGGTGCAGGCCAATTCTTGATCGCTTCAACCTTAGATGGATCCACATGAATTCCATCCTTGTTTACCACATGGCCTAGAAAGTGGACTTCGCGAAGCCAGAAGTCACATTTTGAAAACTTGGCATACAACTGCTCTTTTCGAAGAAGTTCCAGCATAAGTCGTAGATGCTGCTCGTGTTCCTCCTGACTCTTAGAATAGATCAGGATATCGTCGATGAACACAATAACGAACTTATCCAGGTAAGGCTTGCACACTTGGTTCATGAGATCCATGAAGACCGCTGGTGCATTCGTCAGCCAAAAAGGCATAACCAGAAACTCGTAATGGTCGTAACGAGTTCTGAATGTTGTTTTGGACACGTCCTCATCTCGGACTCTCAGCTGATGGTATCCCGATCTCAAATCAATCTTAGAGTAATAGCTCGACCCTTGCAACTGGTCGAACAAGTCGTCAATACGTGGAAGAGGATAACGATTCTTCACAGTCACCTTGTTAAGCTCGCGATAGTCAATACACATTCTGAAAATACCATCTTTCTTCTTTACGAACAAGACTGGAGCTCCCCAGGGCAAAGAGCTAGGATGTATAAAACCCTTTTCCAAGAGTTCTTGTAGTTGCGTGGACAGTTCTTCAAGTTCTGATGGAGATAGACGATATGGTGCTCGAGCTACTGGCGCTGCTCCAGGAGCTAGCTCGATTTGAAACTCAACTTGGCGATGAGGCGGAAGACCAGGTAATTCCTCAGGAAATACCTCGGGAAAATCGCGCACAATAGGGATGTCTTCAATTCTCTTCTCTTCCGTTGATGTGTCAGTAACGAGTGCTAGAATGGCAGTGTGGCCCTTTCACAAACACTTCTGGGCCTTAAGGAAAGAGATGGTGCCTTCGACAACACCACTCTTGTCGCCACGAATCATGAGAGGTTCTTTACCAGGACGAGGAATGCGGACGATTTTCTCCTTACAAACAATCTCCGCTCGATGATGAGATAGCCAATCCATCCCAATAACAACGTCGAAACTACCCAGTGTGATAGGAATAAGATCGATAGAGAAAGTCTGACCAGCTAAGACGAGGTTACAACCTTTAACTACGTGTGTGGCTTCAAGACTATTACCGTCAGCTAGTTCTACCGTGTGTTTTGGTGTTCAGAAGTGTTGGAGTGCGCTTAAGCATTTGGCTAACTTTTACGGACACATAACTAGTATCGGCACCCGAATCGAACAAAACAGTAACAAAGAAGTCGTCCAGAAGAAACTTACCCATCACAACGTTGGGATCGTTCCTTGCTTCTCTCTGACCAATCACGAACACACGACCTTGGGCGCCATTTCCATTATTGTTACCTTCATTGTTGCCTCCGTTGTTGTTTCCATTGTGGTTCCCGTTTCTTTGGTTATTATTCTGGTTTTGGTTCAGCTGGGGGCAGTTCCTCTTAAAGTGGCCTTCAGCGCCAATTTGAAAGCATCCTTTGTTGTTACCTTGTTGTTGCCGCTGCTGGCGTTGATTGGGTGGGGCTTGTTGTTGCTGCCGGTTCTGATTCGCTGGATGCTAACTCCTGCAGTCCCTTGCCATGTGACCAGGCTTGTTGCATCGATGACAGTTGCCCTTACCACATGGCCCACTGTGGTGCAAGTTACAGTGATTACATTTGGGGTGATTTCCCTTGTATCCACCCTGACTTTGATTCCCAGAAGACTGCTGACTGGGGCTCCTGTACTCATCCGTCTTTCGCTGCTGAGATTGAGCTGAAACAGAACCCTTGCCCAGATTTCCATCCCACTTGCGCTTATTGTCGTTGGGAGCATCAGAAGTAGTGGCGCTAATACGCTTTGGCAGCCTGTTCTGCTCAACTGCCTAATCAGTGAGGCGATGAGCCAACTTGACGACTTGCTGTATAGTGCCAAGGTTAGCTGAGGTTACATGGCTTTGAATTTCTAGCACCAAGCCCTTAAGGTACAGCTCAATGCATTTGTAGGGAGGGTCCACCATAGTAGGACACAAGATGGCCAGCTTGTTCGACCTCTTCGTGTATGCCTCGATCTCAGACCCCGTCATCTTCAGATTGAAAAATTCCACTTCCAGCTTGTGGATGTCATCACGACTGCAGTACTCTTCTCTAATCAGTTCTTTGAAACCGTTCCACGGGATGGCATTAGCAACCGCCAACCCAAGCAGTTGAACCTGTGCTTTCCACCAGGTTAACGCAGCACCCTCGAGTGTTCCAGTAGCACACTTCACCCTGCGATCTTCAGGGCATTCACACATCTCGAAAACAGACTCGAGCTTCTCAAACCAGTGAAGAAGGCCTACAGCTCCTTCTGTGCCGCTGAAAGTGCTAGGTCGGCAATCCATGAAGGTTTTGAATGTACACACAGGAGGCTGAGCATGTTGACCTGTGGTGCGAGAATAAAAGACAAGGTTAAGCACGAGGGTTGATTCGCGAAGGTGGGATCTAAACGTCCTAAGATGGGTTGAAGTAGCAGGTTATACCTCCTGCAGGAACAGCTGCGAGTGCCTCTGCAACTCGTTCGTTGATCAAAGCCGTCAACTGGGCTTGAGTGAGGTTGATACGTCCTCCGCGTCCGCTCATGATCTTCACAATGAAGCAACGTAAGTGAGGAAGTGTCGCGAAAGTGCATAAGTGTGGGACGACAGTAGAGAGTAAGCACACAAGGTTCAAATAGCAATTATCACATTATCCAATGCACAGTGTGAACTATCTAACCGAAAGTATAACATATATCATACCACCTATGGTGTCGAGTCTTGCACGTGGAGCGATGCGTCGTTGTGGATCGTTGAGCACTGTACAGGTTATAGCCTGGTTTTATCAAAAATATTTTCCCTTTTTACAACCAAGTTCACTATAACCGATTGCTCTGATACCAATCTGTCACACCCCCAAAATCCACCATGCGGAGTATCACCGCTTGGAGGCGTGACATGACCAGGATCGAGCCACCAATCATATTGAATGTAACACTCTAGTTATTATTTTAAAGGTTTTTGTATAAATTACGAATACACACATGTATTTAGTGTTATGTATCCTTAGGAAATTCCGAGTAAATTAAAACTTTTACAATTCATAAGCTATTCTACGAACGTGATGGGGTTCGTCGTTAAAATTTACAACGAGGCAATGTGCGGAAGCATGAGTCTTTATTGTGTTCGGTTCTTCAGCTTGATCGTCTTCCGGCATCCCATAGTGTACCTACATTTCATAAACATGAAATGCTTAGTCATACAGGGTTTTAAACGTGTCTAAACGGGTCCGAGAAACAATTGATAACAAAACAACAATTTCAACCTGACCTCCATCGTAAATTACGGTGGCACCGTAATTTACGGTGGCCACTGGTTTTACATGCCCCTACCGTAAACCAGTAGGGGGCTACCGTAAGACTTTTCATCTCCACCGTAAATTACGGTGGCACCGTAATTTATGGTGGACTCTGCATCCAGCTTTTCCAATTTGCCGTAATTTTGACCCATTCATGTTTTTATCAAACGAAACATGTTTGTTTGATCCTTATTCTCACGGTAATCGTAATTTCAATAATTCCTATCATATTAGGTTCAAGTCACGGCTTCCTTACGTATCTTAAACCCGTTTACGCTCATATGCATATTTTGACCCGTTAAGGGTGTTTATGCATATTTTGATCATGAAACGCTCTCATTCATTTCTAGCATTAACATACAACATTTCTTATCAAGTGATCTTCCACCACAAACTTATTTGTGGTGGACTTAAGGGGGAAATCTATATAATCCGAGTTTTTCCTCGTCGGATTACTAAATTCACGACAAAGACTCGTATGGAGTCATTTGACCAAAGGTTTACATCCTTTGCGACTTAATACTTATTTCAATTACTTACTTGATCGTAAAACTCGTTTCAAAACTACCTTTAAAGGTAGTTTGTCCAGTTTAGCTTATAAGGGCGTTTTAGTCCGTTTAGCCAATCATTTACGATGAAGGACTTTTGGAAGTATATTCGACCCGCAATCCCTCTTTTAACTTATGATTTTGTTTGAAAAGTCATTAAGCTTCCCAACGCAATGTTCACTATATTAAACATTCGGTTTACTTATCAAGTAACCAAATGTTTATTTTGACTTCTATTAGCACTCGTTGAACCACATATTCTAAATGAGTGTTACCCTTTTTCACATACCTGGCGCGGATCAATATATCAACCCGTTTTCAATACCTTGCTTTTATAACCGCTAATCCATGGCGTTGCTAATACCCATTTCACATTTACTCCTGAAATAATATAACTCGACAATAATCATTAGTCGTTATTGTCAAGAGGTGATATCTTCACCTTTTGACCCGTTTGGTCTAAGTGACCGGTTAGGTTGACGAGATGGCATTTATTACCAACTCATCTATACGACTCGCCCCGGTTTATGTCACACCCCCAAAATCCCACCTGCGGAGTACTACCGCTTGGAGGCGTGACTGACCAGGATCCAGCCACCAATCATACTGAACAAGCATAAAGGTAGTTATAAAAGTTTAACCAATACGATTGTTGTTACAAAACAAACAAGTTAAGTTGCAAGCGGAAGCATAAGTTTAAAGTTATAACATGAGTTCAAAGGTTCGAGTTTAACATGGCACGTAGCGATCCGTGTCCCACAACGACCCTCCTCCATGCAAGCTCCAGCTGAGTACCTATGGTCCTGCAAAGCATGTAGTAACGAGTCAACAACTAGTTGAGTGAGTTCACGGTTGGGTGTTCGTTTTAGTTGTTTCGAAAACAGTTTACTTTAACTGGCATCCTGCCGTGGGGGTTACCCCATAGTTTAAAAACGTGACATGTTCATTCCCAGTTACTCCGGCATTCCAGCCGTGGGGGCTACCCCATGTTAGTTATCAGGCATTTCGGCCGTGGGGGCTACCCCATGCGTACACTAGACTCGTTACCATATCGACTGCTGACTGTAGTCATGTTTAAGTGCCCTGAAAAACATCAATGTCTATCATCATTGACGTGCCCCAGATCCATTAGTTCACGCCCGTCCTCTGCGGCACGGTGTGAGGCTTGTCAGACCTAAATAGCGCTATCTAACTAATGACCCGCTCGCCATTGGCCCGGCGATTAGTCGATACAAAAAGGAGGGACTTCGTGATAGAGTTTTAGTCTAGTACGTTTATCCGTCCATCCGGACGAGGAATCACATTCCTGAACCACTGACGTCCTACCCAAGGAGGACGAGGAATCCACGTTCCTTAACCCCGTTCCCAACCCAGGGAATCCCATGCTTTGTAAAGGGTGTGAACTCACCTTGGTTTGCTCGGCAGTTAATCACAGAAAGTCAATCAAGTCGCAAGTAGTCAATAACGTCCTAATCATGGATACCACTTATAATCAGATTCAAACCAAGTAGTGCACAAATGTTCAACACGTATGGCAAACACGTTTAACAGTAACAGTTCGTAGTTATCATTCAAACACAGCCCAAAGTCTAAGTGTGAGGCCCAAACAGTTCGTCATCAATAGCACAGAAGTTCATAGGTCCGGCCCACTAACTTAGGCCCAAAAGTGTGGTCTCGAGTCGCAACCGGACTCGCAAGCATGGTCTCGAGTCATGCTGTGTGTGCTGATCTCAGGTGGTTGCGAGTCGCAACCGGTGTCGCAACCATGGTTTCGGCTTGTCATGCTGAGGTCTCGAGTCGCAACGGGACTCGTAATCCTGTGGTCTCGGCTTGTCCTGTTATGGTTGCGAGTCGCAACCGCGTGGTCTCGAGTTGTCACGCTATGGTTGCGAGTCGCAACCGTGTGATTGCGAGTCGGTATGCTGTCATTTTCACGTTCAGTGTTGATTCAGGTGTGGTCAGCTTAATGGTACAATGTAATCAGGCCCAGATCAGGAAACAACCAATAGAATTCCACTAACAGTTTTCCTAATCAGGCTATTAGTCAAAAATGGATCAAAATCACAAGGGTTTTCATGTCTTCAACTATCATTCAAAGTGTTCTTCAAATATTCAAACATATATTCAAGTTCTTCATAACATAAACAACACTTATTCAACCAAAACTATGAACAACTATCAAGATACAATTTACTAGCATGCATCCTACATGACAAACATATTCATTAGCCGATTTGTTTAGTACAAACACCCAAACTTTTCGGATCCAAATCCGAGTGCAACCGATAACATCATTCACCTTTTTAAACATACAATGAACCGGTTTTCAATATCAAACATTTATGCATAGTTCAACTTATAACAAGAAACATTCATGAGCCGATTTCTTTTCAAAACATCATGCATAACTCAACAACTAACATATTGTCATAATCATTAATTCAAGCACAAAACTCAACATGATTCACTAAGCATTTAACAATAATCATTAAGAACACTAACCGGTTAATGGGTTTCGAGGGTGTGCGTAAAGCTTCCAACCGGGTGTGTGTGTGAGCCGATCCAAGTCCAAAGATCCGAGAATGATGAGTGTGTTTGTGTTCTAGAGTTTTTAGTGAGAGGGGAAGTAGGAGAGTGTGTGTGTGTAATGTTTCAACAAATGACAAGGGTTAACTAAGGGTGGTTTATATAGGCTAGTTCCAAGTGTTGCACCCTTAATGGGTTCGAGTGGGGGTTTACGGCCCAAATGGCCCAACCGGCCAAAGGCCCGAACCGGCCTAATGGTTACGGTTCACTCGAGACCACATGGTCTCGAGTCGGGTCCTTGTTGTTTCGTGTTGGGTTCTCGGCTCGCATACATACATAGATACATACGAATGCACACATAACAAAGCACATAAAAGTTCACGTTTATCATTAAGTTTAATCGGTCAGCTAGTCACATAACGTACAAGCAAGTTACAACGAAAGGTTCTAAATTTCGAGTTGTCACATCATCCCCAAGTTGAAAGAAATTTCGTCCCGAAATTTGATGGCACTCACTGAGGAAGCTAGTCAAGTTGCATGGTTTTCCTGGTTCTCCTGGGGTGTCACATCCACCCCCCGTTGATCTGGAATTTCGTCCCGAAATTCCGTAGCTTCAACCTCAGTAGCGTTTGTACTGTTCTCAAACAGTCGGGGATACTTTTGTTTCATCCGATCTTCGCGCTCCCAGGTAAACTCGGGGCCGCGACGTGAGTTCCAACGAACTCGAACAAGAGGTATTCTAGTGCTCTTGAGGACCTTAACATCCCGGTCCGTGATCTCGACTGGTTCTTCGACGAATTTCAACTGTTCGTCGATCGTGAGTTCCTTCAGAGGAACTACGTGCGTCTCATCTGACAGACACTTCTTCAGATTTGACACATGGAAGACGTTGTGAACTGTACCGAGTTCTGCTGGTAAGTTCAGTCTGTAGGCCACCTTGCCTATTTTTTCAATGATTTCGAAAGGTCCAACGTATCGTGGGTTAAGTTTGCCTCGTTTACCAAAACGAACCACACCCTTCCAGGGTGAAACTTTGAGTAGAACCCGCTCCCCAACCTGGAGCTCAAGTGGTTTCCTGCCCTTATCGGCGTAAGCCTTCTGACGGTCACGAGCGGCCGCCATGCGTTGTCGTATTTGAGCAATCCGCTCAGTAGTGTCTACCACATGTTCTGGACCAGTGATCTGACTATCCCCCACCTCTGCCCAACAAAGAGGGGACCGGCATTTACGTCCGTACAATGCCTCAAACGGAGCAGCTTTAATGCTGGTGTGGTAGCTGTTATTGTACGAGAATTCCACGAGTGGCAGATGCCTTTCCCAGCTGTTGCCAAAGTCGATTACACAAGCGCGAAGCATGTCTTCTAATGTATGGATAGTGCGCTCGGACTGCCCGTCCGTCTGTGGGTGATACGCTGTGCTCATATCTAGACGTGAGCCAAAAGACTTGTGCATTGCCTGCCACAGTTCCGAAGTAAAACGTGCATCTCGATCAGAGATGATAGAGGTGGGCACCCCGTGCCTCGAAACAACTTCCTTGAGGTATATCTCCGCTAGAGTGGAGAATTTATCTGTTTCTTTGATTGCCAAGAAGTGTGCGGATTTCGTGAGTCGATCCACGATCACCCAGATAGTATCGTTTCCGCGCTGTGATCTAGGTAGGCCAGTAACGAAATCCATGGAAATTTGCTCCCATTTCCATTGTGGTATCTCTGGTTGCTGAAGTAGGCCTGAGGGTTTCTGATATTCCGTCTTGACTCGCGCACAAGTCAAACACTTGGTGACGTAAGTTGCTATGTGGGCCTTCATGCTAGGCCACCAATACGTAGTCTTAATATCGTGGTACATCTTGTCCGAACCAGGGTGTACCGAGTAGCGAGATTTGTGCGCTTCATCCATCACGAGTTCCCGTAAATCGCCATAAAGTGGGACCCAAATGCGTCCTGTTACATAATAAGCACCGTCTTCCTTCTGTTCTAATCGTTGCCTTGACCCGCGTAGGGCTTCAGCTCTAACGTTCTCTGGTTTCAGTGCTTCTATCTGAGCAGCTCGTATCTGCGAAGGTAGACTAGAATGGATCGTGAGTTGTAAAGCTCTTACGCGCTTAGGCGTAGTGTCCTTTCGACTCAGGGCGTCGGCCACAACATTGGCCTTGCCCGGGTGATACCTGATAGAGCACTCGTAGTCATTCAGCAGCTCGACCCATCGTCGCTGCCGCATATTCAGTTCCTTCTGCTTGAATATGTGCTCTAAACTCCTGTGGTCAGTGTAGATGGCGCACTTGGTTCCGTATAGGTAATGCCGCCATAGCTTAAGTGCGAAAACAACAGCTCCCAGCTCTAAATCATGCGTAGTGTAGTTCTTCTCGTGAACTTTGAGTTGTCGTGAGGCGTAGGCTATGACTTTATCTCGTTGCATCAACACACAACCAAGACCTTGAATTGATGCGTCACAGTAAACCACAAAATCTTCTGTGCCCTCTGGCAGTGAAAGGATAGGTGCACTACAAAGTCTATCCTTTAGATGCTGAAAAGCTAACTCTTGTGCATTTCCCCAATGATAAACAACGCCTTTCTGCGTTAACAAAGTGAGAGGCTGCGCGATTTTAGAAAAATCCTTAATGAATCTCCTGTAATAACCTGCCAATCCCAAAAATTGGCGAATTTCCTTTGGTGTGCGAGGCGCAGGCCAGTTCTTAATAGAGTCCACCTTGGATGGATCAACGTGAATCCCATCCTTGTTCACCACATGCCCTAGGAAATGGACCTCTCGAAGCCAGAAGTCGCATTTCGAGAACTTTGCGTAAAGCTGTTCCTTCCGAAGGAGTTCCAGGATAAGTCGTAGATGCTGTTCGTGCTCTTCTTTGCTCTTAGAATAGATCAGGATGTCGTCGATGAAGACTATAACAAACTTATCCAGGTACGGCTTGCAAACTCGGTTCATCAAATCCATAAAAACTGCCGGTGCGTTCGTCAGCCCAAACGGCATGACCAGAAATTCATAGTGCCCATAACGAGTTCTAAAGGTTGTCTTAGAGACATCCTCTTCTCGAACTCTCAACTGGTGATATCCTGACCTTAGATCGATCTTTGAATAGTAGCTCGACCCCTGCAACTGGTCGAACAAGTCGTCAATGCGCGGTAGAGGGTAACGATTCTTCACAGTCACCTTGTTGAGTTCACGATAGTCGATACACATTCTGAAGGTACCATCTTTCTTTTTCACAAATAGTACTGGAGCTCCCCAAGGCGATGAGCTAGGACGAATAAAACCTTTATCCAGGAGTTCTTGTAGTTGCGTGGAGAGTTCTTCCAATTCTGATGGCGCTAAACGATAAGGTGCACGGGCTACAGGCGCGGCTCCAGGAGCTAGTTCAATCTGAAACTCGACTTGGCGATGGGGCGGAAGACCAGGTAATTCCTCGGGGAATACCTCAGGATAGTCGCGTACAACGGGAAAATCTTCTAGCTTCTTCTCCTTCTCTGTGGTGTCAGTAACTAGAGCCAAAATCGCAGTGCGCCCCTTTCGTAAGTACTTCTGGGCCTTAAGAAGAGAGATGATGTTCTCAACAGCACTTCTCTTGTCGCCACGAATCATGAGAGGTTCACTACCAAAACCAGGAATACGAACGATCTTCTCGTTGCAAAGAATCTCTGCTCGGTGTTGGGATAACCAGTCCATTCCAATGACAACGTCGAAACTACCCAGGACAATAGGAATAAGATCAATAGAGAAGGTCTGGTTAGCGAGAATAAGCTGGCAACCCTTGACTACGTGTGAGGCTTCCAAACTCTTACCATTAGCTAGCTCTACGGTGTGTTTGTCGCTCAGGGGTGTTGGAATACGCTTAAGCATCTTACTAACTTCTAGTGACACATAGCTAGTATCGGCACCCGAATCAAATAAGACTGTAACATAAAAGTCGTCGAGAAGGAACTTACCCGTCACCACGTTGGGATCATTCCTTGCTTCACCTTGACCAATCACGAACACTCGTCCCCTAGCACCATTGTTGTTGTTTTTCCCATTGATACCATTCCCCTGATTGTTGTTGTTGTTCTGATTCAGTTGGGGACAATCTTTCTTGAAGTGGCCTTCAGCTCCACACTGAAAGCACCCTTTGTTGTTACCCTGCTGCTGTCGCTGGTTCTGCTGAGGTTGCTGACGATTCTGATTGGCGGGGTATGCGCTCCTGCAATCCTTTGCAACATGACCAGGCTTGTTGCATCGATGACAGTTGCCCCTGGTGCATGGCCCACTGTGGTGTAGGTTGCAACGATTGCACTTGGGGTGATTTCCTTTGTACCCACCATGACTTTGACCACCAGATGACTGCTGACTGGGGCTCTTGTGATCATCCGTCTTTCTCTGCTGAGACTGAGTTTGCACCGAAGTTGAACCCCTGCTTGAAGTTCCATCCCATTTCCGTTTATCCCCACTAGAAGCACCAGAAGTAGTTGCAGCACCTATACGCTTCGGTAACTTGTTCTGCTCCACCGCTTGGTCAGTGAGACGGTGAGCCAACTGTACAACCTGCTGGATAGTGGTCAAGTTTGCTGAAGTCACATGACTTTGGATCTCTGGCACCAAGCCCTTGAGGTAGAGTTCAATTCGCTTATACGGAGGGTCCACCATAGTAGGACACAACAAGGCTAGCTCATGCGATCTCTTAGTGTATGCCTCAATCTCTGACCCCGACATCTTGAGGTTGTAGAACTCATCTTCCAGCTTGTGAATGTCGTCACGACTGCAGTATTCTTCCCTGATCATTTCCTTGAAGTTTTCCCATGGGGTGGCGTTGGCAGCAACCAACCCCAGCATCTGCACTTGAGCATTCCACCACGTGAGGGCCAAACCCTCGAGAGTACCAGTAGCATACTTCACCCTGCGCGCTTCAGGGCATTCACACATTTCGAACACAGATTCCAGTTTCTCAAACCAGTGTAGGAGACCTACTGCTCCTTCAGTTCCGCTAAAAGTTGTGGGTCGACAGTCCATAAAGGTCTTAAAAGTACACACCGGTGCCTGAGCATATTGACCTAAGGTAGGTGAAAGAAAGACAGAGTTTAACACAAAGGTTGGTTCACGAGAGTAGGATCCAAATGATCCTAGAACAATTTCGGACTGCAGGATATACCTCCTGATTTTGCAGCTGCAAGCGCTGCGGCAACTCGTTCGTTGATCAAAGCCGTCAACTGGGCTTGTGTCATGTTAACGCGTCCAGACATGGTTCTTCATAATAAGAGTAATACGTGTGAGAGAGGTTCGCGAAAGTACGATAGTAGGACAGAGTAAGCACACACGTGTTCAAACAACAGTAGTTATACTAATCAAACATACCATGAGCAATGTACTACGTATCTAACAAGTAGGCAATATTCGCACATCGTATTACCTAGAACGTCGAGCCTTGCATGAAGAGCGAAGTGTCGTTGTGGACCGTTGAGCTCTAAACCGGTTATAGTCTGGTTTTAACAAAAAAGCGTTTCTCATTTATTAAAACCACGTTCACTATAACCAATGGCTCTGATACCAATCTGTCACACCCCCAAAATCCCACCTGCGGAGTACTACCGCTTGGAGGCGTGACTGACCAGGATCCAGCCACCAATCATACTGAACAAGCATAAAGGTAGTTATAAAAGTTTAACCAATACGATTGTTGTTACAAAACAAACAAGTTAAGTTGCAAGCGGAAGCATAAGTTTAAAGTTATAACATGAGTTCAAAGGTTCGAGTTTAACATGGCACGTAGCGATCCGTGTCCCACAACGACCCTCCTCCATGCAAGCTCCAGCTGAGTACCTATGGTCCTGCAAAGCATGTAGTAACGAGTCAACAACTAGTTGAGTGAGTTCACGGTTGGGTGTTCGTTTTAGTTGTTTCGAAAACAGTTTACTTTAACTGGCATCCTGCCGTGGGGGTTACCCCATAGTTTAAAAACGTGACATGTTCATTCCCAGTTACTCCGGCATTCCAGCCGTGGGGGCTACCCCATGTTAGTTATCAGGCATTTCGGCCGTGGGGGCTACCCCATGCGTACACTAGACTCGTTACCATATCGACTGCTGACTGTAGTCATGTTTAAGTGCCCTGAAAAACATCAATGTCTATCATCATTGACGTGCCCCAGATCCATTAGTTCACGCCCGTCCTCTGCGGCACGGTGTGAGGCTTGTCAGACCTAAATAGCGCTATCTAACTAATGACCCGCTCGCCATTGGCCCGGCGATTAGTCGATACAAAAAGGAGGGACTTCGTGATAGAGTTTTAGTCTAGTACGTTTATCCGTCCATCCGGACGAGGAATCACATTCCTGAACCACTGACGTCCTACCCAAGGAGGACGAGGAATCCACGTTCCTTAACCCCGTTCCCAACCCAGGGAATCCCATGCTTTGTAAAGGGTGTGAACTCACCTTGGTTTGCTCGGCAGTTAATCACAGAAAGTCAATCAAGTCGCAAGTAGTCAATAACGTCCTAATCATGGATACCACTTATAATCAGATTCAAACCAAGTAGTGCACAAATGTTCAACACGTATGGCAAACACGTTTAACAGTAACAGTTCGTAGTTATCATTCAAACACAGCCCAAAGTCTAAGTGTGAGGCCCAAACAGTTCGTCATCAATAGCACAGAAGTTCATAGGTCCGGCCCACTAACTTAGGCCCAAAAGTGTGGTCTCGAGTCGCAACCGGACTCGCAAGCATGGTCTCGAGTCATGCTGTGTGTGCTGATCTCAGGTGGTTGCGAGTCGCAACCGGTGTCGCAACCATGGTTTCGGCTTGTCATGCTGAGGTCTCGAGTCGCAACGGGACTCGTAATCCTGTGGTCTCGGCTTGTCCTGTTATGGTTGCGAGTCGCAACCGCGTGGTCTCGAGTTGTCACGCTGTGGTTGCGAGTCGCAACCGTGTGATTGCGAGTCGGTATGCTGTCATTTTCACGTTCAGTGTTGATTCAGGTGTGGTCAGCTTAATGGTACAATGTAATCAGGCCCAGATCAGGAAACAACCAATAGAATTCCACTAACAGTTTTCCTAATCAGGCTATTAGTCAAAAATGGATCAAAATCACAAGGGTTTTCATGTCTTCAACTATCATTCAAAGTGTTCTTCAAATATTCAAACATATATTCAAGTTCTTCACAACATAAACAACACTTATTCAACCAAAACTATGAACAACTATCAAGATACAATTTACTAGCATGCATCCTACATGACAAACATATTCATTAGCCGATTTGTTTAGTACAAACACCCAAACTTTTCGGATCCAAATCCGAGTGCAACCGATAACATCATTCACCTTTTTAAACATACAATGAACCGGTTTTCAATATCAAACATTTATGCATAGTTCAACTTATAACAAGAAACATTCATGAGCCGATTTCTTTTCAAAACATCATGCATAACTCAACAACTAACATATTGTCATAATCATTAATTCAAGCACAAAACTCAACATGATTCACTAAGCATTTAACAATAATCATTAAGAACACTAACCGGTTAATGGGTTTCGAGGGTGTGCGTAAAGCTTCCAACCGGGTGTGTGTGTGAGCCGATCCAAGTCCAAAGATCCGAGAATGATGAGTGTGTTTGTGTTCTAGAGTTTTTAGTGAGAGGGGAAGTAGGAGAGTGTGTGTGTGTAATGTTTCAACAAATGACAAGGGTTAACTAAGGGTGGTTTATATAGGCTAGTTCCAAGTGTTGCACCCTTAATGGGTTCGAGTGGGGGTTTACGGCCCAAATGGCCCAACCGGCCAAAGGCCCGAACCGGCCTAATGGTTACGGTTCACTCGAGACCACATGGTCTCGAGTCGGGTCCTTGTTGTTTCGTGTTGGGTTCTCGGCTCGCATACATACATAGATACATACGAATGCACACATAACAAAGCACATAAAAGTTCACGTTTATCATTAAGTTTAATCGGTCAGCTAGTCACATAACGTACAAGCAAGTTACAACGAAAGGTTCTAAATTTCGAGTTGTCACAGTTTACACCGTGCGGTCATTTCACCTATTGACCGTTCCCTAACGCTTTTTAGCCTATCATAGCTTACGTCATACGGTGCCTTTCAAAATCAATAGTTATGGTCAACGCGTGACCAATTTACCGTTTTACCCTTATTGTTTGTTTTGGTTTACCCTATAAGGCAACCATTCCAACGTTTCATTTTCCATTTGTCATAAAGTAATCGAATTACTGATTTTAAGTCTTTTCTAATCCATCAGCATGGTTTCTTGTCATGCTTATCTAACTTGTTCCGTGCGTCTACACGCCGGAACATCATACCGCAATTATGTATTTATCTTATTCGTAACTAATACGATAAGAGGATATTCTAAAATACAAGACTAGTGTAAGCCATACTTACCTCGCACCCGAATACGTTTTTTCTTCTCGTGCTTGATTCGTTTGACCGCTTCTTTCCCAAGCCTCCACCTAGCTTGTAGAGAGTGTCAAACTATTATTATAATCCGTAAGATGATTAGATTAGTCATCTTTACTTATGGCTATTTCAGTTTACGGATTTCATGCCAAAACTACTATTCGATATCATCATTGGTTAATTTGACTTTTAGGAGTCAACTACCCTTAATTATCCAATAGGCATAATTAAGTTAAATCATCGTTATGATTAGAATCCGTTTTAACCCATATTTCACGTAATTAGTCAAACTAGCCAATTACGCATTTCTTTCATAAAATCCTCTTTTCAATATTCATTCGGGCATTTTAACAAACACCTTGTAGGCGAGATTTACAAGCATATTTTCTCTAATCATGTTCATCATTTTAACCAAGTTTTAGTATCAAAATCATGCCTCTATGTCTAGTGTACATGAACTACACCTAGAACTAGCATCACAACATCAAGGTTCATCTATTTAGCATCTTAATTCGAGTGTTCACCATATTTCTACAAAACCCATTTAACACATGATAGGGTAATTATCAAATCCCTAGGTTGGGCCTCAATTCATCAAGTTTTCAACTAGGGTTTGTTTCTAAACGAAGATTTCATCACAATAACACTCATAGATTCAATATTCATTCTAGAATTTCGATTATGATTGTTCATCATAATCTCAAAGTATCACCAAATCATAAAATTCGACATACCTTGTGATCCCCACGACTAGGTGATCATTTATATGTGTTCATGCATCGATTTAGGTCTTGATTTGAGCTTCAATTTGTTGAGATTGTTGGAGCTAGGGTTTGGAGCTCTTGCTCCTTCTCCTGGACTACTTCACGCACGCACACACACATCTAGTGTGTGTGTTGTGTTATATTTTTAAGTTATAATTCCATTTTCAAGTTACCCGGCTTTGGTCCCTCGTGTTTGGTTAGTTATTAATTAGGTCACAACCTAATTATTTTCAATAATATTCCCACTTATTAACTAGGTTTAATATTCCTAGTTAACTTAACGGTTTCGGGAAGTCATAACCCGTTTTTATTTTAAGTCCCGTTACTCGGACTTTTACAAATTTAATTTCATTAAAAGCTTTTATTCACTTCTTATTTAATATCAGGATTAATTATTTAAAATCCTAATATTTACCGGGTAAGTTTTACCGCTAACGGTATTTTACCCGTCTTTTAGTTCTAACGGGGTTTGATTACCAAACCCGTTTTCGGGGTGTTACAAGTCTACCCCCCTTAAAGAGGTTTCGTCCTCGAAACCTTTTCTTACATAATTTATCGAGTTTAACTCCATGCATTTGCTCTCGATAATCAATTAAGCATTTCTCCTATCTTAACCGATTGTTAGTATTACCAGAAAAGTATGGTAATACTCTTTTGGTTATTAATCATCTATGTATCTTACATGACATAATGCGACTGGGAATAACGTAATCTCGTTATTTCCACTAGTTTAATTAACTTAGCGATATTCCTTGCTTTCATATCTGAAGGGGTATGGTCCCAGATCTCGCGTCAGCATTGACCGCGAGTGACCATTACCCTTATCAAAACCCCCACTAGCTAACAACCTACTTGTGCCCATGCGGGAACGCGTCGGCACAAGGGTTGAATCCAATCTATCTAGTAACGAAGGAGGACTTACATGGAACATGAGAACGGTAGAGTGATGCGACATAGCATCACATCTGGTGTATGAAAACGGAAGTATTCACAGCGATGCGGCATCACACCGCATCCAGTGAACACTTCTATCAATACAAGAAAGCCTTACCTTAGGCATAGAAGAAGATGAACGTAACGGTGCGGCTGACACCGCACCATACGGGCATTTTCGTCACGACAAGGGATGCAGGCAAGACGACGATGCGGCTAGCACCGCATCTCGCGTATTCCTTGATCACAAGTAGGAGACGTGGTAACTTCAGATGTTACCGCACGTAGCGATGCGGCTTGCACCGCATCCTATGCACTCAAGCAAGTGGGACTGACACCACAGTGCAAGTGGCACCAATGGCAGTTACCTGTCAGAGCTACGTAAGCAATGGACTGACGTGGCGTAACCTCCACAACCGACAAGCCTGACACACCTGAAAAGGTGCAGCACGTCGTCAGTCCATCCATCATCATCCTCCTTCACTCCTCGGCTATAAATACCAACCCCAAACCAGGTTTGAGGTATCTCTTCACAACTCTCTCACTACTACTACTATCTTACTTTGCTTCCCAAGCAAACTACTGATTCTCACGCCGGAGAGTGGTAACAAGGAGCACCCCCCACCCCATCCTCCTTGTTACGAGTCACGGCTTGTTTCCTTGTGCAGGAGATCAACCACCGGTGATCCAGCCAGCGATCCTCGAGAGGAAGGGATTAACCCTTCTTGACGAGACCAGTGTGTTAACCCTGCCCGGTTAACCATTGTTTCATCATTGGCGCCCACCGCTACTCTTAGCATTTTCTAAACCATCCTTTTTCCTCTCTCACGATCATGACTGATCACCAAAACAACACTGCGGATAACCAAAATCCTCCAATCCCATCCCCGGTAGGGGTCAATGCCTCGACCTCCCAACCCGGACACATCGGCACGTCCACACAAAGGAGTCCCTCCTTTATGTTTGGACATGACTTATCACAGTTCCCATCTGTGATCCCACCAGGCATGACCGTTCATACCTGGTACGAGCAGCAGGCAGCCATGCTGACCGCAGCATACAACCGCGCTTGTACTGAAGCGAATATACGAGCTGGGCTTCCCCCAGCACCGCACACCCCTGTTGAGCGTATTTTACAATACGACGGCAGGATACATTCACGCCCGGCTTCAAGAAGCCGACGTGAAGAACGGGGATCGTCTTACTGTTCGGTCCACACCCTCAACGAGGATGATTCCTCATACGGGTCCCATACCAGAGGACCGGTGCATACCCGCCTTGGCCCCCATGGCGAGGACAGGAGGCGATCAACCTCCCGACGCGGCCCAGGCATTCAGAGCCGATTGGGCCCGCAACCATACACCGAAGGGTACGGTCATACCGACCCTGACGACCATAGCTACCGCGGTGATTCGCATGACACCAGCAGCAGACCGGGAGGACGCAACTATGTTCCTCCCAGTCACCCCCGCAACACATACCTTAGGGCGGCAAAGCGCCCTGCGAACGAGCCATACAGGCCAAAGGCAGCGGCCGAAAATTCCAAGTTCGGCACGCGGATTGCCAACGCCCATGTCACCACGACAAAGTTCCCATTCAACGTTGGGAAATACAGTGGTTCGACCGACCCGGACGACCACATGAACATCTTCATGGGCGCGGGCATCAACGGCCAGTGGGATGAACCCACTTGGTGTAATTTTTTCCCCCAGACCCTTACGGGCCTGGCCAGGGCATGGTTCGATTCTTTGCCAGTGGGATCACTGGATTCATTCGAGGACTTGCGTACCAAGTTCCTCGCCCATTTTAGCCAGCAGCGACGCCACGAACGAGATTCGTTGGACGTCATGAACATCTGGCGAAGGGACGACGAATCGCTCGAAGCATTCGTCATCCGATATAATAAAGAGTGCCTGGAGATAGGTGACGTGGCAGACCAGATGGCACGAAACCACTTCATCCGGGCCGTCAAAGACAGAGAGATGATCATGACCATCTCTGGCAAGGAGGGGTTGCCCAAAAAATGGGAAGATGTCATGACCGCGGTCAAGACATACGCCCAGACACAGCGGTCACTTGAACCGCATGTGACGAAGGCAAAGCCCCAAGCCGAAACATCCCATCAAGGGTCCAAGTGTAACAATAAACGCAACCGGGACGTTGGAAATCGCGATATTTCCAAACCGTATTTCCCGCGAACCAACACGTTCGACCCAAAGAACTACAACCCCGCCCGAGACAGTCGGGCGTCAAAAAAAGATTCTCGGGACCGCAACTGGACCGAGATCACCATGTCGCCAAGTGAGGTCCTCCTTGCGGACCCACAGTTCTTGCGACCGGCCCAACCAATGAAGTCCAAGAAAAATCAGGACCTCACACTCTACTGTGAGTACCACAAGGACTCGGGCCACACCACCAACAACTGCATCAGTCTCCGACTGGAGATTGAGCGCGCCTTAAAGGAGGGGAAACTGCAACACCTTTTGCCAGGTGGGCAAAAACCCACCAAGCGCATTACCCCTCATGGCGAAGGTACCTCCTCCGGGAAGAGAACCATGCACGTGGCTTCCACCCACATGATCCACGGAGGCAAGGGCAGGCCGCGCAAAGCGGCGAGAAGGCCTGAATGTGACTGGAAAGACGAGCAAGTCGTCTTTCCAAAAGTCCGAGGCGGACCGCGCGATAGGCGCGCCGTCGTCATTTCAGGCCAACTGGCACACTACTGCACCGAGCGTCTATTCATCGACCCGGGCAGTACATCTGATATAATCTACGAACAATGCTTCAACCAGTTCGACCAGGAGGACAAAGATCGGTTGCAAGCGGTAGATTACCCGTTAACCGGGTTCGCAGGGGAAACTGTCTTTCCCCTAGGCCAGATTACTTTCCCTGTGCGTCTTTCCAGCGGAAACCGCACAAGGACAGAAGAGGTAAACTTCATGGTTTTACCTCAGACCTCCAGATATGACGTACTCCTCGGGAGAGAATCCCAAGGAGATTTCAATATGATTACGTCCGTCCCCCACTCTGCGGTTGGTTTCCCAACCGAATCGGGGGTCGCGATAATCTATGCCCGCAGGGACGTCATGATGTCGGACGAAGTACGTCCGACCAAGGTCGCAAGGCCCACTCCCAACAACCAACCAGAAAAATGGGTTCTCAACGCGAGATACCCAGAACAAAAGGTCACATTGGGTCACGCCTTATCCCCGACCACAAAAGCGCAACTGAAGCAACTTCTCTTCAGGAACCAGGACATCTTCGCGTGGACACCCGCGGACATGACCGGGGTCCCACGTGATATTGCGCAACATCACTTGAATACCTTGCCAGGTATTAAGCCAGTGATCCAAGGCCAATGCCACCTTGGGTCAGCTAAAAATCAGGCGATGCAAGAGCAGATCGAAGAACTGCTCTCCGCAGGCATCCTGCGGGAAGTCAAATACCAGACGTGGTTATCCAACCCAGTCATGGTAGAAAAACCGTCCGGGGGCTGGCGCATGTGCGTCGATTACAAAGACCTTAACAAAGCCTGCCCCAAGGATTGTTACGCGCTTCCAGAAATCGACGAAAAAGTCGATAATCTCGCACCATTCAGGTGGAAGTGTTTCCTCGATTGTTACAAAGGGTACCATCAAGTACAAATGGCAATCGAGGATGAAGACAAAACGGCATTCCGGACTCCCACCGGAAATTACTGCTACACGAAAATGCCGTTTGGGTTGCGCAACGCGGGCTCAACCTACCAAAAGTTGATGAACGACACTTTCCGCGGCCAAATAAGCAAAAGTGTCGAAATGTCACGACCCCCGACCCCATCTAGCCGGAATCGGTGCCGTGAGCAGTCCAGTGGTACCGGTGATTATTTTAAAAACATTGCAGCGGAAATTTCATCAGGACCGTGAGTTAGGAAAAATATCAGAGTTTAGAAACACCGGATTTTATTTAAAATGACGCATTTATTATAATTCACAGTGGTAAGATCTTTTACAATGTCTCTGATATCAACCAACTACCCACAGTACTTTACCACTCGATCCATTGGCCCATACGTCCAATGGTATCTGTGATTATGGTCATATCACCCAATGGCTGCCCCAATGGTGAAGATTATCAAGTAATGTGCACAATACCCCACATACCGGCTGTAATTTGGTGATTCACATAAACTTAATCACTGTAAGTTATAATTCTGAAAATAATTTGGAGTATTGTAAAACAGTTAACAACTCACAAACGGTGAGAAAAGAGTTTACAAAAAGGAGAATAACTCACAAATCAGCATGCAGGATTGAATTAACAAACTTCTTGATTCTACTTTTCCCGATAATTAAGCATGTGCTTTATTATTCTGGATCTTCTGATGATTTAATAGTTTGTTTGATTGTAAGGGTGTAGTTGGGAGTGTTTTTGGTAGTTTAACAGAATATAATACGTATTGGTGTAAAACCCAAATCAAACCTTAACGGTAGTCATGAGATTCGAACCTTAACGAATTTCATAAAAACCGGGTTAATGATTAATACAGCTTTTACGATAATTCACGAGATCAAATTCTCACAATGAATGACAAAGTGCAATACTTCAACTCATTTATCGTATTAACGACAAACGACAAAGTATAGTACTTCAACTCATTATCGAATTATCGACAACGACAAAGTACAATGCTTCAACTCATTATCGAATTATCGACAACGACAAAGCATAACCCAATGTGGGCGGCACTTAGACATTCTTTGGATATATTGATCTCGGAAACTGAATCGTAATAGCGATCGAGTTAATACCCTGTATCGTAGCAGCACCCCGCTATACTGATTAGTGTTTTTAGAGATTGTTTCTATTATAACTCGGAGTATAATTTGAATTTGATTGTCGAACGAACGCACAATTGCAAGTCCCACTGCCCTCTATTTATATCTGAAAAATGGTTCCTCCCGCGTGTCGCGACAGCGACACATGCACCTGTCGCGTGGCGCGGGGCATACACTTTTAACATAAGGTTGCCACGTCTCTTGGTAGTCTAGCTGAGTCGACGGTTCGTGAAATTTCGAATTACACGTAAAACTGTGATGATAATATCGAATGGGAAATGTCCCCCCTGAGTTTTAGGGGCCCTGATCCTGATTCTGATTGCTATGAAAATTTTAGGAGTTGTGCAGGATTACTTGGGTGTTTCAACTATGGTTCCCTATTGGGTAAATAAAATAATAGGCATGACTTTTGATGAAAGTTTGTTTACAAAATAGAAATAATAAATAATAGTTTTGGGTAAATTACAAAAAGAGAGTAAAATAGTGAGAAAAAGGAATGGACCCACTGTGTAACTTTAGGGTTCAACTAGAAGGACTCCTGATATAAATTTTGGGTATAACCTTTGGGATATTAAAAATATATATTGCACTTGTGTTAAGTATAGTACCCCTAAATCAACCTTGTCCCGATGTTCCGAGATAGAATCCAAACGAACTTAGTCGGGCAGAGCCTTGACATGCGTTATGGGACTCAGATCAATCGGAAAGGGTAGCGGTGATCGGGAGTTACAATACTTAAAACGGGGCAGAACCCTATTATTATTATTATTATTGTGTAAACAACAAAAAAATAAGAATATACATATATGAGATTTTCGAGAGAGAGGGTGTGAAAAAAATGGAAAGGCACTGATCTAATTTATAGTTGGATGGTTGCTTGGGATACGAAAATTTTCATACACCTATGTACTTTCTTTGATGCCACCCCAACTCACAAGCACACACGTATCTAAAAATTGAATGCATATGTTTAGATGCTTTCTTTTAATGCCACGTACATAAAATGAAATTTCAAGAATTCTTCGTAGGACACGAATGGCTCTTGGACTTCCATGTATATTATAGAATTTCATATTTCATTATTTCATTTTTATATTTGTATACTCACAATCCAATTAGTTAACTATTATTATTATAATTAATTCAGCAACTTTACTTATTTGACGCGTATAACTTGTAAGATATGATGTTTTATGAATATGTCATTAGAACCAGAATATTTTTGTCTACATGTGGATCTAAGTTTCATAAAAATTAGAGTAGGTTCAAAATACAATTTATTTTTTATAATTTAATTATTATATGGTTCCTAGGCCTGTCTAGGAATTTTATATTTCTAACAGTCGACTTACCCGTAGACTACCAGTCTACTAATATAAGTTTTCATATACTTTTATTTTATTAAACAGGTTACCCATATATAGCCCAATTAATAATATTTCAACCAACTATGTTTAAAACTATTTGGGTTGAATATTTATATTAAAAATAAACTTAGTTACTAGTTACTAGTGGTTAATAAATTTAACCAAACCTTTATATGATAAAAATTGGTATGTTACATCCTCCCCACCTTGTTTTAAATCTCGTCCTCGAGATTTGGGCTACGATATTTCTTTTTAGAGTTATGTTACTTTTTAGGCAATAAAAATAATATTAAGGTAAATGATACCAATTCAAAATATTAAATTTTGTAAATATGAGTTGTATAATAAATAGGACTCAATGGTTCAACTTAATTAGTTCAAGAAATCGATGACAACCGAATGAGATGGAATGGTATAGTTTCCAATTAGGTTCAGGCCAGAAGATATATGATAAATAGATTTTAAAATAAATGTGAAGGACTTTTGGAATCAATAAAATTCTTTATCAAAAGAAATCTTACTTGATTGACATCTGAGGAAGACTTAGAATTGACGGGTTCAAAAAGGAAATAAAAGCATGAAAAATGATTTAAATAGTAATTCTATGTATTGAGATGAGTGAATTGCAAAGATACACCAAAGAATAATAGAGTTAGTGTATCATTATTTAGAGTTCCAAGTTGTTTTAAATTGTGAAATAATGTGATAGTACACTATTAGTGACTATATTTTTCATACTATGTCCTAGAGATGGAAATATAATAAAAATAAGTTGTTTTGACATGACCAACTATTATATTATATTTGTAATGCCAATGTAATATATATTATTTGTTTCGCATTTTTTACTATATGTAAATGGTTACTACTTTCAATTAAATATTATTTTAGTATTTATTATACTATGTAAAATAACTTATATTTATTATGTAATATAGATTACAAAATACTGTAGTGAAGTTATTACATTTACAAAATATTTTAGTATTATGATTTTGTAAAAGAATCACTATTATTTATAACTTTTAAATGAAAGTTGTGAATAAAAGGGGTAAAAGTATTTGTAAAATATTTTATATAACACTGGGTCAATTCTATGTGATTACTTATTTTTATTTTGAAACCATATAGCGTTGTAAAATATAGTTACAAATGTTGTGGTGACGATTTTTTTTTATGTATTACAATGTTCTTCTAACCCTATGTAGTCGCTGACTACTATATTATTCTTACATGGTTATTTTCTTGCTAGAGTGTTATAGTTATCACAAAATATGTGATACATAATTATTTGTATATTTTTATTCGTCCCTCTAATCCTGGTATTGTTTTATAAAAATATGTCTTTTCTTTTTAGTACAAAGTAAAATATTTTTATATATAATTAAAATTTATTAAATAAGTATGATGACTTAATTAACTAGTCATTATCACGGCGGATATTGGTTAGTGCTGCCTTGTTTAAGCATAGGTGGCCAGTCCATGCCTAACTAAGGCTAGGCTATTCAATACATGCCCTTGATAATAACTCTAGTATCTAGAAAAATAATAATACCAATAATATTACTAAAACTAATATTAATTGTCAATAATAAATGCATAAACTTAAATGAGAGTATACTTCAAACAAAATTTTATACGTAAAAATATAAATTCTTTACCTTAATGATTTTAACAAAATTTTTTTTTTAAATATAGGAATACTATAGTATAAGTTTCTATATATAATCAATGAAGGTAAGGAATATCATGAAAGGCTCGATTTAGGTTGGAAGGACTAAGAAATGGTGGATCATTATCTTAGCATATAATTTGTGTTAAGATTGCTTTTATAAAATAAATCAATAAAGCGGATTCAATATAAATAAATAATTAAATCTTAGATTAGCGTAATCTTTAATTTTGTGAAAATGTCATCACAAAGTGATCGTGATCAAAGAGATGATTTGATGAATTAGAAGACTAAACAAGCATATTATGGTTTTAAGAGAATTGAAGTGCTTGTTAGGATTATTTTGAATATGATGGTTTCAATCCATCATATGGGACTTTGAATTGAGTACGTATTGCGAGCAAGTTAACTGGGTTTGGATAAAACGAGTTTTAATAAGAAAGTTCAAACATGATCACAAAGAACCCATGTTTCCCTTTCAAAAGAAAATCGAGTTTTTCAATAAATTCATTGATTCGATATTAAAGAGTCATTGCTTTGTAAAAACGCGGTTTACAATGCAAAGATCAAGTATAGCGGAACGATATTTGAACTTTTGATAAAACAACAAATTGAAATGATGCCTTCCTAGGGTCTTATAACTCAAATGAACCACATGCGCAACAAATAGTGCATGTGTATCGTGTGGATTTACACAAGAAACGAAATGGATCAATATTTGCTATTATGAAAGAATTCTTTATGGTATGATGACCATTAAAAGAACACGAAAGTCAACTTATTATAGGCAGAAGTTAGAATTGCAACGAAAGAAATATAAGAACTTCTTATCTGAAATTTCGTGTGATAACTATTTGTTAAATAACATTATCAGAGAATGTCGAATGAAGTGAAATGAAATCAGGGATTCGCAAAAATATATGATTTCTTTTGTAGTGCTAATAATTATGACTCAGGTTAGACTATGCACCGATGTTTGTGAAATATTGTTCCAACGTACCTCAGCGACATTTTGATCGTTTGTAAGATCATGTGGCAAAGTGCCGATTTTTGATTTAGGAGTTCTTTTACTGATGGAATTAGTGTAGGTATCATCGTGCCTAATTTATATTTTCCAAAGATCTTGCCTTTGGAAGTCGTGTGTGATAAACTTCGACATCTGTGGATGTATAATTTAAGTTTCATGTGTTTTCTTGTGCATTAGCACAACTTTACCGGCTTCTTACTAGCGTTAGTAGTTTATGGTAACGTATTGGAAATTCTTATATTTTTGATGGTGTCCCAACTTAATGGGTTTCCAGTATTATTTTGTTGCACGAGTTACGAGGTAGATGATCAAACGAAAGAATGTTTGATATCAAAATTAAAGATATATGCGAAAGATTTCTGATAAAGAAATCTATATACATATGCTTGTGCTTTATTCTTAATTGACTTTTGGAATTCCTTATAGATATACATATCTATATTATATATTTTATATGTTGTAATATACATACCTTTCATAGGGTTAAATGTATATAATAGATTCATATTCCCAAAAACCAGTTAGATATTTGGTCATGATACTATTTAGGGAAATCTTGTTACTGGTTTGACATACCATTTATCCCGTCTTATCCGGTTCGCGCCGGAGCGGTAATTTCAGTATATCCGGACAAGCTGGAGAGTCTGCTACTCTATACCCAGTTTTGCCGGAGAAAATTTCCTATTTCCCATAAATAGTATCTTTTTCAAAAAGTGCCTCTTTTTATTAGGGCTTTAATCCAGAATCAAGGAAATTTATATTTCCATAATATATTTTTAGTCTTGACCAAGTAATACCAATAAACAAGAATAAATAGCAATTAAATGCTATTGCCTGCTAGTCGTTATTCTTATTGAATACCAATTATACTTATTTATACTCATATAAGTAATTTTATCTTGAAGCTTATATTAAGACAAAATTCTTAAGTTCGAGTCTAAATATCATTCAGAGTGCTATCAAATAATATTAAGTTTCTAACTTTCCGTTTAAGCTTAGGTATTATTATAACACCTATTTGCACAAACAAGTGGCTTAGCTTATACTAAGGCATCTTTTCTTATGTTCAAGTCTAAGTACTATCAGATGTGCTACCAGTTAAGTTAATAGCAATTTCCTAACTCTTATATTTAAGCTTAAGTATTATTATCACAACACTTATAGGCTTAAAGCAGTGGCTTAGCTCTGATACCACCTTTACTGTCACGACCCCCGACCCCATCTAGCCGGAATCGGTGCCGTGAGCAGTCCAGTGGTACCGGTGATTATTTTAAAAACATTGCAGCGGAAATTTCATCAGGACCGTGAGTTAGGAAAAATATCAGAGTTTAGAAACACCGGATTTTATTTAAAATGATGGAATAAATTCCATGTTTTACAAAGGTAGCTTTTAATAAAAACAATATTTCTTAATTTGAAAATAAGCCACTTCTTGAAGTCCTTCAGTGTCGGATCCAATCCTTACTCCAATCTATTGTAATTACCTGAAACGCGTTTTAAAAAGATTTTGTCAGCGGGAAATACTGAGTGAATTATTCTAGTTACTGGAAAATGACGCATTTATTATAATTCACAGTCGTAAGATCTTTTACAATGTCTCTGATATCAACCAACTACCCACAGTACTTTAACACTCGATCCATTGGCCCATACGTCCAATGGTATCTGTGATTATGGTCATATCACCCAATGGCTGCCCCAATGGTGAAGATTATCAAGTAATGTGCACAATACCCCACATACCGGCTGTAATTTGGTGATTCACATAAACTTAATCACTGTAAGTTATAATTCTGAAAATAATTTGGAGTATTGTAAAACAGTTAACAACTCACAAACGGTGAGAAAAGAGTTTACAAAAAGGAGAATAACTCACAAATCAGCATGCAGGATTGAATTAGCAAACTTCTTGATTCTACTTTTCCCGATAATTAAGCATGTGCTTTATTATTCTGGATCTTCTGATGATTTAATAGTTTGTTTGATTGTAAGGGTGTAGTTGGGAGTGTTTTTGGTAGTTTAACAGAATAGAATACGTATTGGTGTAAAACCCAAATCAAACCTTAACGGTAGTCATGAGATTCGAACCTTAACGAATTTCATAAAAACCGGGTTAATGATTAATACAGCTTTTACGATAATTCACGAGATCAAATTCTCACAATGAATGACAAAGTGCAATACTTCAACTCATTTATCGTATTAACGACAAACGACAAAGTATAGTACTTCAACTCATTATCGAATTATCGACAACGACAAAGTACAATGCTTCAACTCATTATCGAATTATCGACAACGACAAAGCATAACCCAATGTGGGCGGCACTTAGACATTCTTTGGATATATTGATCTCGGAAACTGAATCGTAATAGCGATCGAGTTAATACCCTGTATCGTAGCAGCACCCCGCTATACTGATTAGTGTTTTTAGAGATTGTTTCTATTATAACTCGGAGTATAATTTGAATTTGATTGTCGAACGAACGCACAATTGCAAGTCCCACTGCCCTCTATTTATATCTGAAAAATGGTTCCTCCCGCGTGTCGCGACAGCGACACATGCACCTGTCGCGTGGCGCGGGGCATACACTTTTAACATAAGGTTGCCACGTCTCTTGGTAGTCTAGCTGAGTCGACGGTTCGTGAAATTTCGAATTACACGTAAAACTGTGATGATAATATCGAATGGGAAATGTCCCCCCTGAGTTTTAGGGGCCCTGATCCTGATTCTGATTGCTATGAAAATTTTAGGAGTTGTGCAGGATTACTTGGGTGTTTCAACTATGGTTCCCTATTGGGTAAATAAAATAATAGGCATGACTTTTGATGAAAGTTTGTTTACAAAATAGAAATAATAAATAATAGTTTTGGGTAAATTACAAAAAGAGAGTAAAATAGTGAGAAAAAGGAATGGACCCACTGTGTAACTTTAGGGTTCAACTAGAAGGACTCCTGATATAAATTTTGGGTATAACCTTTGGGCTATTAAAAATATATATTGCACTTGTGTTAAGTATAGTACCCCTAAATCAACCTTGTCCCGATGTTCCGAGATAGAATCCAAACGAACTTAGTCGGGCAGAGCCTTGACATGCGTTATGGGACTCAGATCAATCGGAAAGGGTAGCGGTGATCGGGAGTTACAATACTTAAAACGGGGCAGAACCCTATTATTATTATTATTGTGTAAACAACAAAAAAATAAGAATATACATATATGAGATTTTCGAGAGAGAGGGTGTGAAAAAAATGGAAAGGCACTGATCTAATTTATAGTTGGATGGTTGCTTAAGGGATACGAAAATTTTCATACACCTATGTACTTTCTTTGATGCCACCCCAACTCACAAGCACACACGTATCTAAAAATTGAATGCATGTGTTTAGATGCTTTCTTTTAATGCCACGTACATAAAATGAAATTTCAAGAATTCTTCGTAGGACACGAATGGCTCTTGGACTTCCATGTATATTATAGAATTTTCATATTTCATTATTTCATTTTTATATTTGTATACTCACAATCCAATTAGTTAACTATTATTATTATAATTAATTCAGCAACTTTACTTATTTGACGCGTATAACTTGTAAGATATGATGTTTTATGAATATGTCATTAGAACCAGAATATTTTTGTCTACATGTGGATCTAAGTTTCATAAAAATTAGAGTAGGTTCAAAATACAATTTATTTTTTATAATTTAATTATTATATGGTTCCTAGGCCTGTCTAGGAATTTTATATTTCTAACAGTCGACTTACCCGTAGACTACCAGTCTACTAATATAAGTTTTCATATACTTTTATTTTATTAAACAGGATACCCATATATAGCCCAAGTAATAATATTTCAACCAACTATGTTTAAAACTATTTGGGTTGAATATTTATATTAAAAATAAACTTAGTTACTAGTTACTAGTGGTTAATAAATTTAACCAAACCTTTATATGATAAAAATTGGTATGTTACACGAAATCTACATGGACGACCTGGTCGTCATGAGCATGGAAGAGGATACCATGCTCACAGATATTGAAAGAACATTTCAAACTCTGCGCAGCGTTAACATAAAGCTCAATCCAGGAAAATGCTCGTTTGGAATGGAAGAAGGCAAATTCCTTGGGTTCATCGTCACTAAAGATGATTCAAGGTAAACCCGGAGAAAGTCCAGGCGATCGAGCGCATGCCATCGCCTTCATCGATGAAGGATATGCAACGGCTAGCCGGCAGGCTAGCGGCACTCAACAGATTCTTAGCCAACCATGCAGCTAAGTCTTATCCGTTCATCAAGACCCTGCGGAGCTGTTCAAAGAAAGAACAATTCCAGTGGACCGCAGGGGCGGAACAGGCCTTCCGGGAAATGAAGGAGTGTTTGATACAACTCCCAACTCTAACCGCACCACGCAAGGATGAGCCACTCATATTATACATATCCACCGCGGATAACGCGGTGGGTGCGGTATTAATAGTGGAGCGAAAGGGGGTTCAAACACCCATCTATTACATCAGCAAGATGCTCAACGACCCAGAGACGAGATACTCAATAATGGAGAAATTGGTGCTAGCATTAGTGCACGCTTCAAGACGGTTGCGACGCTACTTCGTAAACCACGTCATCACAGTGCTAACCAATTACAGGATCGGCCCGATCCTATCCAAACCCGACATCTCTGGGAGATTAGCAAAATGGGCAATCGAGCTGGGCGCGCACACGATACACTATAAACCGCGCCCCGCGATTAAAGGCTAGATCTTAGCTGATTTCGCCGCCGAAGTACCGGTGAATCGCATCCAAGAATGCGAAGAAGCACAAACTCCTGCACCAACGCCACCCTCCTCAGAGACATGGGCACTATTCACAGATGGTGCCTCCAACGACGAAGGTGCGGGTGCAGGTCTGCGACTCGTCAGCCCTGACGGCCAAGAGCTTACATATGCAATCCGCCTCGAATTCAAAAGCACAAACAACGAGGCAGAATATGAGACCCTGTTAGCAGGGCTACGTTTAACAGTCAAAATCGGCGTGCAACATCTGGAAGCACACGTCGACTCTTTGTTAGTTGAAGGCCAAGTACGCGGCGACTATGCCGCAAAAGGGGATATCATGATCCTCTACCTCGAGCAAGCCCTGCAACTAAAATCCAAATTCGCTTCGTTCAATATTCGCCATATTAATCGAAGCGAAAACAAGTCCGCAGATGCACTATCAAAACTTGCATCTACCAGCTTCCAACACTTGGCAAAGGAGATACGCATCGAAATCCTGCAAAATCCTTCGGTACCCCTGCGCCAAGTCAACGTCATTCAATACGGTTCAACATCATGGATGACACCTATTATCGCATATCTACAGTCAGGTGTGACTCCCGAAAGCAAATCAGAAGCACGCAAGCTACAATACAAAGCGTGCCATTATCAAATGGGAGACGGTATCTTATACCGCAAATCATACCTAGGGCCACTACTACGATGCGTCAACCCCCAGGATGCCACATACCTCATCCGAGAGATACACGAGGGCATATGTGGCATACATGCTGGACCACGCATGGTAGTGGCCAAAATCATGAATGCCGGGTGTTACTGGCCCGGCATGCACCTGGACGCCGTCAAAGAGTTGCGCAAGTGCATTGACTGTCAACGTCATGCTCCAAAAACCTTGCGGCCAAAGAACAACTTAGTCCCCGTCACAACTGCATGGCCCTTTCAGAAATGGGCAATTGACGTGGTGGGACCATTCCCTGACGCTCCGGGTGCGGTTAAATTTATCATAGTAGCAGTTGATTACTTCACAAAATGGGTGGAAGCAAAACCGCTCGCCTCAACCACTGCTATGATAACAAGAAAGTTCATTTGGGAACACATCATCTGCCGTTTCGGATTACCAATGTGCATTGTCACCGATAACGGCACCAACTTCGCTGCCGACGAATTCCAAAAATGGCTAAAAGAACTACATATTGAGCACATATTCTCATCAGTCGCACACCCGCAAGGGAACGGCCAAGTTGAGAGTATCAATAAAAGCCTGGTCGAAGGGATCAAGGCGCGGTTGGGAACGGCCAGGCGTGGCTGGGTCGATGAACTCCCAAGTATCTTATGGGCTCACCGTACAAGCCCAAAAACAAGCAATGGGGAAACACCCTTCAGCCTAGTCTATGGTTCAGAAGCGGTGATCCCCGCAGAAGTAGGTCTCCCCTCTCCTAGAATGTTGGCTATTGAAAAACTAGACAACAACATGGAACGCAGGATCGATTTGGACCTCTTGGAAGAAAGGCGCGAAAACGCTGCCATCAATGAGGCCAAATATAAATCCAAACTTGAAAAGTACTACAACACGCGCGTCCGCGTTTGTACTTTCAACCCAGGAGACTACGTCTTACGCGACAATGAGGCATCTAATGCCGAGCGCCCAGGCAAACTCGCCCCCAAGTGGGAAGGACCCTACCTCATCAAAGAGGTCTTAGGGAAAGGCGCGTACAAATTGCAAACACTAGAAGGCGAACCTATCGCACGCACATGGAATGCACAACAGCTTCGACGCTGTTATATGTAAGCCATGTTCTTACATTTCTCTATGTAACCTATCGGGCCGCAGGCCATTTGCAAATAAATAAATAAGCAATTTTATACATTATTGTTTGTTATTACTATTACAAATGCGTGTTCCACTTTGCGGTATCCCAAAAACAGATTGGCAAAATCTTCATTCGCGATACCCATACCAAGTGGTAACCACACACAAATATTGTAATAGGCCAGCAAAAGGCAAAAAAACTTGCATATTTATCCGGCCGGATAAACAAGTTTTTGTTAAACACTTAACACAATTCCTGAGCCCAAAAAGGCAAACAATGGAATTGACGCGGACTCATACGACAAAGGTATGGAGTACACTTGACCCCATTCACAAATGGGTAGAGTTCCGGATATATAAGCTTTTACAAAGCTTACATAATTCCTGAGCCCAAAAAGGCAAACAATGGAATTGACGCGGACTCATACGACAAAGGTATGGAGTACACTTGACCCCATTCACAAATGGGTAGAGTTCCGGATATATAAGCTTTTACAAAGCTTAAACAATTCTAAAACCCTCACGCGGTAAATACCAGAATTGACGCGTACTCATACAACAAAAGTATGGAGTATACTTGACCCCGTTCATAAATGGGTAAAGTTACGCATACATACGTTCAGACATGCAAGAATTAAAAACACTTGTACAAACTGAACAAAGAAACTTTGTATTCAAAAAATTCAAGCACCCACATGATGCTTAATGAATTTACATAGAGTTCCTATTCTATACAAAAGGAACACAAAAAGGAGGCACACTAGCCAACCTAAACCCTATTTTGTACCGCTGGTTCCCGCATCTCCTCCGGCACCACCAGCGGGTTCTTCCTCTTCCGCATCCGGATAAAGCATCCGCAAGCGGTCAACATAGTCCGCAGCATCCAAACAATCGTCCAGTTCCTCTACACAGGCAAGGGACGTATTATAAAAGGAGGCTTCGGCCGCCTTAAGAAGCGATTCGGTGTCCACACCTTGGAACCCGGATCGCTTATCAGTATAACCGCCTGCGGATAATACATTGATATGCCCAATGCAGCGGTTATAACCAGCTTTAAAGCCAGCATCACGCGCGCGATCCCTGACCAGATCCAAACCAGCCGCGGTCTCAGGGGCATTCATAATAGCCTCAACAATCTGCAACACAAGGATCATAAGTCTTGGATACTAATCCAAGCAAATGTAAAGAAAAGGGATACTTACACGCGCGATACCGTGAGCCCGCAACCACTCACGGTCAGCCTCCAGCTGGTTAAAAGAGGACACCAAGGCATCCTTGGCCTCAACAGCGGCATCAACCCGCTCCTCCGCAGCCGACACGTGGGCAGTAAGGTCTGTAACCGCGACCTCCCGGGCCTGAACCTCAGCCTGTCAAAAAACAGTAAACGGTTTACACGATAAACATTTACGGAACAAGGAAGAAAGTAACAAAGTTAAAGAAACATACCTGCAGGCTGGCAACAACTCTGCCCAAACGAATGCGCTCCGCATTCGCCTCTTCAAGAGCCTTAGAAGCACGGCTCTCCCTCTCTTCAGCCTCCTCAAGGGCTTTCGCGGCACGAGCCCCGGCTTCTTTGGCCTCTTCAAGCGCCTTCAGGGCGTCGGCCTTCGCCTGCAGCGCTTTAACAGAAATGGCCTCAGCCGCAGCTTTCTCCTGGCTCAAGGTAACGTTCGCCGCCTTGGCATTCGTTAACTCCTGCCGAGCATGAAACAGAATGTCATTCTGCTTAGCCCAAGATTCATTCCACTTCTTGCGCTCATTGGACATTTTTTCATTCCCACTCTTGCGCTCATCAGCAAGGAGCTTAGCAAGGGTACGCACCTGTTTCAGCTGGGCAGTGGCAGCCCATTCAGAAGTCTGCTTCTGCTTCTCAAAAGCAGCCTTGTCCTTCTCAAGCTGCTCCGCACCCGCACGGGCAGCCTTGACCAACTTCTCCGCTTCAGCCCGCATGCGAGCAGCCTCTTCCTCATGGCGGCCCAACACTTTGTAGTCTTCCAAAATGGCATTCGCCACAATGGAAGATCCTATCAACATTGTTGAGAGCTGGTTTATGCGCAGCTCCCGGGGTGCAGCACGGGCACGTTCAACTTCGAATGGGGTGCCCAGACCACCCAGAATCTCCTTACATGCCGAAGGGTCGTTGGAAATGTCATCCCCTTGCATAACAGTCCAGGGGGGTCGGTGATACAAAGTACTACGACCCTGGGTATAGGTGCGGTAGTAATACTCCAATTCAGACTCCCCAGGCTGAATTGGAGGCCCATCATCACCCGCACCACCGGCAGACGAGCCGGTACCCTTCTCACCAGCAGGAGACTTCTGCGGCTCAGCATCCTGCTGCCGCACCTCAGCATCAGACTTCTGCTTACCAGTATCTGAAAACCTCAAGTCCAATCCATCACCCTCATTAGGAGAGATCAGATTGTCTGAGGAATCCACAGTGTCGAATATCTGGTCAGCAGTCGTTTCCACCGTTTTCTCCAAGGGGGGATCGCGAACCGGCCCACCAAAAGGGGCCGTAGGCTCCTTGGGCACGACAGTCTCCTTCGATACCCCCACACCCGCAGCAGCGGTATGCAGAGGAGACGAAGGGAAGTCAAAGAAAGAATACCCTGCATCTCGGGATTCTGCAACACAAAGAGAATCAATGATTATTCCCACCTATTGTACATACAAAACAAGGAAAAGGGATATACTTACCAGCAGCAACTGCAGGTTTCTTTTGCGCCGGAGCAACTCTCTTGGTCTGCAGTCTCCGACGCTTCGGTTCACCACCACCAGCAGCCTTCTGCTCTGGTCCTCTTTTCTCACCAACAACGGGGGGAACCACAGCAGTTCCACCTGCAGCCGCACCACTACCTATAACACCCAAACCTTCAAGGGTGTCAGATACTACCACATAATCGGTATATCCCCGATAACAAGATCGATAGGTACCTGCGGCTTCAGCAACTGAAGAAGGGGCAACTGAGCCTTCAGAACTCCCCTTGCCACGACCCCGCACGGTTTTCTTCACCGTTTTCTTCTCCACAGTCTTTTTCGGGATGCGTTTCTCAAACTTCCCCAAATCCGCAAGGATACCTGGATTGACACAATCAACAAAACCAGTCAAAACGATAAACTGAAAACACTAATGCCACGTACGACATACCTCTTGCGTCTCCCGGCACCGGGGCATCCAGCACCGCACGCGACGGTACGCGGAAGTTGCTAAGAATTTCAAGGTTGAAGCCCTTCTTCAGCTCAACCGCAATAAGTTCAACCCGGCCCTCGAAATCGGGCTCAAACATTCTCCACAAGCCAACCGCATCCGCTGATACATGCATGCAGGTTACTACAAGGCATAGGAAGTAAGGAAAATAACAAAGTGTAAAGAACTTACCACCACCCTTTTCCCGCAAAACGGGCCTTGCCTTCCTATCTGGTCTCGTGAGCATCATCCGCAATACCCACAGTTGATTGTTATCCAACTTCTTGAGTTCAATAGGCCGCAGCCTAGAGAACCAGTCCACGGTCTTTGCGGTAGCAACAGGAATATCTTCATCAGAAACTCCAACGTTGACATTCCTGAAAGACATGCTGGCGTAGACCGCACAGGCTTTCACATAGAAGAACCTCTTCTTCCAGCCTGTCACACCCTTAGGAGGCGTCATCAATTTCAAGCTCCCATGCCATTGAGTAAACGAGAAAAAACCGGTGTTCACCGTCAACTGGTAGAACCGCCGGAAATTTTCCACTGTAACGGGCAAGCCATGGGCACGGAATGTATATTCGAAGTTCCTAATTCGGAACATTCCAAAGGGACTAAGTTGGGAGATATGGAGATGATAATACTCCAATACCTCCGCAACAAACACCGTCACCGGTAACCTAAGGTTGCCGTCGTTGAAAAAATCAGCCCACAAGGTTATATAACCGGCCGGAGCATCGGCACCGGTGTCCCCCTCTTGTGGGTAGGTGGCATCCCATTCGTCGGCCATCTGCACAGTGGCCTTCAGGAGTGTAAAACCACCCTTTGACCACTTCAACGCCGGTAACCCACCACCGGGAACGTCAACATCATCATCCTCTTCTTCTTCAGCCACTACCGGCTGTTCAGGGTTTTCACCCTCCACATTGTGTGGACTAGATGGTTCAGCCATCAAGAATATCAAAGAAACAGAAGATGGTGAACAGAAAAACCAGAAACCTCACCGGAATTTCAGAAAAAATCGTCGGAGAAGACAGATAGCAAGTTTCTCTCACCGGCAAATTTTTGAAATTTCGAACAAGTGAGGGGAAACCACGAACGGTTTCCCCTTATATACCCATCGCAATTAATGCGGAGGGAGAAAACAAATCATCACGTTCAAAAAGAGCGAATCATATGACACCACGTGTCGAGCGCCGTTTTCGCTGACGGTTATCACGCGCACGTGGCCGCCCACGCGCCTGACAAAAGAGACGTTTACACTCTTCGCTACAGTGCATTTAATGCCTCGGGCAGTGCAAACGTCCTTTCATTTCAGCACATGACAGGAAGATCTCACCAACTTCCACCAACTCACACGTGAGATCAGCCACGTATGCAACAAAAAGCGACTACATTATCCAATTATAAGCGGCATGCGGTTTCTCTGGTATACCGCACCATAACCCATACCGCATGTCGTTTTTTAACATACCCCTAAAAATAGGTAAAAATATATATCTCTACACTATAAGGGGGTATAATACCTATCCGCACTACCCACGAGCACACGTGGAATATGCGGACATGACACACACGAGCCCGTTCAGGTGTGTCAGATGCTCAGAACCAGCGTAGTCCGTTGGACTGAACCGCATCTCAGACACAGGGGAACCGCATTACCTTCATTCTCTTCAAGCTTCAAATCCCTCCTGTCCGGTTCACAACCGCAGAGGGTACATGAACATCTTCTTTAACAAAAGTAAGGAAGGGAATGTACGCGAACGCACATCAGCAACCCTGTCTCCTGAACCTTCAAGAGCTACATCCAAGCCACACCCGCTTCGAGCAAATGTGGTAATGCAAAACCACAGACACTCACGAGGAGCTACGGACATAACCATAGCTTCCGCAGAGTGGTTGCTACAGAAGAGCCAAGCTCACTCCACATCACCGAGCAATGCTACTACAAGGCAAACTCGGTATTGGAGCGGGAAGGTAAGTGGCTCCAAAACGAACGCAGATAAGCGCTCTAAACGAGCCCTCGTCGAACAACAAGCGTCCGAACAGCGGTAACAAGTCTGCTTATGACTTTGTTTGCCCGCCTATGGGCCGCATAGAATAAACAATGGTGGGCATACCCTTGCCTATGACCATGTTTATTTACCCATAGTACGAATACACATTGTTCGACCAAACATGGCCAACAATGACGCAACGAGGTAACCGCAAAGAACGTGCGGTTACTAGAGAGCTATGACGACGAACACGAAAACCCAACAAAAAAGGGATCGTCATCTCATGACTAGATGCTGAACATAGAGATTGAGCAAAGCACTTACAAGCATCAACAACTTTTGATCCCAGTCTCAAAGATTGGTCCAAAAGTTTCTTTTCTTCTTCATGCACCAATTCAACAATTGGTATGAAGAAAAGACCACCTTTAAAGGGTGGGAAACCTCTGCACACCTTCAAACCACCATCTCAGAGGTTGGTTCGAAGTTTGTGCAGCATTACTAACAAAGTCTCCAAGAGACTTTCGGCACAACAACAGGTGGCAAGCCACCTGGTGACATAAATCGGCTGAGAATTTCGCATCAGACGAGATTCCTTCACCGATACGGAAGAGGCGTCAGATGACCCTTCCAGACCTCCAGCTTGATTTACATACAGAAAAGACCACACATGGTCTAGGATCTTCTCCAGACTCCAAACTACCTTCCAAACACCATAGTCCAGTACTCCTCCCACATACAACTTGTATGTGGCAGCAACACTAGACTGGGGGGACTTGAAGGGGTATGGTCCCAGATCTCGCGTCAGCATTGACCGCGAGTGACCATTACCCTTATCAAAACCCCCACTAGCTAACAACCTACTTGTGCCCATGCGGGAACGCGTCGGCACAAGGGTTGAATCCAATCTATCTAGTAACGAAGGAGGACTTACATGGAACATGAGAACGGTAGAGTGATGTGACATAGCATCACATCTGGTGTATGAAAACGGAAGTATTCACAGCGATGCGGCATCGCACCGCATCCAGTGAACACTTCTATCAATACAAGAAAGCCTTACCTTAGGCATAGAAGAAGATGAACGTAACGGTGCGGCTGACACCGCACCATACGGGCATTTTCGTCACGACAAGGGATGCAGGCAAGACGACGATGCGGCTAGCACCGCATCTCGCGTATTCCTTGATCACAAGTAGGAGACGCGGTAACTTCAGATGTTACCGCACGTAGCGATGCGGCTTGCACCGCATCCTATGCACTCAAGCAAGTGGGACTGACACCACAGTGCAAGTGGCACCAATGGCAGTTACCTGTCAGAGCTACGTAAGCAATGGACTGACGTGGCGTAACCTCCACAACCGACAAGCCTGACACACCTGAAAAGGTGCAGCACGTCGTCAGTCCATCCATCATCATCCTCCTTCACTCCTCGGCTATAAATACCAACCCCAAACCAGGTTTGAGGTATCTCTTCACAACTCTCTCACTACTACTACTATCTTACTTTGCTTCCCAAGCAAACTACTGATTCTCACGCCGGAGAGTGGTAACAAGGAGCACCCCCACCCCATCCTCCTTGTTACGAGTCACGGCTTGTTTCCTTGTGCAGGAGATCAACCACCGGTGATCCAGCCAGCGATCCTCGAGAGGAAGGGATTAACCCTTCTTGACGAGACCAGTGTGTTAACCCTGCCCGGTTAACCATTGTTTCATCAATATCCTATCGAATTCTTTGTGAATCCGTTACTTTGACCCGTTTAAAGGTCTTTAGTGAAATATTTCACTTTTAGCAACAAATTCTTTTGTTTTCAAATTTATCTATTCGGGTCAGCTATACCGATCCCACCGTTTTCGAGCAAACCAAATTTCTTGACTTGAATTGTTGACCTTAACTGGTCTCACTAACTAGACTCATTTGTCCAGTTCCTTTTTACCGCTTGCTTGGTCATATTGTGATTCTACTTCACATTACATTTCTTGACCGTGATTGTGTTACATCATGTTTAATTTATATCAACCTTTCATTTTTGAGAATATCACCTTTCGAATATATCATCTTGCGCCTATCAGTGTCAAGACTTGTATCTTTCATGCTTACTATTTAAATTCCTATCAGAATTTATGTTTGTAAGAACATTATTTCTTACTAAAACCAAAGTTTTAGTTTTAGGATCTTTTCTTTATCTTGTGTCAATCATCCATACCGGGATATTGACAGTCCGTAATTTAATCCTATACAGTCTTAGTTTTTATGCGGGGATTCTTAACTGATTTCCTTGCTTTATTCCATCTAACCCGTAGGTTTATCACTTAGCCTTTTGGGCTATTTTTTTTATTGTTATTATTTTTTTTTGATTAGACATTCACCTCTTTAAGGCGAAGTCCTCATAACTTCTTTCCAATCATGACCCGTGGGTCGTTTTGGCCCCGTAGACCTTTTGCTCTAATTAATACCTCGTAGGTTATGATGATCCCGTAGATCATCTTTTATTCGAGTCTTCCTTCAAATGTGTATACATTTATATACGCATACGGCGTTAAGGCACCATGTTTTTGCTTAACATCATTTATTATCGTTTTGATATTATCTTTGACCTTGACCGTAGTCTAAGGCTACATTCGTTTCTTTTCGGGCACATTTTCCGACTTTATGATTTCTCACGTCATTTATGCGTCGGTTTATCTTATGCTCACCATTATCCAGTTTACATACATTCGTGTTTGATTATGTACCATTGCCGGGCTCATTATTCTCTTGCATTTAACACTACCTTTATCTGGCTAGTGCTCATTTGTGCCATTCGGCGTTATATTGTATTCAACATGTTTGACCTATTAATGTGAAATCCATCACTTATAAATAATCAACTTTATTCTTTATTCGACCCATTCGACTTCGAATAGTTGAACATATTTACTCACAATTTCTATATACGAGATTTTATAGTCATAACTCGTAATCCACGTTACTTTGATCTTTCAACCCGCGTTCACGTCTCTTGGTTTACGCATGTGTTTAATTCTTACCCATCCACCGGGTGTTTTACCGAAATTGTTATTATTGCAACCCTCCCGGTATGCATTAAGACCTCGCTTCGGTTTTTATATTCTGACTTTATCTTTAAGTTCGACGTTTTACAAAAATGACCCGTTAAGGAACATATTTGCATTTTCCGGGTTCGAGTGTAAGTACACCCCCTCCCAATGCATATCTAACTCATCTTACATGTTTACATTCTCCAGGTTCGAGTGTAAGTATCACTCCCTCCCAATATTTGTCTAAATCGTTTTACATGCTTGATGTTTTCTGGGTTCGAGTGTAAGTACACTCCCTCCCAATACTTGTCTAAATCATTTTACATGCTTGATGTTTTCTGGGTTCGAGTGTAAGTACACTCCCTCCCAATACTTGTCTAAATCATTTTACATGCTTGATGTTTTCTGGGTTCGAGTGTAAGTACACTCCCTCCCAATACTTGTCTAAATCATTTTACGTGCTTGTTTGTCCCTTCACCCGGGCTCATTATCCTAATGTAATACGCTCCCGTCACTTGGTTGTGCGTTTACATTATTATCAAATATTTTGCTTATCTGATTCATTTGGGTACTTTTCAATTAGTCCCATTCACCCTGCCCTTACTACATCGGATGTAAACGTGTCCACCATAAGAAGTTCATGGTATCATATGCCGCTACTTACTTGGCCAGAGTAAGCGATTAACACATGACACGCATGACCTTTTTACAGTTTTCACATCACGCCCTATGTAAGTAATACCTCTATCTGTTTTTCTTGGAAACAATATCCCGGATAGGTTTTCTATTCAGGTCTTTCCAAGTTTTCAATCTACATATGCAACTTTCAATCTCTACGTATCTGTTGCATATTACTATTTATGCAATGATTTAAAACGTGCACCTGATATTGCTTGCCCTAACGGGCTTCTCTTGCCATTAGCCTTGTTCGCGGTCGTTACGCGATTTAGTCCTTGATGGGCAATGCTCCTCTTGTCATGCCTCGGACTGTTCCTCTATCACATCTTGCATTTGTTTAACCTTTGCCATCTTTAAATGTAAGTGTCCTTCAATCAAGACATTCACAAAGTTAGTAATGTCAACTTTACTAAATGCCCGTATCATAGTACAAGGCTTTTGTACTATATGTGTCAACGCACGAAATGTTGTTAACCATATCAATCATTTAATTTGGGGTAACGTGTATTTCACGATAACCCTATGTGTTGTTTACAACACTTTAATACGCTAAACGATTAACATACATACACTTACCGGATTTGCGATCAAGCCTCGAACCGAACACACCTTACTCTTTAACCATGAGCTCTGATTACCAACTTGTAACACTCTAGTTATTATTTTAAAGGTTTTCGTATAAATTACGAATACAAACAAGTATTTAGTGTTATGTATCCTTAGGAAATTCCGAGTAAATTAAAACTTTTACAATTCATAAGCTATTCTACGAACGTGATTGGGTTCGTCGTTAAAATTTACAACGAGGCAATGTGCGGAAGCATGAGTCTTTATTGTGTTCGGTTCTTCAGCTTGATCGTCTTCCGGCATCCCATAGTGTACCTACATTTCATAAACATGAAATGCTTAGTCATACAGGGTTTTAAACGTGTCTAAACGGGTCCGAGAAACAATTGATAACAAAACAACAATTTCAACCTGACCTCCACCGTAAATTACGGTGGCACCGTAATTTACGGTGGCCACTGGTTTTACATGCCCCTACCGTAAACCAGTAGGGGACTACCGTAAGACTTTTCATCTCCACCGTAAATTACGGTGGCACCGTAATTTACGGTGGACTCTGCATCCAGCTTTTCCAATTTGCCGTAATTTTGACCCATTCATGTTTTTATCAAACGAAACATGTTTGTTTGATCCTTATTCTCACGGTAATCATAATTTCAATAATTCCTATCATATTAGGTTCAAGTCACGGGTTCCTTACGTATCTTAAACCCGTTTACGCCCATATGCATATTTTGACCCGTTAAGGGTGTTTATGCATATTTTGATTATGAAACGCTCTCATTCATTTCTAGCATTAACATACAACATTTCTTATCAAGTGATCTTCCACCACAAACTTATTTGTGGTGGACTTAAGGGGGAAATCTATATAATCCGAGTTTTTCCTCGTCGGATTACTAAATTCACGACAAAGACTCGTATGGAGTCATTTGACCAAAGGTTTACATCCTTTGCGACTTAATACTTATTTCAATTACTTACTTGATCGTAAAACTCGTTTCAAAACTACCTTTAAAGGTAGTTTGTCCAATTTAGCTTATAAGGGCGTTTTAGTCCGTTTAGCCAATCATTTACGATGAAGGACTTTTGGAAGTATATTCGACCCGCAATCCCTCTTTTAACTTATGATTTTGTTTGAAAAGTCATTAAGCTTCCCAACGCAATGTTCACTATATTAAACATTCGGTTTACTTATCAAGTAACCAAATGTTTATTTTGACTTCTATTAGCACTCGTTGAACCACATATTCTAAATGAGTGTTACCCTTTTTCACATACCTGGCGCGGATCAATATATCAACCCGTTTTCAATACCTTGCTTTTATAACCGCTAATCCATGGCGTTGCTAATACCCATTTCACATTTACTCCTGAAATAATATAACTCGACAATAATCATTAGTCGTTATTGTCAAGAGGTGATATCTTCACCTTTTGACCCGTTTGGTCTAAGTGACCGGTTAGGTTGACAAGATGGCATTTATTACCAACTCATCTATACGACTCGCCCCGGTTTACACCATGCGGTCATTTCACCTATTGACCGTTCCCTAACGCTTTTTAGCCTATCATAGCTTACGTCATACGGTGCCTTTCAAAATCAATAGTTATGGTCAACGCGTGACCAATTTACCGTTTTACCCTTATTGTTTGTTTTGGTTTACCCTATAAGGCAACCATTCCAACGTTTCATTTTCCATTTGTCATAAAGTAATCGAATTACTGATTTTAAGTCTTTTCTAATCCATCAGCATGGTTTCTTGTCATGCTTATCTAACTTGTTCCGTGCGTCTACACGCCGGAACATCATACCGCAATTACGTATTTATCTTATTCGTAACTAATACGATAAGAGGATATTCTAAAATACAAGACTAGTGTAAGCCATACTTACCTCGCACCCGAATACGTTTTTTCTTCTCGTGCTTGATTCGTTTGACCGCTTCTTTCCCAAGCCTCCACCTAGCTTGTAGAGAGTGTCAAACTATTATTATAATCCGTAAGATGATTAGATTAGTCATCTTTACTTATGACTATTTCAGTTTACGGATTTCATGCCAAAACTACTATTCGATATCATCATTGGTTAATTTGACTTTTAGGAGTCAACTACCCTTAATTATCCAATAGGCATAATTAAGTTAAATCATCGTTATGATTAGAATCTGTTTTAACCCATATTTCACGTAATTAGTCAAACTAGCCAATTACGCATTTCTTTCATAAAATCCTCTTTTCAATATTCATTCGGGCATTTTAACAAACACCTTGTAGGCGAGATTTACAAGCATATTTTCTCTAATCATGTTCATCATTTTAACCAAGTTTTAGTATCAAAATCATGCCTCTATGTCTAGTGTACATGAACTACACCTAGAACTAGCATCACAACATCAAGGTTCATCTATTTAGCATCTTAATTCGAGTGTTCACCATATTTCTACAAAACCCATTTAACACATGATAGGGTAATTATCAAATCCCTAGTTTGGGCCTCAATTCCTCAAGTTTTCAACTAGGGTTTGTTTCTAAACGAAGATTTCATCACAATAACACTCATAGATTCAATATTCATTCTAGAATTTCGATTATGATTGTTCATCATAATCTCAAAGTATCACCAAATCATAAAATTCGACATACCTTGTGATCCCCACGACTAGGTGATCATTTATATGTGTTCATGCATCGATTTGGGTCTTGATTTGAGCTTCAATTTGTTGAGATTGTTGGAGCTAGGGTTTGGAGCTCTTGCTCCTTCTCCTGGACTACTTCATGCACGCACACACACATCTAGTGTGTGTGTTGTGTTATATTTTTAAGTTATAATTCCATTTTCAAGTTACCCGGCTTTGGTCCCTCGTGTTTGGTTAGTTATTAATTAGGTCACAACCTAATTATTTTCAATAATATTCCCACTTATTAACTAGGTTTAATATTCCTAGTTAACTTAACGGTTTCGGGAAGTCATAACCCGTTTTTATTTTAAGTCCCGTTACTCGGACTTTTACAAATTTCATTTCATTAAAAGCTTTTATTCACTTCTTATTAAATATCAGGATTAATCATTTAAAATCCTAATATTTACCGGGTAAGTTTTACCGCTAACGGTATTTTACCCGTCTTTTAGTGCTAACGGGGTTTGATTACCAAACCCGTTTTCGGGGTGTTACATTGAACAACATAATCAAGTAAATAAAACCAAACACAATATGATTGGTGACCAATAGGAAGTAATCCGATTTTAGTTTAACAGCGGAAGCGTAAAACATAAAGTATTCAAAACATAAGTTCGCAGTTCATAAGTTTAAAGTCCAAAACATAGGTTTAATAAGTTCATAAAGTTTATTTATTAAATACGAGACATATCAGTTCACATCCCACAGCGACCACCTCCATATGCAAGCTCCATAGCATTTAATGACCTGCAAAGCATGTAATAACGAGTCAACAACAAAGTTGAGTGAGTTCACGGTTGGTTGTCCATTTTAGAGTTATTTCCAAAAAACATAGTTTAATATCATTCGGCTATCCAGCCGTGGGGGTTACCCCATAGTTTGAAAACGTTTATTAGTTAACCATCCCATGTCCACCTTCCCTGGCTATCCAGCCCGGCACTTTGGCCGTGGGGAGCTACCCCAGTATTTTAAACTACCAGACTCGTTTATCATATCGACTACTAACAAAATCAATTGTGCCCTAGCGTCGGTGTTCTATCACCACCGACGTGCCATAGTCCATTAATACACGCCCGTCCGACTGGCACGGTGTGAGGTTTGTTAAACCTAATAGCGCTATTAACTAATGACCCGCTCACCATAGCCTCGGCGATTAAGTCGATACAAAAGGGAGGGACTTCGCTGATAGAGTTCTAGTCCAGTAAGTCTAACACGTCCCAACAGGACGAGGAATTTACATTCCTGAACACGTCTCAAAGGACGAGGAATCCCTATTCCTGTACCCATTCCCACCGGGAATTTACCATGCTTTGTAGAAAAGTGTGAACTCACCTCGGTTTGCTCGGTTAGATTCTCAAATATCGCTAACAGTCAAGGTTGGTCAATCACGTCCTAGTATGATTTACAGTTAGTCATTTAATGTCTTACAAATAGAGCACAAAGTTCCTACACGTATCTATCACATAGCATGCATTACTTTAACTGTTTATGCCCGTATATATATATTTCCCATCCATTCCCCACTCATAATCATACATACGATAGTGCACGTAACACATATAACATGTTGGATCATTCACAGATAGCATACTCGACATTTAGACACGCAAGTCACAGCTTATATCAATTCAGCATTAATATTCAAAACCGGCTGTTTTCGGACATGTAAATAAAATAGTTAAATTATTCCAAAAATTCCCAAATTTTTACAGAATGTCCTAAACGTTCCAAATTTAATTGTGTAAAAATATCGGGGTCCGGTTCACTACCATTATTTTATAAAAATTCATATTCCGGACTGAACTCAGATTTATGTATTTCTGACCACAGTCCACGGAACAATTTATTAAAAATTCATCGAGTGTCCGATTTACGAAATTCCAGTGGGGTTATTACAAATACATCGGTGGTCAACTATGGTTCAAATTTCGTGATCAGACTCCACACAGATTACAAGTTATAACAGAAAACAAGACGCACTTTTTCAGCAGAAAAATTGCAGCTCTAGCTGCTGTTACGAAAAGACGCTTTTAAAATATTAAACAGAGTCCAAAAATTACGATTCCGGAGCCATTAGAACCGTATTTCATAAAAACATATTTTAGATTCAAAACATCGGTTTTTCGTTGAGTTTATGAGTTGTTTACAGGCTGATGAAGTCGGCTGGAAATGTGATTCAGCATGTTCTTTATAGTTTAATATGTTACTATATTGTATCAATACATGTCCGAACAACGGATTTTATCAAGAGTTCGACGATCAATCATCATATATGTATTAACCAACCCTAAACCAACAACATACCCATGACAACATCAACTAATAGCATTTCATATACAAGTAAACTTCATGTAACCTTTATGTTTATATTTTTAGTGTTCTTGCATTTTAGTTGTAAACATAAGCATCATACTACAATGTTAGCCATAAAATAAGATGAACAAAGGTTAAACAAGAGCTTACTACTAGCTTATAGCTAGGGTAGAATCTATTGAGGAGGATGATGAGAAAAGATGAAGAACAAGCAAGACAAAGCCCTTCTTGAAGCTCCACAAGTAGCTACCTTCTTGAATCCTTCTAAGCTTGTAACAAGCTTAAAAATGGAATGATGGTGGTGACAAGGTGGTGGTGGTGGCGGCACAAGAGAGGGCCAAGAGGGAGAGAGAGATGTATGAGGGAGATGGGTGTGAACTTGTGAAGATATCAAATGATCTTGCATATCATCCTACCATACTTATAATGATTCTCAAATATTATGACCAAGATCACAAGCAAAGATCAAATAAAATATAGTGATCAAATCTTGGGAGGTAAGGTGGTGGATTTGGTGAATCTTGTAAAGATATGATATGAGATATGAAATGATCTAGTATCTAAGTCACCATACTTATAATCTCTTACACAATATCATGGCTACTCAATCAAGCAAGATATCAAATAAAATATAAAGGAAATCTAGTGAGATATGGGGTGGGTCCATGGTGACCGTAAATGGGCATGGGGGGGGGGGGTTATTTGTAAATTGTGATGGTAAGTTGGTAAATATTAGTTCAATTTCAAGTATAAGGTTACTAGTGTTAATTAGTGATATTCTAGTGGGTGTTATGGTGTTCGGGACCATAACTAGCCAAGAAATAATTAAACAATGTTTCTAGCAATATTTTGGTGTCCTGTGTAATGTCCGGTTGTTCGGTCGGATACTGTTTCGTTAAAGTGTTTAATTATTCCGTAAGGCGTCTTATACATATATTTTTGTAACGCAATTAATTCCTAACACATAGGAAAATATTCAGGACCATTTAGTCAAGTTTTCTGCACAAGCCAAGTACGTTAACAAACACATGTAAGTATATCACAGTAATCAGAGAGCAGTTAAATGATTCAGCACAGTCATCAAGCCCTTTAGTTATCATTCATAAATTGTACGGATTACATGAAATTTTGAGGGTTGTCACATTCTCCCCCTGTTAAGAGAATTTCGTCCCAAAATTTAGCACCTGGTTACTGAGGAAGCTAGTTAAGTTGCGTTGGTTTCCTGGTTTTCCTGGGGTGTCACATAAATATAAGTAGAAAAAATAAAAATTGATAAAGATAGGGTGTACCTATCGGCACACCAATGTGCCTATTGGCATTGCACAGAAAACAAGGGTTTATATACGCTGCGTATAGCTATATACGCAGCGTATATAAACCCTCTGAGCTTTTGGGATCATTTTGGTGGGTTTGAAGGATCAGTTTTTCACAAGGTTTATATATGTTGCGTATAGAGCTATACGCAACGTATATAAAGGTCAGAAAATGTCCATTATACCCTTCTGTTGAGGCTATACGAAGCCAAATACAAGGGTACTTGTGTCAATTTTGTTTCATACGCTGCGTAGGGATCTATACGCAGCGTATATAGAGCTCCATTTTTGTATTTTTTTGTGTATTCCTTTGTTTATTTATAAAAAAAAAATTAATTGTCTGTATTTTTGGGTATTTCCATGTTTATTTATAAAAAAATATTATTGGTAAATAATACAAATATAAATTATAAAAATTAAAATAATACAAATATTATGAATTATAAAAATTAAAAATAATAAATATTATGAATTACAAGACCTACAGGGAACCTATATGATACTTATACTATACAATATACGATACGATACTATACAATACAATACGATATAACACCCGTATAGGCCTATAGGGGTGGTTTAGGACCCATATTGACCTCGTACAAGCCTATAAATGTGATATCGTATCGTAAAACGTAGTATATGTGACGTATTGACCTTGTATAGGCCTATATGCATATACAAAGACCAATAGGAAACCTATATGAGACTTATACTACACTATACGATACGATATAACACCTGTATAGGCCTATAGGTGTGGTTTAGGTCCCGGATAGGCCTATATGCATATACAAGACCTATAGGAAACCTATACGAGACTTATACTACACTATACGATACGATATTATACGATACGATATAACACCTGTATAGGCGTATAGGTGTGGTTTAGGTCCCGTATAAGCCTATAAGCATATACAAGACCTATAAGAAACCTATACGAGACTTATACTATACATTATACGATACGATAGTATACGATAGATATAACACCCGTATAGGCCTATAGGTGTGGTTTAGGTCCCGTATAAGCCTATAGGCAAATACAACACCTATAGGAAACGTATACGAGGCCGATACGTGACCTATACTACACCTATACGATTCAATATAACTTTTTTTATAAAATTTACTAAAACAAATAATGTATAAATGTTTATAAAAAAACCTTTATATATGCTGCGTATAGGTCTATACGCAGCTTATATAAAGGGTCAAAAAGACCATTTATCCCTTCATTTGGGGCTATACGAAGCCAAATGCAAGGGTAAAATTGTCTTTTTGACCCTTTATATACGCTGCGTATGGGTCTATACGCAGCGTATAGTAGGAAAGACCATTTTACCCCTGCATTTGGGCTATACCCAGCCATATGCAAGGGTAAAATTCTGTTTTTGACCCTTTATATACGCTGCGTATAGACCTATAAAGGGTAATTTTTATTTTTAACCCCAAACTTGTGGTAAAAATATATTTTTAACCCTTTATATACGTTGCGTATAGGCCTATACGCAGCGTATATAAAAGGTGAATTTAGAAAAAAAAAACATTTTTAAGTATCGTATCGTATAGTATAAGTCTCGTATAAACGTCGTATAAGTCTCATATAGGTCTTATATCTGCCTATAGGCCTATACGAGACCTATACTATAGTGTCATATCGTATTACATCGTATCATATCGTACAGTGTATAGTATAGTATCGCATAGGCCTACACAGGACCTAAACCACACTAATAGGCCTATACGGGATCTAAACCACACCTATAGACCTATACGTTTGTTATATCGTATCGTATCGTATAGCATAGTATAGTATAGTATAGTATAGTATAGTATAGTATAGTATAGTATAGTATAGTATAGTATAGTATAGTATAGTATAGTATAGTATAGTATAGTATAGTATAGTATAGTATAGTATAGTATAGTATAGTATAGTATAGTATAGTATAGTATAGTATAGTATAGTATAGTATAGTATAGTATAGTATAGTATAGTATAGTATAGTATAGTATAGTATAGTATAGTATAGTATAGTATAGTATAGTATAGTATAGTATAGTATAGTATAGTATAGTATAGTATAGTATAGTATAGTATAGTAGTATAGTATTAGTAATAGTATAGTATAGTATAGTATAGGTTTCCTATAGGTCTTGTATATGCGAGGTCAATATACGAGGACATATACGAGGCCTATACAGGACCTATACTATACTTATAGGCCTATACGAGACATATACTACGCTATACAATACGATATCACACTTATAAGCTTATACGAGGTCAATACGTGACATATAATACGTTATACCATACAATATCACACTTATAGGCTTATACGAGGTCAATACATGACATATACTGTATAGTATAAGTCTCGTATAGGTTCCATGTAGGCCTTGTATATGTCTATAGGCCTACACGGGACCTAAACCACACCTACAGGCCTATAAGGGACCTATACTACATCTATAGGCTTATACGAGTGTTGTATGGTATCCTATAGTATCGTATCGTATCGTATCGTGTTGCATTGTATCGTATAGCGTATAGTATAAGTCTCATATAGGTTCCATGTAGGGCTTGTATATGCCTATAGGCCTACACGAGACCTAAACCACACCTATAGGCCTATAAAGGACATATACAACACCTATAGGCCTATACGGGCGTTATTTCGTATCGTATTGTATAGTGTAGTATATTCGAACCGTATATACGTTTTCCAAAACAATTTAACGGTATATAATATTATTGGTATAACATTAACGGTTATATATTTTAAGCGATTTAACGTTAGAACCGGGTGAGAATTTATACCTCAAATACATCAAAAAAAAAAACTAATGGGTTATATACGCTGAGTATAGCTCTATACGCAACGTATATAAACCTTTGTTTTATGTGCAATGATTGCTGATAAGGCTCTGAAATCCATGGTTTATATACGCTGATTATAGACCTATACGCAGCGTATAGGTGTAACCCTATACGCTGCGTATAGACCTATACGCTGCGTATAGACCTATACGCAGCGTAGGTAAACCCTAAGTGTGTAGATAGTCAACCAAGGTGTGCAGATAGTTTGATCCTAAAGATATAAACTGCATTTTTATGAACAAAAAAAAATCCTTTAGATCTACCTTGTAACGCCTCGGTGGTAGATTGAGGCTCCCCTATAGATGCCATTGCTTCTCTTGAAAACCAAGAAGATAATAGTATGTAGTTTCTTCACTGTAGATGAATAAAAGTAGACCACAAAGAATAATCTAATATGAAAGCACATGTAACAACATAAATATAATGCTTTTATTCTTTCTAATGGCCTAAATAATATATAACAGCGACAATGTAGATCATTTTACGTACGGTTTCAAAGTGGGATTAAGTTCAAGTTACCTTTGCAAGTGAGCTACATATTCTTGTCTGGAATTGATTGATCCATGACCGCTAAACTAAAGAAAGTAGTGCTTTACCAAGTAAGCTAGGCAACCTTACCTGCCTCAACCGATCTTAGCTCGGACATGCCAACAGCCAATACATACTTTTTTTCCCTGGGACAGGCCGGACAGCTAATAAAAACTAATACAGCCCCTTCTCAAATAGACTACTTCTGGTGAACAATGAGTATATAAACTTTTACAAGCACATAGCTTATGTAACTTGAGGGGGAAATAAGCATAAGAGTCCACTATATCAAGAATGAAAATACTCACTAGACAACCACTGTCATTAATCACAAAGCAAAAAGTTTACCTGAAGCAAAGTCATATCATATTCTTCCTCCCCTGACTTCTCGACCTACAGGTACAAATTTAGATTTATAATAAGTCTAGTATAACACTTAATTCTAATTACAAAAGAAAAAAGAAGGTTTTTTTTTTTTTTTTTTTTTTTTTTTTTTTTTTGGGGAACGTACTTAACAATAGGCTTCAGGCCCGTCCTATGCTCAGCCCGACCTTTGGATGCCGCGTTTTCCTCAATCCGGTTTGACGATGCAGCTCTTTCCTCTGGTCAACATTTCCATGCATGTATGTTATTTTGTTTTTATTTCATTTTTTATGAACAATTATAATACTATGTAATGATTATTTTGTTTAATTTTTTTATAGGCCCAGGGCACGTCTTGTACGCGGCACAACCCATCGCCCTCTATTAGGCGTGGCCTGACATTTACGGAGAAGGAGCTCGCGAAGTCTAACGAGGAGTCTGATGAGGAGTCTGACGAGGATTGATAACGATAGTGGTTTGTGATGTTTTTATATGATGCAATATTGTACGAACAATTTAGTTTTTATGTTATGTTGTACGAACGATTTAATTTTCCGTTTAATTAGGATATGTTTGTTCTGGTAAGTTATAATGTATGTATATATTTAGTTTGTTTGGATTGCTTAATTTAACTACGTACAAAAAATTATAACAAAAAACCATCATTATTTTATTAAAAAAAACTAACTCAAATTTAAAAAAAAAATTAAGTTTGCTAAGAGCAATATGGTGACGTTGGAAAAAGAAAAATTCTTCTAGGGTCGTATAGGGCAATACACTTCCTCTGGTCCCTAATCATTGGCTGAAAAGCATCTGAAAAGTGGCTGAAAAGCATCTAAAAAGTTGTCCAATAGGAAGCGTATAGATCAATAAGCTTGGGCTCAAAGTAACCATATAGTCCAATACGCTTCATGTAGGATTAGGGATGTGCAAATAAAAATGGAGGATGTGTGGATACTGAGAGCCATAATTAAACTAAAAAATTATTCACTTGTCGTCTCAATATGCCGACATGTCGTCTCTATAAGTGAAAAAGAACGAGGACATGTCCTCCCTATACACAACAAAAAACATCATCCTTATAGGTTTTTTCTTGTAGAACTTCACGATACTTTTATGTCTATCAATGAAACATTTGGTTCTTTAAAGTTGACATCTTTTGGAGAATTGTCCAATTCTGAACTTGTTTATGATATTCTTTTTCTGTTTTCCGTATCATCTCTCCCTAGAGCTTTTCAGATCTTGTTGAATATTTATGGCACATAAACTTCTCCTAGTTACAGATTTATGATCGACTTTTTGGCTTATGGGACATTGGGACGGGTCAAGGCCCAAGGGTACCACAGTATATGTTACTGGATGAATAAAAAAAGGCAAAATTACCAAAATATTGGTTGACCAAGTGTCTTTGCAATTTTGTTACCTTCCTGCGTCCTTGGAACGTCCTCACAGCCTCGGAAGTGTCCGCCTATCTTGTTGAAGCGTCCGTTTTCTTTCAAGCCGACACGTGTCCGATGTTGAAGCGTCCGCCTGAGTTTGCTAACGCGTCCGTGAAGCGGCAGAAGCGTCTGCCAACCGTCAAAATTTTACTGTCTTTTTATTTTTTCGGGAAAAGTCAAAATTTTTAATATTTTTTTTAAACATGTTAACGGAGTTGGCCAAATGGCCAAACGATATAAACGTGTTATATTTTTTAAGTTATTTTTATTTTTTTTTTAACTTATAAACATGTTAACGGAGTCCAAATTTTTTATATTAAACACTAATAAACATTAAACATAATAAAATAAAAACCAAAATAACAACACATAAAATTCTATTATTCTATAAATCATATCCTAATAGTCTCCCACTCCGAGACATGTTTGAATTCATGTTGCTCTTCATGACGGTAGTTTATGAGGGCCACCTCCTTCTGATCGTCCTCACCAAGGTCCGGCATTTCTGTCTCCACTTTCTTGAAATATCGATCAAACCTCTCACATTCCAACCGCAGGACACGGAACCGGGAGGATAATGCGTCAACGGTCCGGTTGTGGTCCAGACCACGTAGTTGGCCGAAAATATGTTGAACACGAACCTAGAGCCCACCATGTCCTCGTCGTGGAGGATCGGTCATGGTCTCCTCCCATGCTTCGCACAGTGCAATATCTTCAACATCTGTCCAGGAGTTGGCCATTTTCGGGTCGTTGATGGCGTCGGAGTTATAGTGAACTAGTGAAAAGGCTGAGAAAATGTTGGCAAAATTTTTGAAAATGGCGGCTGGTGATAAGTGAACGGGGTGAGGGGTTATATAGTGGGGTAAATGGGGACAATGGTTAAAAAGTTAAACGGTTCGGAAGCGTCGCCAATTAAGCGTCGTGCAGGCCATCGAAGCGTCGCCAAGCAATTGGTTCGGAAGGGTCGGCCAACCCGTTCGGAAGCGTCGGCCAACCCGTTCGGAAGCGTCTGCCAAGCCTCGGAAGCGTCGGTCAAGCCTCGGAAACGTCTGCCCCAAGCCTCGGAAACGTACACAGGGACGCATCAAAAAGTTTTTGGTTATGATGCGTCAGTCACCGACGCTTGAACATGTCGGACACGTGTCGGCTTGAAATGAAACAGATGCTTCAACATGATAGTGGGACGCTTCCGAGGCTGTGAGGACGTTCCAAGGACGCAGGAAGGTGACAAAATTGCAAAGACACTGGTCAACCAACATTTTGATAATTTTCCCATAAAAAAAAAAATCATTCATCAAGTTCGCTAGTCACTTGTAACCAATCTTAACTAGCCGATTTTAGTCAGATACTACAGTACTACTTCGTCCAATTTCTATATTCATGAGTCAAATAATCAACTCCTTGAGTTCTCAGTTATTTTTCAGCCATAATTGCACTATGATTCATGTTATGCTACCACCGAAAACCACCATGAGAGCATCTCTGATGCAAAAGACTAAAATTACCCATAAACGCGTTCAATGTTCCACAGATCCTTTAAAGACCTTAATTCTCTCTTCAACCCTACAAATATTCTTACAAAGCCTTTAATTTTCACGTAACCACTACTTTTATATGTATTTTGAGTACAATACATAGGCACTTTATATAGAGGCCAATACAATAAAAATGGAAAGAGTACAATCACAATACAATCGTATATCTATCAAAAATAAAGAACCAAGCTAGCGGTGAGCTGTATAGTCTAGCTAATGATGAGCTGTCTAGCATGCCCCCTCAAGTGAAACGGGCGCAACAACGTGAAGCTTTCACCTAAGAGTGTCAAAGCGAGTGGAGGACAACCCTTTGGTGAGAAGATTAGCCAACTGAGAAGTAGTGGAAACATATCTGATTGTGAGCGTCTAAGCTAAAACCATATCTCGTATAAAGTGAAGATCAATCTCAAGGTGTTTCGTGCGCTGACGAAGCACTGGATTGACTGCTAAGTATGTGGCACCAAGATTGTCACACCAAAGAGTAGGGGGACAAGAAGTAGGGATCTTAAGTTCATGCATGATGGATATAATCCACCGAACCTTTGCAGCGGTGTGGGCCAGTGCTCGATACTCTGCCTCTATTTTAGAACGTGCAACAGTGTGTTGTTTCTTGGAACTCCAACGAATAAGGTTGGATCCAAGAAAGATGCAGTAGCCTGTAGTGGAACGACGATCATCTAGGCATATAGCCCAGTCAGCATCAGAATAAGCATGCAACTCAGGGCTACTAGATCGTCGAATAGCCAAACCATGGGAGATAGTACCCTTAAGGTATCTTAAGATACGCTTAACTGCTCCCTAGTGTCGGTCAGTAGGTTTCTGTAGAAACTGAGAAACCTTACTGACTGCATATGCAATCTCAGGGCGAGTCAAAACCAAATACTGTAAATCCCCAATAGTACTCCTATATAGCAGGGGATCCTGTAGAGGAACGCCTGAATACTGAGAAAGCTGTTGTCCAGAAGAAACTGGTGTAGACAATGGTCGACAGTCAGTTAGTCCAGTCCGATGTAGCAAATCACGTAAGTATCCTTGCTGGGACAAGTGTAGTATGTCACGGTGAATGTAGCCTGAATTCCCAGAAAATAAGATAGAGATCCCAAATCCTTGAGAGCAAACTGAGAATCTAGGTGCTCAATCAAATTCATCACAAAGGGTGAAGAACTCCCAGTAATAAGGATATCATCAACATATACCAAAACATAGCCGACATTTGAACCACTGCTATAAACAAAGAGAGAGGTATCTGATATACACTGAGAAAATCCAAAAGTGGTGAGTGCAAAAGACAACTTGGTGGAACCATGCACGAGGAGCCTGCTTGAGGCCATAAAGAGCCTTCTGCAGTAAGCAGACATGGCGTGGTCGAGTGGAATCAACAAATCCTGGAGGCTGAGACATGTACACGGTCTCTGATAAATCACCATGGAGAAAGGCATTGTTGACATCCACTTGTCGGATATCCCAACCTCAAGAGAAAGCCACAGACAAAATAATCCGTATAGTAGTGGGTTTGACCACAGGGCTAAATGTCTCGGTGTAGTCGATTCCCTCTGTTTGACGAAAGCCCTTGGCGACGAGTCGGGCTTTATATCGACAAATAGTACCATCAGGATTACGCTTAATCCTATAAACCCACTTGCAACCAAAGATGTTGGCATTAGTGGGTGGAGAAACCAAGACCCAAGTCCGGTTGGAATGCAAAGTGGCAACCTCTGTGCACATCGCATCCCACCACACTGGCCATTTCTGAGCCTGAGAAAAGGTAGTCGGTTCAGTAGTAGGAGAAGTAGATGTATGGAGAAGAACATGATCAGGAAATTGGGGAGCCGGACAGGTGTGATCACGAGAATGAGTGATCATGGGATGAAGAGTTGGAGTTGGTGGAGGTGGAGGTGGAGGTAGGGAAGGTTGTGAAGGTGAAGTAGATGAAGGTGAAGTAGGTGAAGAAACTGGTGAAGGTGAAGTAGGTGGAGTAGCAGGTGAAGGTGAGGAAGATAAAGGAGATGATGGTGAGGGAGTGGGTGATGGCACACATGGTGGAGGAGGGAGAACTGTAAAGGAAGATATGGAAGGATGAACCGAAGGAGTGACAGAAGTAGTGGGAATGTCAAAGACTGTCTCATGAAATGTAACATGATGAGAGGTAAATGTACGACAAGTGTGAGGATCATAGCATAAATAACCACGATAAGACGGAGCATAACCAAGAAATAAGCATGGAACGGATTTGGGTTTATCCGCACGAGTATTACCTAGAAACGGATAATGTCACACCCCGAAATTATCAGAGCTGGCGTGACTGGACTGGTATCTTCATTGCACAGCGGAAGCAAATAAGCTAAGACTTCTAGAAAATAAATGCCCACTAAGTACTCGAATCTCCAATGGTTCTCCTATTCCAACCGTTCCATAATTTTGAGAAAGTAGCCTGAGAAAGAAACATGCGAAAAGTCAACATAAAGTTGAGCGAGTTCATAGTTTGTTTGTCAAAGATTTGAAATAATCTTTTGAATAACAGGTTTGTGAAATGTTATTGAGAAAACGAATTTAGAAATCATTTTCTTGTCAAGTTATACGAAAGCTTTGTACTTGTAAACTCTCGTATTTGTAACGTTCGTATAACCGTCAATGCCCACCCTGACTTTGACTCCATGCCCGCATAATCCTATGCTTTGAATTTGTATAAAACCTTTGTAAATGGTGTATGTATGTTGTTAGTGCAGTATGTCTATCGCCTCCGTCAATCAAGAACCGTAGCAGAAATAGAAGAGATCTAGACTCTATGATGTGATATTTAGAGAAAAAGGCAAGGTGGTATTATTGTAAATAAGGGGAAATCCCTTATGCCTTGGCCTATAAATAGGAGCAAAAGGGTTTGATGAGATAAACGTAGCAAAGAATGGCCAATATGTGAAATGCGGAGTTACATGCCGTTGCCGACAATAACATTTTCCGTACCTGTGTATGGGACAACATCATTAACCAAAGAGACATCTGACATCATGTGTGAGGTAGCACATAATCTGGTATCCATTTCTCAATCGTCTCACATAAGTCTGAAAGAGTAGCAGATAACCCATAGTGTGGTGTAGTCTGGTCTGCAACCCATGAATTAAACTGTGATGGCCCAAAGGGAGACTGATTTGAACCACCTAAGTTGGAATTGTTTGTGCCAAAGCCTGTGAAACCCATAGGGTCAATGGAGGAATTTGGGGCTGGGCCTAAAATGCCTTAGTTTGAATTGTTGTAAAATTGTGGAGATGGACCACTGGTGCGTTGATTTGGGAACTCCATGGGTCTAATTTGACTTTTTGAACCCCCACCCAAATTAAAAGACCCATTCTCAGTTGCCCCAATTTGATGGTTAGGGTTACTCCCATATGCGACATTTTCTTCCATACGTGAGTTTGGATTCTGCCAGAAACCTCCTCCATTTCCACCATTTTGTGACCAATTTCCACCACCACCAGAGGGAAATCGACTACCGCTCCAGTGATTTCCATTATTCCGACCACCACGCCTATTTCTACCACGCCAACGGCCACCGCTAGCACCTCCTCGCTAATTCTGTGATTGAGGATATCGAAGTTGATAGCAATTATTTGCTCGATGGCCGGCTTTATCACATATTTGACAGATGACCGAGCGATCGGGGTTTCCCTGATGTGGTGGTTTCATAGTCATAGCTGTCATCGCACTAACAGGTATGTTGTGAGTTTCTTGTTGGCTTAGCCGAGCCTCGTACACGAGTAGTTGTGATTTCACTTGATGAAATGTTGGTAACACGTTGCTGCTTTCAATATTTAGTCGGATTGGAGTGAAGTTATCATTCAACCCGTTTAAAGTTTGTAGAACAAGTGACGAGTCGGTGATTGGATCATTGGCTGCCTTTAATGAATCAGCCAGTTGTTTAGCTTTGTCACAGTAAGTAACTGGTAATTGAAAGGTCAATTTATTTCATTATTTGAAATTCTGTTCTTAGTTGCATCTGTTTGGCAAAAAGTTGTTGAAAATATGTTTCTTCTATAACATACCAAAATTAAGAGGCTGATGAAGTACCTATAGCGATGTGAGCAATTGAAGGAGATAATGTTGCATTCAAGCAAGAAGAGACATACCCGTCTGCCTTCTCCCAGTGGGCTCAATCAGCAGAGTCTTTTGTAGGGGGGGAGACATCCTTCTTTAAGTAAGATAAAAGTCCCATAGTCGTAAGTATTGTGACTATTTGATGTTTCCATGCTAGATAATTATCACCATCTAATTTGATAGAAATTAGATTGGCAAGATTTGTAAAACTTGGAATTTGTTCACCTTGGTTTGATGTTGCATCAGATGAAGAATCTGATGATGCAGATGTGGTTGACATTTTTCAAGGATAAATAGAGAATAGCAGGTTAGTTGAAGATGAATCAAGGATTAGGCAAAGAAAAAAGAAAAAAATGTTGCAGAAAGAGACAGGGAGTAGGAGAACACGGTATCAGAGCTCTGATACCATAAAGAGCTTTTGTAAGAGAAAAGACTTTTTGTATTTTTATATTTCTTTCAGTACAATACACAGGCACTTTATATAGAGGCCATAAACACTAAAAATGGATAGAGTACAATCACAATACAAACGTATATCTATAAAAAATAAAGAACCAAGCTAGTGATGAGTTGTATAGTCTAGCTAATGATGAGCTGTCTAACAAAAGCTCTTTATTTTTTACTAGTGATAATTCCCGCGAATTTCGTGGAGTTGGGAAATGATATGTTTTTTTTTTATTTTTTGAAAAAAAAAATGCGTTATTGATCATAAAGAAACTGTACGCGTGAACTTATTATAGAAATATGAAGTTACGATGATCATAACAAAGTTCTATGAAGGAAATTTATTATAATGCAACATTATCATATTAACGCGCGGCGCATTTCGAAAACATTCCATTGGTACAACATGACCGTAGAATAAAAACAATGCATATACCATACGGAGACGAAATACATGATTATAAAAAAACCTATACCTTAATGACCCGCTTCCAGATGATAACTCAAAACGGTGCCTTAAGAGATTCATCCCTCACATCTGCACTACCATTAGAGGCTTCTTCGGCATCTTCCTCCCTTGACAGCCTGATGTACTCTCGATGAGCAAACCGATCCCACTCTGTTAACGTTGGATTCTCACGTTCCGGTATTATAAAAATGTTGATACAAGTTGTCAGAATAAATAAATAATCCAACGATTAGTGATCACGTATGTAGTTATGTACCTGACATATGATAAACGGATCGCGAGTTTCAAAGGCCATAAATTTATTAAGGTTGAAAAGGATATTGAAAACGCTTCCAACAAGTTTGCTTCCTTTCAAGTCATGCAGGGTAAAATACCCCTTATCATGCAATCAACAAAATACGAAAAACATATTAATATATGATATAACGCAAAGAAAAGTTAAAAATGAAAATGAAATAATAACCTTTGGGCCAATAATGTCAACAATCAGACACAATATGTCCTAAAAAAGGACGGGATCTTGGGCCATACATTTCATCCGATGCAACTGTTCTTCGTAAAAAAAATGCATCTCATTTCTTGTAATCACACCGTTTCCATCCAAATCTACACATTTGAGCCTGAAAATACATTAAAAACATTATTTAAAAAAACAAACACCCGGAAGAGTAAAATGCCATTTTCGTCCCCTGAAGTTTGCAATCACCAATCAAAATATCAAAATTACTATACGGAGATGAAACACATTATATAAAAAAAACATATACCTTAATAACCCGCTTCCAGATGATAAATCAAAACAGTGCCTCAAGAGATTCACCAGCGTAACGACGCCATCTGTGTGAATGTCAGGGTGAAGAAATACCAATTGCAAAAGTTGTTTATACCACATTTTCTTAATTCCGATTCAACTCATCAACTCCTAAAGACCAAATTACATGGTCGTATACCGGCGGCTCCGATATCATCAACACGAATTCGATAAGTAGAAATAGCCAGTTCGCTAGAGAGGCGCCGGTGTTTTGACTACCTTCTTTTGATCATGGATAGAGGCCTTTGAACACCAGTTAAATCAATTTGGTGTACTAAATAGATGAACACCAAAAACAAATTTGAACGAAGAACAAAAATAGCGAGAAAACACGACACACTAGATATGTGTACAAAGAGTAACAAAGGGAGTAAGTGAATCTGAATGTGGAGGAGAATCTCCTAATACCATGGCGAATCCTCCGTAGGCATGAATCTCCCATCATTTCATATGAAATGGAACGAATTTAATCATAAACCTTTATTTGTAGAAGAAAAGCATGCATATTGTGAACTGAACAACGATTAAGCAATTTGACCACCAAAATAGTCAAATCGAACTCTTTTGCATACCTTTGGCATGAAAATAAGCTGTCATTTTTAGATTATACTTCTATGTATAAACAAATTAGCCAATCAAACAAAAGCTACAAATCAAGTTGTTAGATGTGACTTATTGATTTTATTTTTTTTTTAAATTTACTAACATTTTTTGAAACAACTCCAGAAATTTGATAACATATTAAATGATTAAATAAAATTGAAGCTCTAAAATAGATATGTTATGAGGATTATTGCCTCAAAAAGTACCATGAGTTCAATTAATTAGAACACCATTAACGCAAAGTACATAGGCTAGGCTGGCTGGAAGAACATGTTGCTGCATGCATTCATCCCACTCGTGTTTGATAGCAGCCAAATGGATATCCACTACAGAGCACAAGATAAGTAAGAAATTCAAATATGAAAGTCAAAATTAAGAACATTAAAGTAATTACACTATCTATTACCTTGCTTCTGGCAACTACTGATCGGATGGTTTTTCACTAATGCTTTGTTGGAATGATGCAATAGCTTTCAAAATGTCACAAATTTTAGGTTTCTACAACAAAAGGGCAAACACGAATCGATCAATATAATATTTTGAGTTCCACTACAGCCCAAATCAACACCAAAATTAGATAATGTAGCTTGCAACATGAATAAACAAAACAAATCTAGAAAGATAATTCTTTCAAACATCTACCTTGCAACATACACTAACTTAATAACTCTTAAAAACATTGTGTACCTGAATATTTCCCCTACTAAAAAACCAAACTGACTTCTAACCTACTACGAAAGTCAAGTCAATATGTTATTTATACAACAAAATTAAATAAACCCAATAATTAAATCTTCTAATTAGCATTGTATTAGGCTAGAAAAGTAACCTTTTCAAGAGCTTTCTCCCTCAGTCGTTCGTTCAGATAGATTAAGCGCCTTGAGTCCTGCATAAAAAAACAAATCAAAATCTTAATGTTTAAAGGCCAATAATTTTAGGGTTAGTGAGCACTTGTTGGATCCGAATGAAACACAAATGAGTCAAACCAGGAAATTACCTGGTTAACACGAAACCCTAAATCCTGCCACACGCGAATCAACAAGCGTAATATTGGATAACCATTGTTATTCAGAACTGTAACAGTTACAATTTAAAGAAATATTAATAAAATCAACAATAAATCTGCACATCGAACCATAAACAATATTTAATTAGGAAATAAAGAGCAAAAATTAGGTTTCAAAAGCTTTAGAGATCGAAGATAATGATCTTATTTACGATTTTATAAATAGTGTGATCTTATTTACGACTTTCCCAACGCTTGCCTAACCTTAAACAGAGAAGATAGTGATCCAAATAATTTCTTACCCAATGTTATTTCGATCGAAACCCTAGAATTTCTTACCGAGATCGAAGAACCCTGAATTCCAATCCATTGCCGTCGTTCTGAGTTCTACCCATCTCCTTTAACAAACCCTAAAATTTCTTCCCCCAATTATGAGCTTGAATGAGCAGAAGACAAATGAAAACAAAAACAAAAACTTGATCCATTTGGATCTAGAACTGAATTATACAAAAAGAAGATGAATAACTTGATTTAGTTTTTTCGTGTTCCTTCACAGGGAGGCGGCTAGGGTTTCTTCATGGAGGCAGAATGTGAATGAGGGAGGTGGAAGCATGGTGAAGAAGCTGAAACCCTTGTGCGATATGAGAATTGAAGTGTTTTAGGGTTTATATATGGAACGACAAAACAGGACCCGAATTGATAATATGGATCCCGAGTCGGGTTTCACATCAGGGAAAGTAGAGGAATAGAAAATGGCGGGAAAATGAGTTATAGAGGCTCTAGATGGGAGACATGTGTCCCCTAGGTATGACTTTTATTAGGTTAAGAAGATGATCAAATTATTTTTTTAAACGAAATCAAATTATTTACAAATTTTTTATACTATTTATTGTATTAAATAACTACTTTAAATCAACACATGGACTTTTATATTTAAATTACCCAATTACTATTTCTAAAACGATTGCTTCTCTTGGAAGTTTTGGGTTCAAATCCAGGCAAGAGGGATTTTAATACTAACATATTAACTAATCACCCGATTAGTGACAACGTAACTGTACACCGTTAAAAAAAGAGCAGATTTGCAGTTACAAATAAAAGTGAAGTACAAGTGAACAAAACGTATAATATAGAAGTCATAAATAAAAGTGAGGTAAATAAAGCATATAATATAGAAGTCATGAGAGATAAAGAAGAGGGGTAACTCCACTCCAAATACGTGAAACATGCCAATGTCAGTTTCAACTTTGAAAGCGAGTTGTACACATACATCACGCTAAAAGTATTAGAAAATATTTGTCACGAGGGTTTAGGGTCCACAATTCTTTTGGACAAGATAAGGATCTGTTGATCCCACAAATATTTCCCCGATATCTAATCACTGTTTTTTACTACAAAACAATAAAAGTATGAAAAGTTAACACCCAACAATAATAAAAGTATGAAAAGTTAACACCCAACATTGATAAAGTTGAAAAAACTCCAAAGATATTATTTAGAATGATCGAGATAAAATATACATCTTATGTCTAATTTTATACATTTAGAATGATCGACAGAAAATATACATCTTATGTCTAATTTTATATATATAAAAACTGTAAAGAAAAATATTAAAATCTAACATATAAGTAGGCTCCTATTAGCACCTACAATGCCAAACTCCTACGTAGCATCACAAATTATCACACTAGTTTTACAAACATATTCCATAAACTCTACCTCATACTTCACTTTTACAATTAATTAATTTTTATATGATTTTTATTATTCTTATAGCAATTAACTTTTTATACTTCATTTATAAAATCATGCTATAATACTATTTAAAATTAAATTAAAACAATACATAAAACAAAATTAAAAATATACGTGAACTGAAATTTAAAAAATACATAAACCAATTAATAAAAGAAAACATACATCTAATAATAATATAAAATAAATCATAAATTAATATAGGAAAAAAGAGATACACGGGTTTATTACTTTCAACGCCAATCGTAGTTTGACAGATCTGAATCCATATGGGTCAAAGCGCATGGTCCCATTTGGTATAACACCAACGCTCTATTTCGTCTCAGTTAGGGTGAAGGGGCCACCCCCTAATTAGGTTGAGGAAATTTTTTTTTAACCCAATCATACGTTCTCATGTCATTTTCCCTCTATAACTTTCCTCTTATCCAAAAACGTACGGGGTGCACCCCTCTTAGGGGAATTGTTTTTTTATTCAAAAAAAAAAAAAAAAATTCATTGGTCCATCATTTCCCTCTCTCCTTCCTTTCATCGGTGACTCCCTACCGATTTCGTTCCCCCAAATAGCTCACCGCCTTGATGGCGGCACCCCCTAATTCGGCAAGCATGGTTCCCGCACGGGGTCACCGAAGGTGCCCCGCTCCCCCTTATGCTATCATACAGAACTGTCTATATGTTGTCCGGTCGGACCACCGATGTGTTTTCCTGTTCAACCACCAAAACGTTATAGCATTTGACCACCAGATCATCTACGGGTTCGAGAACCGAAGGGGTTTAGAATCGAAAAATTGTTACCACGTCAATACTTGATGTTGTTTGAGGCGCTTGTAAAGAGGTTGAAAGAGAGACTTTTAGTACGTTTAATAAGAAAGTTGGTTTGATACGCATAGAAGTGGACATGTGGTGGAGTAAAGACAAAGGTTGAATTAACTCTAAACCGAGAAAGAAGATTTAGATTTATTAAAGAAACTAGGGTTAAGACCCGCCTGCGTTGCGGTGCGGGTACATCGTAAACACTGAATGGATTAGTCCAAACATTATATGATGCATTAACCATATGAAAACACATATTTCGACGTATCCAGTTGAACTCAGTGTAACCTGTATAAGCATTGTTATTGGATCAAACGTAAAGTAAATGGAATTCATATCGAATAATCATAACGTATTATATGTGACCCAACTTATACAAAGAAAGCGTAACGGGTATGAAGGAAAATATGCACATGTAATCGAAAGGGGTTAATTAGAGCTTTCGAAAACAGGGGAGAAAAAGAAAACATAATTTGACTCCACTTGGTTCGAAACAAACTTTACGAAACCTACATAAAATAAGCACAAAAACATATTATATTTAACCTGAATCATTTCCCCAAAAAGTTTACGTCGACACGTAGAACAACTTGAATTTATACGAAAACATACATAGAAATATGCACGTAAAAATGGTTTCTTCAAAACGAAAACGTATTATATTTGACCTGACTCGTATATAAAAAAAGTTTACGTCGTAGTGTAGAAGAAATCATATTTACACCTACCCATACATAAAATATGCACATAAAAAATAGTTTTTAAGTAAAGGAAGTATAGGGGTAAACCGAAACAAAAAAAAATTAGTAAAAAATTTAATAGGTTAAAAACGTTCATAAAACCGTGCCAAGTAGCACCAATGCCACAACCAAATCGACTCTCAACATCGTAAAAATAAAATAGATAAAATGGTAAAAATTACACTGAACGAAAAACAGACCAAAATCGTTGAACCACACACACCCGTTACAGTGTCTTAATATGAATAAATTAACCAGTAACGTAAAACGTAGAAAATAATAACTTAGTCGATCTATGACCCGCCCGTTGTACGAAAGTTGTAGATAATAAAGTGTTGTGTTAAATTATAAAAGATGGAAAACTTTGGGTTAAAAGTAAAAAAAATGAAAAGGGCTTAAAATGTAAAATATTAAATGTTTGGGTTAGAAGTGGAAAAATCAAGTTTTTTTTGAAGCACTCCCCAAGCCAAAGGTACAAGTGATGATGCATATATAGGTTGCTTATTAATATATGGAATAATTATAAGAAATACCTTAGGCTACAAGGTATGGTGATGGACCATCCTTGGAAGATGATCCGCCACGTAGGCGCCACGTCATATTCCTCCCAAAGATGGTCCATCCTCCAAAACTAGAGGGCATGGTAAGATGGTCCTAGTCATAGTCCTCCACCACTTTTTATGTTTTTTTTTATTTTTTTAGTCTTCTATTTTTTTTAACATTTAACAAATATCTTAACAAAATATTTTCATTAATATTAAACCCACATTACATAAACATAAAAAAAAACATAAACTTAAAAAAAAAAAAACAAAGACTTAATAAAAATAAACATAGAGTTAAATAATTTGATGTTTTTTCATGATGTCGTGTTGTAATTTTTTCAACATCGAACGTTTTGGCTCGGGTTCGTTATCGACATTCATCGATATTATTTCCCATTCCTTGAGCCGAATTTTTTCATCGGAAATTCGGATTTTATCATTCGCCAATCGGACCTTCTCGCGTAACTTTTCTTCCGATCCACGACTTTTTTCTTCGACGGCCCGCTCCTTCGCCTTCGTCTTTTGGGCCGAGACGTCGTTGTACAATTTTGGGGTTAATTTTGTGATTGAAAGTGAAAATGGACGGTAAATATATATATTTTTAAAATATGACCGTTTGTTTTTATTAAAAAATTGGAATTTTTGTTTTTTTTTTATTAACGGTCACCTTCATAAATGCGGGCCCACTTTTTGGACCGTCTCAAACGGTGACAAAGCGACGGAGAAGCCGCGACGTGGGGGGCGGCACGGTGTTGACACCGGCGCCGGTCCAAGACGGATGGGGAACGGACCCCATACCGTGTAGCCTTATACATGACTTTGACCCCGAAATCTAGATGCGGTTGGTCATTAAGCATCAATGTATCAAGTTGGTACTGTACACATTCTTCTGCATTAAGCTACATCCAGATTTTTTTTTTTTTTTTAAATGGCTACATCCAGATATTTTAAATAAAAAAAAATATTGTAATCAACAATGATTGGATTCTATAAACATTAAATGGTGTATTAATTAGAAGGTTACACTTAATCTTGGGCCAAATGGTCTCTTCTTTCGAGATTCCAGCCTGCACGAATAAACCATCAGCAGTAACATAAAAAAGTTGTAAAATATATTAAAGTATATTGTATTGGATAAAGCATTGCTAGAGATCTTTTATTAGTTCTGGTATAGATTGGTCTAGGCATGTTAGCCCGGTCACAAAGTCAATCATTCAAATTACAGAACAATAAGGTATAAGATTTAAAACATGCAAATGTGAAAAAATTGTATGTTTACATAAATTGCTTACTGTATCAGTCTAGCCCCATCACCACCATCCATGAACGACAGACATCTATCAAAATCGACATCATCAAAATAAAAAATATCCATATACATAAACAAATATCATATACCATACACATGACAATAATCAAGAAATCTTGTTGAAACGCCTAATCAACCATCACAATCAATTTGTAAGCACATATTATTCAAATAGTATACCAATAAATTGTAGCTATTGTGTTTTTTTTTCTATTATGTTTCTTAGATATCTTTCTGTTCAAATAGTATCAAAATCAATTAACAACTTTCCTTTTCTATGTTATTTTTTAATACATATTAGACCATAGGTAATGGTTAATGCCCACTAAGGGGCATTTTTCACCACATCATCATCATAATGTCCTTTTAAAAAAGGTGTAATGGTTAATGCCCATTTCATTTATTACTTTCCATTATTTTTCTTCTCTTTAGGCATTATTATAGAAATGCCCCTCACTCTTCATGCCCCTATAATGCCCATGAGTAATGGTGTAAGGGCATTATCAAAATCTTTCATGCCCTTATAAAGCCCCATTACATATGGTTTAAAGAGACAACATTTCTTTTAAAATTAAAGGTAACATTGAGTAAATAATGATAAAGTGGATATCATATCCTAATTATGGAATTTAAAATAGAGTAATCATGTGTATTTTAAGCATGAGATATAGTACGTGGCACCTACTGAGCGATTTTCATACCGGCTACACTAACACTACAAGAAAAGACCAGTTTTAGCGGCGACACCTTTAGCGGTGACATCCCATTTGTCGCCGCTATTGGTCGATCCGCGTCAAACCCAACCCCAGCCATTGATCATTATTCTGATCTAACGGTTGGGGATAAAAGAGGCAATACCGGCGACGCGTTAGGGTTAATAGCGGCGACACCCTGTCTCCGCTAAAGGTAGGTGTCCCACTTTAATCCCCAGCCACACAAATCTTATCCTGGTTGACCCAATACCGGCGACAAAAGAACCAGTAGCGGCGACAAGGCGTCGCCGGTAAAAGTCTTTCCGTAAACTCCCTATACAGCGCCATTTCTTCCCTCCTTCTTCACTTTTTCCCCCAAACTCTTCACCTTACCGCCGGAGAACCGCCTTTTTTCACCAAATCGGTTAGTTTAACTTGTTTTTTTGTTAAATCTCTTCTATATTTTGCTATCTACATGTTATAGACTTTAATTTTTGCTCGTTTTTGTGTATACTTATGTTTATGGAAGAAAATTCGGATCACCACCATCACCTCTCCGGTCACCACCATCACTTCTCCGGTCACCACCTCGTCTCCGCGGTCTATATCTACTTGAAAGCTTGAAATTATGGTTAGTTTTATATGAGTTTTTTCAAAGTTTAGATATTGTATAATTTTTTGTTTAGTTATGTAAATGTATATGTAAGAATATATGTATGTATGTAAATGTTTGTGAAAATGTATAATGTAGGTGTATTTGGTGAAAATGAGTATATGTAGGTGTATGTATTTGTGTATGTAGGTGTATGTAAAGATGTATATTTGTATGTAAATGAATTATTGTTTGTTTTAATGTATAGTGTAGGTATATGTTAGTATGTCAAATGTATAATGTAGGTGTATTTGATGAAAATGTGTATATGAAAATCTATGTATTTGTGTATGTAGGTGTATGTAAGCATGTATGTGGGAATGTAAGTGTATGAATGAATGTATGTATGTAGGTGTATGTTAGTATGTTGGTGAAAAATGTGTATGTTAGTATGTATAATTTTGACGACTTATGTTAGTATGTATAATTCTAAAATGTGTATGTTAGTATGTATAATTTTTAGTTTAGGATGTAAATATGTTTAGAAATTGTATAATTTTTAGTTTAGGATGTAAATTGTATTGTTTTTAGTTTAGAAATTGTATAATTTTTAGTTAAATGTATAATGTAGGTGTATTTGGAGAAAATGAGTATATGAAACTCTATTTATTTGTGTATTTAGGTGTATATAAGAATGTATGTGGGTATGTAAGTGTATGAATGAATGTATTTATGTAGGTGTATGTTAGTATGTTGGTGAAAAATGTGTATGTTAGTATGTATGTTTGTATAAAGTATGCAAATGTGTATGTAAGGATGAATGTTTGTATGTCAAATGTATAATGTAGGTGTATTTGACAAATATATATTAGTTAGGAAATGCCCGCCAAAATTGAAATCATCATTTAAAACATAACGAACATAGAAGTATAATGTAGGTGTATTTGACAAATATATATTAGTTAGGAAATGCCTCTTTATATTAAAATCATCATTTAAAACATAACGAACATAGAAAATACCCGCCAAAATTGAAATCATCATTTCAAACATAACGAGCTAAGAAAACACCCAATCGAAATTGAAATCATGATTTAAAACATAACATTCCGCCCAAAATTTAAAACAATCATTAAGAACATAACAAGCTTAAAAAATTGTGCCCGTGTTTGAATTAATCATTTTAAACATAGCGAGCTTAGAAATACCCGCCCGAAATTGATTTAGAAATTAATTTCGGGTTGTCCCCGTTTATCTTGGGACTGCTTTTTGAATACTTTATCTCATTTAGGATGTGAATGTGTATTACATGATTGTTTGTTTAAGAAGGATTCGGTTATCATTTTCTCTTTGCTCCTCGGGTATATATATCATTACATATATACTTGGGAGCTAAGAGGAAATGCTGCCGAATTTTTCTTAAACAAACAATCATGTAATACACATTCACATATGAGATAAAGTGTTCAAAAAGTGGGTTTAGCAGCCTACCCTTGTCTTGTTAATCCTAAATTAGATTTTCTTTCAGTTGCATAATGCCTATCGATAAAAGTTGGATTGATTCCCCACGTCATTCACCTCACTACAAGCAAGGACTCGAGTCATTTATCGAGATGTGTGAAAGAGTGATAAAAAACCACGATGAAGTTAGATGTCCGTGTACCCAATGTAAAAATTCCGGCTTAATAACTATGGCAGAAATGAAATACCATTTGCGTATTAACAGTTTTTGGAAGGAATACACTTCGTGGACCTATCACAGGGACACGACTCCAATTGCACAAGTAAACGATGTTGCGCCACAAGACGGTATGGTAAACGTTATTGAAGACATTAGGGGGGAGCGTATGGAAGAAGATACATACCTTAACCAAGAGAACTCGAATGGAGATAGTAGCGGTGTTGTTGATGATTTTGAAGACCTGATAAAGGAAGCTGAAACAGAATTATATCCTGGTTGTACTAAGTTTTCTTCTATCGACTTTTTAGCAAAGCTTTTGAATATAAAGGATACGTACCATTTTCAAAATGAAGGAGTAGATCGACTCCTCTCGTTGTTGCGAGAGTCAATGCCAGAAGGCAACAAGATTCCCCCTTCGTATTATGTAGCTAAGAAGACATTTAAGAAGATTGGTTTGGCATATGAGATGATAGATGTGTGCACAAATGATTGTGCTCTCTTTTGGAAAGAAAACGAGTCCTTGCAAAATTGTCCCGTTTGTAATGAGAGTCGATGGGTCGATAAAGACACAAAAGGCACGAAGGTGGCTCGTAAGGTGTTATGATACTTTCCTTTGACGCCTAGACTACGACGTTTGTATTGTTCAAGGCACACAGCGAAAGATATGATATGGCATAGTACCGGACGATCGGAAGATGGGACTATGCGTCATCCAGTTGATGGTTCTGCATGGCAAGACTTTGATAAAAAGTACCCAAACTTCGCGATGGAGCCACGAAATGTTCGCTTAGGGCTTGCAGCTGACGGTTTTAATCCCTTTAACAACGGTAGTGGATCCTCGACTCATAGCACGTGGCCGGTTATACTCACCACATATAATCTGCCTCCCTGGCTATGCATGCGAGAGTCCACATTCATGTTGACCTTGTTGATTCCTGGCCCTAAATCACCGGGGAAAGACATGGACGTTTTCCTTAGACCGTTAGTGGATGAGCTTAAGCAATTGTGGCAGACAGGTGTACATACTAAAGACGCAGCAACAAACACATACTTCACAATGAAGGCGGCATTGTTATGGACCATAAATGACTTTCTAGCCCGTAGTAGCCTATCAGGTTGGAGCGGACAAGGCTACATGGCATGCCCAACTTGTAACCAAGACACTCCTTCAATACGTGTAACTGGTAAATGTGCTTATGTTGGTCATCGCCGGTTCTTAGATGCCAACCATCCTTGGAGAACAAGTCTCGACTTTAACGGGAGACCCGAGACACGAGACCCTCCGAGACAGTTTAGCCCAGCTGACATAGAAGCTCAACTAGGTCGTTTAATTAATCGTCTACCAGGCAAGCATCCAGATTTTGGAGGTAGGAGGATAACCCGGTCAGATTTCGAGTTGAACTGGTCCAAAAGAAGCATATTTTTTGACCTTGAGTATTGGTCTTCTCTGCAGCTGAAACATAACTTAGATGTAATGCATATAGAGAAAAATGTGTGCGACAGCTTGCTCGGTACTCTTCTGATGAACGATAAGAGCAAAGACACGCCAAATGCGCGGTCCGACTTGGAAAAACTAAACATTCGGCCGTCACAATGGCTGAAACAATCGGGTGGCAAGTTCTTAAGTCCCCACCCAAAGTACTCATTCAAGTCCGATGATCGAAAACTTTTTTGTCAGTTTATAAAAAATGTTAAATTACCAGATGGGTTTGGATCTAATATCAGTAAGAGGGTGACAGATAACAATGCTAACATTACCGGGTTGAAATCTCATGACTGTCATATCCTCATGCAACGTTTGATACCGATTGGGGTTAGAGGGCTTTTGACTAAAGATACATCTACACCAATAGTAGACCTTTGTATGTTCTTTAAGCAACTTTGCTCTAGAACACTATCGGTGGATGATATGAAGAAAGCAAAGGATGACATTGTTACCATCTTATGCAAGTTAGAGATGATCTATCCACCTGCGTTTTTTGACATTATGGTTCATTTACTTGTGCATTTACCTGATGAAGCGATTGCGGGTGGTCCAGTAGCTTTTAGATGGATGTATCCATTTGAAAGGTACATGAAAAAACTAAAGAACTATGTTAAAAACCCGGCAAGGCCTGAAGGTTGTATAGCTGAATGTTATGTGTTTGAAGAAGCTCTAACATTTTGTTCAATGTACCTTAAAGATGTTCAGACTAAGTTCAATCGCCCAGATAGAAACGATGATGTCGTTGTTGAAAAAAGAAAGTTATGGGTGTTTGAGTCCAAATGTCGTTATGTTGGCGCAAGAAAGGAGAAATATCTATCATTCATCGAAAAAAGCAAGATGGAATGGTTTGTCCTCGAAAACTGCGCAGAAGTTAGGGAGTACATGAAGTGAGTGCTTCTATCTTTAACATTTCATAATCTGTTAATTGGTATTTTTCGTTCCTTTCTTATATTTATCATCAATGTAGTGAATTCAAACATACACATCCCCATGATGATCTTAAAACCAAATTTCCGGGATGGTTTCTCCATAAGGTATAATACATATATAACACTTATTACTCTATACTTGCTAGGTAATACATATATAACAAACATTATTACTATATATTTGTTAGGTCCATTCGATGAAAACACAAAATTCTCCAGAATTCCACCCGGAGTTGTATGCTCTTTCAATTTGTGCGAAAATGACTGCTTACACTTACACTGCTTGCATAGTCAACGGTGTTAGGTTTAAGACACTTGAACGTGATGCAAAATGCGCAACGCAAAACTCTGGGGTGGAAGTGGTTGGAGAGAACGGTGTGAAATTTTATGGCCAATTAGAAGAAATTATTGAGTTGCGTTATACAAATGATTATTCCACTGTCCTATTTCGGTGCAAGTGGTTTGATACTCAAAGGGGTGTAAACCATGACAATAATATCACCAGTATAAGCACTGAACATGAATGGGACAAAGACGATCAACTCATATTTGCTTCGCAAGCCAAACAAGTGTTCTTCATCCAAGAAACGTCTCGAAACCAAAAAAATAAACATAGGTGGGTAGTCGAAAATGTTAATCATCGAAGAATTTGGGATCGGCCATTAAGTGATGACCGCGTCAATAAGGTTCAAAATGTTGGCAAACGCTTAGAAGATAGTGACGTTGTTGACAACAACTCTTCATCTGACTGTCCACTTGTCATTGACTTGACCTAATACTTTCAAATTGGATCTTCTCATGTTACTGCGGGTGAGCCTTCAATTGAAGTTGATCCCCCAACGGCCACCGTCGATGAAGTGTTTGAAGTCGAGACTGATTCTGATGAGGTCGAGGCTGATTATGATGAGGATGATCCCGATTATGTGGAGTCTGACTAAAAGAAAAGTTATTGTAATTTTTATTGATTTGTAATTGATAAACACTTGTTTGAAATATTTATTTGAATTTGAGTTACACTTGTTGTACTTTCCCTTAATTTGTATTAGATACACATGCTGTAACATTTGTAACTTTATAGGGATTATGTTTTCGATACTGTTGATATTCGCGTATCTGATGGCTGATGTGGCCCCCTGGGGACATGGGGGTGACGGCGCTGGTGATCCACCGCTTCCTCCTGGTGGATTTCGTGGCACACACGAGACAGACGATAAGTCTTTTACTAAATTATTTTGTAGTCCTTATATTTTATATATTATAAATGTTGTTACTAATTATTTTTGTTTTAATTGCAGCGGTTCCCCCGAAGAGGGTTAGGGGGAAAGCAAAAAACGAGAAACTAAGGCGTCTGGTAAAAGCGGGGGGGCCTGTATCGCTTACGTTTGACAGGCAGGTGACGTATACCCCTGTTGGTAAAACAAGGGATATGTTTTCACGGGAGGCCGGCCTGTATATGTGGCGGTCCATCCCCTTCGATAAAATTGGATGGGATAACGTTGAACAACATTACAAGGATGCCCTCATGAACCACTTACGGGTAAATAACTTATATGCATAAAATTTTATCAAATATTTAAGCACATGCAAATCTAATTTATATATGATATTTTAACTTTTTTATTTAATTTGTAGGAAAATTTCAATTTTGATGAAGTGGAACGTGATATAGAGGCCAAAAACTTGACGGGTGGCATTAGGGCTGTGCTTATGAAGCGGTACTCTGACCGCAAGTACGATGCTAAAAAATTATTTAAGAGCAAGGGAGGTTACGATGATCTTGAGAGTGCAAGGGCATTCCATCCCAAGGATATGCCCTATGATAACTGGTTGAGAACCATCGAAGGTTTCCGGGAAGAAAAATATATTAAAAGAAGCAAGGCCAACACACTAGTACGCGAGAAACAACAATTCCCATACTGTGGGGGGACATCTTCGTACGGTAGCACCGCCTATAAAAATGTAATGTTTTATGTATGTGTGCGTGTGTGTAAGCTTTTGTTTATTTAATGTCTAATCTAAGTTTAATGTTAAACAGGATATGGATTGGGTACCTACGTATGCTAAAACCCACACGGACAATCAAGGGAATTGGGTTGATCCGGTTGCTGAACAAAATTACGTAAGTATTTCTTTTAAGTATTATTTTCTATAACAAATATATATATATATATATACACACACACATATATTTAATCATCTTAGTAAAATACAGCGGAACATACAACATGCCACTAGTGAATGGAGCGGTGAGGGTCCGCCAATTGCCCCGTATCAGGAAGCGTTGGGTGAGCGGCGAGGATGGTACCGCGGGATGGGGCCTAAACCTTCTTCCAACACGTCCTCGCACTCGTCATCTAACATGTCGTCTTCCCAAGCTCGGACGCAAGAACCCTTTTCCGAGGTAAACTGCGCAATTTAAAAAATGACAAACGAACGCATGTTTCCTTGTTAAATATATGTTGGTAGCGTTAATTAATATGCTAATATACGTTTTGCTATCTATTATTGTAGGATTTTGTTAACAGCTTGTTCCAAACCCCGTCATTTTTGAACCAACTTAACAACTATCTTGCTTCACAAGGAAAAGGAAAAGGAAAGTCAAAAGACTACGATTCTGACAACTTATTCGATAATGAATCCGACGATGAACCCAACGATAACGATGACGATGAGTGACTTGTTTTTAATGTATGCTTTGGATTTAATTAAACGTTGTAGGATATAATGTACGACTTAAACGTAGTTTTTAATTATATTACCTTTAGTATATGTTGATTATGTTCATTGCGTATGCTTGCGTTGTTTGAAAATAGGCAGGTTTTGTTTTTTCGGCCGTAAAACTGGCTGGGCAGCTGTATATACAGCTGCTGTATTAAAAAAAAAACAGACTTTTAGCGGCGACACGTGTCGCCGCTATTGCTCTTCTCCCTTTACCGACGAAAGTCAACACCGGCGACACTGTTAGCGACGACAACTGTCGTCGCTAAAAGTGCAGCATCAATACCGGCGACAGCTATCATTACCGGCGACAACCGGTCAATAGCGGCCCAGCAATACCGGCGATGCTTTACCGGCGACATGTCGCCGCTAATAGTCAATAGCGGCGACAAAAGGGGTCAATACCGGCGACACCCGTCGCCGCTAAAGGTGCCCTGTTCTTGTAGTGTAAGGTGGTGTTTGTTTTTTCAGATGTAAAAGGTCTATAGTCTGCGGAACATATCTGCAGACGTCTGCACGAGAAGAGGTGGACCAAACCTCTGCAGTCTACGAGAAGAAGACTGTTTGTTTTTTAAGTCTTATAGTATATAAGGACCCCTGCAGATCTGAAAAATAAAACCCCCAAAATGAAAGAAACAGATTGATTCTTTCAAAATTAATTGGAGAGAACAGGGACATGAATAGTAATAGATTCATGTAGGAACTCAATTGATTAATTATTATTATAGCACAGGTTCTTATATAATAATCGAAGAAGACAGGCTTCAGAATGTGTTAAAAATCAAGGCAACGCATGTTTATGAAGATACAAACATATAAAGAAGGCTAACTTGTGATCGGAGATTATCTGATTTTGCTGCTGCGTTTTATAAAAGAATCATACGTATGATGGAGGTTGAGAGCGTCATTGAGTTTGGGGAGAATGATTGAACTGGATTGCTTTTATTTCTCCTTCCTTCTCTCCCCATTTGGGTACTAATCAATCACCTCCGCCAATCTACACCGGAGGTGGGGGAGGTGACATCGGGTCAACCGGAGGTGAGGGAAGTGACAGAGATGTGGTGGTGGTGGAGGAGGTGGAGGTGTCGGCTGGGAGGAGGAAGATGCTAGGGTCTGAGAAGAGGTTGGAAGAGGTGGGAAGGCATTCGACCATGTCTGCGTGGGGAAGAGGATGCACAGAGGTTTGAAGACATTTTTTTAATGAAATGTCTTCTAAAAACAAACGGTCAGCAGAACTAAATGTTCGTGTGTGGTCTGTGCGGCGCAAACATAAGAGGTCAGAAGATGTATTTCTAAAAAAACAAACACCCCCTAAGTATACATGGAATAAATTACTAATTACTAATCTAACTTATTTTAAAACATAATGAGCAATTAAATATATTATTTAATTCAAACCCATGAAATGTTTAAGAGACTTTCAAACCCAAACTCATATTCAATCATATTTCAAATATTCTAACATAATAAATGTATTTCTGAAGTAAATTTTGGAATTCTGATTAATTAATCTTCAAGAATACCTTCATAATTTTGAAAACTCAGAGATACAAGAAGGGCTTATTGATGCGTGTGTGGAAATATTTTTATGTATATGTTTAGCCCTTTTTAACCACTTTAGTCAAGTTTTAAATTTATAAAACAAGATATTTACTAACATCAAACACACATATGGGCAAGATACCGAGGTCGTTCAAGGACACAAGAGCTTTTATAATACCGGATTATCCTCAACGTCTAATCAAATTAAAGATTTAGAAAAAAAGGTTTTAAACTAGAAGATGAAAACTAAAATGCTGAAAATAAAAATAAAATAAAAACATATAGACAAGATGAATCACTTGGATCCGACTCTCCTTTAGTGTAACCTTTGATTACTTCCGCACTTTTGCACTTTTTAAAAGATTATCTTAGTTATTGTAGTAAGCCCCTCTTTTGAAGGTGTCGTTACCCTCAACCCAATAGTTTGAGTCAGCAAGGATACAATCCTAAGGGTTGGATTATTGAAAGATAATTTAAGTTATTAATGCGTAATGTGGTAGGCCCCTCTTTTGAACGTGACGTTACCCTCGGCTAAGTAGTTTGAGTCAGCAGGTATATAGTCCTAAGTAGCCCGGTTAATATATTAATAGTAGTTTACATATAAGAGAATCAAGAAATTCGGACCCCCGCCATCCAATACCAGTGGGTATTGAAGGAGGTCCTACTAAACTTGACCCAGGTCCTTTCAGGATCTATACACTGAACAAGGCAAGACTCTTACCAAACTATTCCCTTAACCCCCCCGACCAGGTAGCCAACTATCTACATATAGACCATGGAGATATGAATGGTGTAAATCTTTTATTTTATATAGACAGTAAAATAACACCAAGACACCACGGACAAATGATAAGGAAGACTCACCTTCAAAATAAGAAACTAGTTATTAAAGTCATTAATACATAACCAAATAAAAAGTGCGAAAAGATTAAAAATAAAAAGTATTACACTAAATGCTTGTCTTCACAAAGTGATATAAGAGACTTGGACAAACATGGCCTTTGATTGTCAAGAACTCTTACGATCAATCTTGGATCCCGAGACTACTACATACACTCTATGATGGATGATGGTGGTGGATGATGGTGTTGTGGTGGTGGTGGAGTGTGGGAGAGAGGTGGTTTGCCAAGGGATGATTTGCAAGTGAGCCAAGCACCCCTATTTATGGCCTTCACAGAAGCCCGGACACGTCCCCGTGTCCATTGGGCACGGCCCCGTGTCCACCCATCTTCTCTTTCTTCATTAATTGCAGTTTGTCTGCATTAGTTGACCACGCCCCCGTGTCCGCTGGGCACGACCCCGTGTGCAGAAGCGTATCTGTACTATCAAGATTTCCCTAGATTTTGCGAATCTTAGAGTTGATCACGGCCCTGTGTCCGCTGGGCACGCCCCTGTGGTGGGTGATAGAAGCTTCTACAGCTTTGTCTTTTCTGCAGACACTTGGGCACGCCCCCGTGTACATTGAACACGGGGCGTGTTCAGTCTTCTGTTCTCTTGTTTTTGCTTGGGAGGATGCTGTCGAGGGGTCGGGCATGCCATGTTTATTCCTTTTCTTGTATTTATGTTAGATTTAGCTGCCTTTTTGCTTCTTTTGTTCATTTGAGCTCATTTAATCCTGAAAATACAAAAGGAAGACAAAAGCACACTTTTTCCAACATTAGTACTAAAAAAAGGTTAGTTTTATGCCATAATTGATGTAATTTATATGTTGCGTTTTGCACACATCACTTATTACTGTAGAACCACCTCGTGTTACAAAACAAGAGACTGGACGTCCTCAAGAAAACAACCGAATCTTATCCTGAGGGGAAGACCCCACATTTCTATATTGTTCTTGGTGTAAATCATATGGCCATCATCGTGACCTTTGTTTAGCGCCAATGCCCTCCCAAATTTACTCCTGTCGTGACTCAACGAAAAAAACCATGGACCGAGCACAAAATACTTTCATCGAAGCGGATCCATAAGAATTTGGAGAAAAATTATACTTTTCCGTCTTATAACTTAGGTGACTTTTAATTGTTGTGTGTTTTATTATTTTTAGAAAATTATGTAACAAATCTTTGTATTGAAATACTATAATTTATTATTAATTTATACATTGCTTAAAATCACATCAATCGAACATTTGTAGGTGTGAAACGGCCAACATAGATTTCATCCGCCATGTAATGTCTGTGTGTGACACAAACATCTTGTAGGTTTCCTCCTTCCCACGTCATTGAACGATTTTGAACGAGATTTTATGTAGCAAATCTCATGAAGAGTGCACGTGTATATTTGTATAAGATGGGCAGAATTCCCTCATGGATTGATAATGCGAGAAGCATTATACAAAAACCTCAAGAACGTACTATATGAAGTTGACATAATACGTATGGGCTAAAATAGTTGGGTCGAGTGTTGTACAACTCAAGATATTCACATAAAGATGGATATATGTTTGATTAAATTAGCCATGTTCTATGAACATTCTACTTTTAAAAGTTCACTATAATCGCAATTTACAGTAATGATGTCTAGGTATCATTGAGAGAAATTATCGAGATTTTAGAGGGAGAATATTTTAATGACCTTGGCACGGTCTAATTATTAATCAAACTGCAGTTCAAGTATATATGTAATGATATTTTACTAATCCCTCAAGTACATCTAGTAAATGATGTTTGGATATTTTAGTATTGGCATAGTTGAACCTTAAAGTATATTAAAGGTTGTTAAGTCATTTGTTATAAGAAATGCCTATTGTCATCTCCTATCAGAGTAGAGATTCTCATTCTAGAAGTACCATTGTTAAATACATAAGTGCATTAATATGTTTTGCTAGCTATTTATGGTTATAATATCTTTCACTTGAGCTTATTGTCATGATATAACCTTTGTCAAGCGAAGACACATTGGAATGAGTTAAAGAAACATTTTAGGTATAAACGATATCTGATTATGTTTTACTAACCCATCAAAACAAGTTTGGTTGGTCTTGTAGATGCAGGAATGTAATGAAACACAGTCGTGGACATATGATAATTTCTGGAAAAAGGCACCTAAAGTCTCGTTAGAAGATTATACAACATTCCTCAACATAAAGGATTGCATATTAAGGGATCAAGCGACAAATCATTCGCTATAAAGGCTTTATTTGACTTTCAATGAAGATGGACACACGTCACTTAAAGGATACATGTTAAAATGAGGGGGAGACTTATTCAAGTTGCACTCTTTTTCCTTTAACTAAGTTTTGTCCTATTGGGTTTTCTTAGTAAGGTTTTTAATGAGGCAACATATCTGATCCAAAAGTATCAGGGGGAGAAAATGCGCGTTGCACACTCTTTTTCCCTTAGCTGAGGTTTTGTTCCACTGGGTTTTCCTAGCAAGGTTTTTAACGAGGCAGCACCACCAAGCGTATAATACATTGTTTTCTTTTATCACGTGGATAGTCAAGGGAGAGTGTTATGAATTGATATCTATGTATTGTGTGACTATCCACTTGTGTTTATCATTATATTATGACTCTCCATGTACTTAACTCTCATCTCTTCATGTACTTAATTCCCATCTTGTAAGCCTATAAATAGAGACATATGTGATCCATATTTTACATCAATAAAAAACTCATCTTTCATTCTTTCATTCTTATCCATACATTGCTAGTAGGTCGTTGTTTCACAACATAATATACATTATCAAAAAGAAGTTCAGGAATACAATACAAAAAATAATGTTAGCAAAAGAAAAAAAAATTGACATAAAATAAATAGTCTTCATTTCCATCTTTGTCGAACAGAACTGAGATCGAACACTACGCAAGAGAAGATTGACATATTCTCTATCTCCCTATCCGTGTAGTCTTGTCGTCTAATGATACATGCAGTTTTAAAATTTTGAAAAAGCATCATTTATTGATAAGTTTTTGATAATAAACTAATATAAATTTAATAAAGCATAGATAAACTTGATAACTTTTTGATAATAAACTAATATAAATTTAATAAAACCTAGATAAACTTAAAGATTAGTATTACATCTTTGTCAAAGAGAATCAATAGGTAAAACTAGGGAGGAACACTTTGATGTGCGTTAGCGTGTATATAATTTAAATGTATATTTAAGCCCTTTTTACACTTCTTAGCCAAGTTTTAAATTTATAAAACACGATATTCACTAACACTAAACACACATATAGGCAAGTGCACCAATCGTGGACGTAGTATAGTGTTGGTAAGATACCGAAGTCGTCCAAGGACACAAGAGCTTTTAGTACCGGTTTATCCTCAACGTCTAATCAAATCAAAAAGTTAGAAAAGGTTTTTAAACTAAGAAAATAAAAACTAACTAAATGCTGAAAAATAAAATAAAAATAAAAACAGATAGACAAGATGAATCACTTGGATCCGACTCGTGTATTAGTATAACCTTTGATTATTTTTGCACTTTTGCACTTGTTTAAGAGATTATCTTAGTTATTGTAGTAGGCCCCTCTTTTGAAGGCGACGTTACCCTCAACCCAGTAGTTTGAGTCAGCAAGGATACAATCCTAAAGGGTTGGATTATTGGAAGATAATGAATTAAGTTATTAATGCAAATTATGGTAGGCCCCGCTTTTGGCGGTGGCGTTACCCTCTGCTAAGTAGTCTGAGTCAGCAGGGATACAGTCCTAAATAGCCGGGTTATAGTATTAATAGTAGTTAAGTTATGAGGGGGTCAAAGAGTTTGGATCCCCGCCATCCAATACCTATGGGCATTGAAGGAGATCCTACTAAATTTGACCCAGGTCCCTTGCAGGACCCTCTAAACGCTGAACAAGGGCAAGACCCTTACCAAATCGTTCCCTTAACCCCCGACCAGGTAGCCAACATACCTCCATATAGACTGTGGAGATATGAATGGTGAAAATCTTTTATTTTATATAGACAGTAAAATAATGCCAAGACACCACGGACAAACGATAAGGAAAGATCACCTTCAACATAAGCAACTAGTTATTAAAGTCATTAATACAAAACCAAATAAAAAGTGCAAAAGATTAAAAATAAAAAGTATTATACTAAACACTTGTCTTCACCAAGTGATGTAAGAGACTTAGGCAAACATGGCCTTGATTGTCAAGAACTCTTACTATCAATCTTGGATCCCGAGACGACTCACACACTCTACGATGGACTATGGATGATGGTGGTGGATGATGGTGTTATGGTGGTGGTGGGTGGTGGATGAAGTGTGAGAGAGGTGGTGTGTCAAGGGATGAGTTGAAATGAAACCAAGCACTCCTATTTATAGGCTGAACAGAAGGCTGGGCACGGCCCCGTGTCCGCTGGACACGCCCCCGTGCCCGTCTGACACTCTCTCTCTTCATTATTTCTAATTCGTAATTACAATTAATGCGCCTGCTTTACTTTCGCCACGCCCCCGTGCTCACTGGACACGGCCCCGTGGTGGGCAATAGAAGCTTCTATAGGTTTGTCTTTTCTGCTGTTTCTTGGGCACGGCCCCGTGCTGGCTGAGCACGGGGCGTGTTCAGTCTTCTGTTTTCTCTTCTTTGCTTGGGAGGATGCCGTTGAGGTTTCGGCAGTCCACTTTTGTTCCTTTTCTTGTATTTATGTTAGAATTAGTTGTCTTTTTGCTTCTTTTGAGAATTTGAGCTCGTTTCATCCTGAAAATACAAAAGGAAGACAAAAACACTCTTTTTCCAACATTAGTACTTAAAAAGGGTTAGTTTTATGCCTCATTTGATGTAATTTATATGTTGCATTTTACACACATCAAATACCCCCACACTTGAACTTTTGCTTGTCCTCAAGCAAAACTCTTTAAATATGTGGCTTACACTCCCAAATGGAATGGGTAGAAGAGAAGGTTTTTGGCTTGTCATAGAGTGTCGGGAATCCAAGATCTTTTTGGGTTTTATTTTTATTTATTTACAATCCTATTCGTTATGATTTATTTAAAACGTTTCATAAGAGAAATTACTTATTTAGGCTTAGCATGCCTTTTTAAAATTTCATTTATATACAAGTTCACATACCTCACGGGAGAAATCACTCAACACTCGGCCGAAGGTGTATTTTTTTAGTGAATCACTCGAGAGCGGCATGGAACTTATTCCTACCATAAGCTTGCCAAGCAATCAATCCTCCTCCTTTTTAACTATATACCTTTGTAAATATCAAAAGGACTTTTTGGGTGAAGGGTTAGGCTTGGGCTAAAGGTGGGTGGTTGGGTTAGTGGTTAGTAAAAGGGCGAAAAGCGTAAAAAGCGTCGGTTTTCGTAAAACACTTTGTTTTTAGTGACTTTTTACTTTGAAGTATTTCTCCAAACAAGCTTTTGTTTTCATAGCTTTGTTTGTTTATTTTTAACTTTCATCATCAATTTTTTTTTTAGTCACACGAAAAAAACGAGCTTACGAAAAACCGAGCTTGTTACTAAAATAAAGGGTGAAAATAAAAAGGGTTTTTGGTGGGTGAAAAGGTTTTTTTTAGGGTAAAGAAATGAAAGGTTTAGGCTCAAAGGGGTTAACTAGGGGGATTTCGGGTAGATGGTAAAAAAAAAATGAAAAATAATGGTGTGGAAAGAAAAATGGTTAGTCCTAATGCCTCCATCATTTACTTACTTGGGTTTAAGTTGGTAAGGACCGGGAATGAATCGTCGTGGCAAGTTCTAGAGTTGTAAGAACCAAGCGGCTATTCACACAAGAAACGAAAAATGAGCATTTAGTTTAAGGATGTAAATTTGTGTGCTTAATAAAGGCTCAAAACTCACTTTTGTGGGAATGGGTTTTTAATGTGATCAACTATATATAATCAAATTTTAACTAGACTTGTTATGCCATTTCATAATTTTCTTATGTTGGTTCTTGTTATCACGACGCTCTCGGTTGTAAAATTTGTAAAAATATAACCATATTAATCTTAGGATTCCTAACTTAAACTTTAGACAAGTAAAAAAAAATGAAAATTTTTGAAAAAATTTAGGGTGTTTAGCGGTTCCAATAGAGTTTTGTGTAAGGCTTGTTGTTAGGACTTGCAAAATTTCGAGGTGTTAGCTTCCCCCCACACTTAAATTACACATTGTCCTCAATGTGTCCCAAAAATAAATTTTTAGGTTGATTGGATGTGTAATGCGGTGTTAAAAAGCAAAGATTTATGTTACTGGTAGTCTGGACACGGCCCCGTGTCCGCTGGACACGACCCCGTGGTGAACTGCTAGTAACGAAAACTTACAGAAGGTGAACACGGGGGCGTGTTCGTTAGAAACGGCCCCGTGTCTGGCAAATATTTGCAGGACAGTAACCAAACAGCAGGTCTGGGAGGTGAACACGGGGGCGTGTCGGCTGGACACGTCCCCGTGTGGGCAGTCTGTAAGCCTGAAAAACAGGTTTCTTCCCCCGGTTTCTCCATTTTGGGCCTATAAGTGCTAAGGTTTAGCACTCTAAGCCTTTGTTTGTACCTATTTCATCACTTAATACCACACCAAGCAACATAAACATCCTACATTACCATAGTTAATTGTCTTCAAGCATAAAGTAAAAGAAAAATAAAACGGAAATAAAAAGTAGTCAAGGAAAGTAAATTGTTCAACATTTGGCACGCAGGCCATAAATTGTTCGATAGAAAAGGGTACTTAAACCTGTGGGCTCACCATCAACCCGCTCCTTGTTCCTTCAAACATCCTACTCCATGTCTTCATCGCTATCATCACCTCCACCCCCATGCCCCGCCATATACTCCCGGATGCTACCGATATCATCTTGTATATCGTTGATGTTGCGTTCAATAGCTCCGACCCGGTGGTATGTGTTGTTGGTGAGATTGTAGGTGTTCCTGGTACACATGAGGTTTTCCTGCAAAAGATCATGTAACCTTTGAAAGTTAGGAAAACCGCCTCCTTGTGAGGAGGATTGACCCGGATCCCCATGGGGTTGGTATTGGTATTGGGGAGGTGGTGCATGAAGAACTAGGGCCTCCTGTGGGTTCCATGCATAGCCTTGTGCTCTTTGGAAGCTCACCGTCCCGTCTTCCGCCTCATAAAGTAAGTTCATGGCTCGGCAAATGTGGTAGTCAACTCGTCCCGACCATGGACTTCTTTCAAAGGACCTCGGAATATTCGTGAAATGCTTGAAAAGACGGTACACCCATCCCCCAAAGAAGATAGGTGTTGGAGCGCGAGCGAGGCGATTGAGATGCATGTTTCGTAACAGGAGATATGGAACATCGAGAGGCTTCCGGTTGTGGATGCAGTGAAGGACAACCAACTCTTTCAACCATACAACGCCACTACTGTCGTGACGCTGGTTTAGCGAGTAGGTGAGGAGCCTGTGAATGTAGCGGTATAGCGGGTCCCTCAGTTTGGTACTCTTGGTGCTGCTAGGGTTGTAGATTCCTTCACCGATTTGGGCCCATGCGGCTTGATGTTCATTCTCATCCAAGTCTCGTAATCCCCCGGTGTTTTCCTCATTTCCCGATTCTTCTTCACCGTACAGTCCTATTATAGCTCCAAACTGTGCCATGGAGATCGAGTACTTTGCCCCGCCACACCGAAATGCGACCCCTTCATTGTCAAACGGGTCACACCTCGAATTGAAAGCGAAAGTACTGTAAAACTCCATGGTGCATTGATGAACCGACCGAAGCCGAGTGTTTAATGCAACTGCTAGTGGCCCTGTCACGATGTTGTTGAATCGGTCTAGTTGGTTCACCATGGTTAACAGGTCCGTACATGCTCGCCTAGGGTACTCCTCGGGTCTTGTTTGAAGTATTTCATATCTCGCCCTAGCATCGAGTTTGCTTGCATTGAACCTTGTGAACTTTGACATCTGAAAGAATGCACCACAAGTTAGTACGAAACAAAGAAACTTTTAAAGAAACTGCAAACAGTAGGCTGGACACGGCCCCGTGTTCAGCGGGCACGGCCCCGTGTCCAGGCGTCTGTAACCCAAAATCTTCATTTTTCGTCCCGATTCCGAAAACCTGAAAATTTTTAGCCAAGTAGTTGCGGTTTCCCCCGAAAATGAAACCCTAAGTGTTGTTTTTCCCAAAACAAACCGTTTACCCTTCCAATTTCGTCTTTTTCGGTTCAAAAACAAGGGTTTGAGGTTTTAGTAGGAAATCGGACGAATCTATCAACAATACATGTATATTTACTTCCTACTACACTAATCTAAACTACTACTAACAGATTGCATCAAAAATTTGAAGTTCGATCCGGATGAACATGAAAACCCTAGATTTTTCCCCAATTTTTGATGTATTAACTACATGCAAGTAACTAATCTAACTACTAAAGATGATAGAATCATACCTTGATGTTGTTAAACGTGGGAGTGACGTCGAAAATCTGCGGAAAATCGCCTGGAACCAGAGCGTTTTCGGCAAAACGGGGCGTGTGGAATGAGGTAACTGTTATGAAAAGAGGGTTTTATCCCGACAGTTGCCTCGACACGGCCCCGTGTGCAGCGGACACGGCCTCGTGCCGAGCAAATTTTTTTTTGTGCTCGTGTGCATGCCCCTTTTTTCGAAAATGGTTAGAAGACTTACCGGTTTTTGATGTACACTCGCCTGTTCGTAACATGTTGGGTATGATGTTGATTTTATTCATTAACCGTTTGAAGCGAGATCTCCTCTTACTCATCCTCAATGGATCCTCGGTAGAGTTTTAGCCGTTGGCCATTGACTTTAAATGGTATCCCATTTCGAGCTTTAATTTCTACTGCACCGTGAGGAAAAACATGGGTGACGGAAAAAGGTCCTGACCACCTAGATTTTAGTTTTCCAGGAAATAATCGAAGTCGCGAATTAAACAATAGAACTTGATCTCCTACCCGAAATTCATTAGATTTAATATATTTATCATGTAAATTTTTCATTCTTTCTTTATAAATTTCAGAGTTAGAATATGCATAGTTCCTTAATTCGTCTAATTCATTCATTTGACAAAATCGATTTTTACCGGCAGTTTCTAAGTCTAAGTTTACATTTTTTATTGCCCAGTAGGCTCTGTGAGCTATTTCTACCGGCAAGTGACAACTTTTTCCATAGACGAGCTTATATGGGGTTGTGCCTATAGTGGTTTTATAAGCAGTTCGAAAGGCACATAAAGCATCGTCTAATTTGTCAGCCCATTCCTTTTTATTTAATCCTACGGTTTTTTCAAGTATCCGTTTTAAACCTCGGTTAGTCACTTCGGCTTGCCCATTTGTTTGAGGGTGATACGCTGTTGAGACCCGGTGATAGACCCCATACCTTGTTAATATTTTTTTTGAGTTGATGATTGCAAAAATGGGTACCTCTATCACTTATCAAAGCTTTTGGTGTTCTGAAACGAGAAAATAATTTTTTCAGAAATTTTACCACTACTCTTCCATCATTTATTGGAAGAGCTTCGGCCTCCGCCCATTTAGACAAATAATCGACTGCCACAAGTATATATTTGTTTCCTTTTGACAGTGGGAAAGGTCCCATAAAATCGAGTCCCCACACATCAAAAATTTCACAAACGAGAATGCCGTTTTGAGGCATTTCGTTTTTGGAAGAAATATTACCTGATCTTTGGCAAGCATCACATGTCTTTACAAGGTTTTGTGCATCCTTGTAAATGGTTGGCCAATAAAATCCTGAATCAAATACCTTTCGTGCGGTACTCGCGGCACCATGATGTCCTCCGTATGGACCTTCATGACAGTGACGGAGAATTCTTCGTGCTTCATTACCATGGACACACCTTCGGATGAGCTGGTCGGCACACATTTTGAAAAGATAAGGGTCTTCCCAAAAGTAATGCTTTACATCAGCAAAGAATTTCTTTCTTTGGTGATGCGGCCATCCTTTGGTGACTATACCGCTAGCTAGATAATTAGCGTAGTCGGCATACCATGGTTCTTGTCTACTTTCCATCATCTCCAAGGACTCTGTGGGAAATTTTTTGTTGATTTGCTCGTCCCTGGTCGCTTCCAAAGCTGGGTCTTCTAGGCGTGAAAGATGATCTGCAGCAATGTTTTCTGCTCCTCTTTTGTCCTTGATTTCGATGTCGAACTCTTGGAGGAGTAGAATCCATCTGATCAAACGGGGTTTTGCGTCTTGTTTCTTGAAGAGGTACCTGATAGCTGCATGGTCTGTATAGACTACAGTTTTAGAAAGAACAAGGTAAGAACGGAATTTATCAAAAGCAAACACCACTGCTAGTAATTCTTTTTCTGTAGTTGTATAATTTTCTTGTGCATCGTTAAGCGTTTTACTAGCATAATAGATTGGGTGGAAATGCTTTTCTTTTCTTTGTCCCAAGACTGCTCCAACGGCAAAGTCACTTGCATCACACATGATTTCGAAAGGGAATTTCCAATCGGGCGCTATCATGATAGGTGCATTGACTAGCATTTCCTTGAGGGTTAGAAATGCTTGATTGCATTCCTTATCAAAGATGAAGGGTGCATCTTTTTCAAGTAATTTTGTCAGAGGTCTTGAGATTTTTGAAAATTCCTTGGTAAACCTTCTATAAAATCCGGCATGCCCTAAGAAACTTCTGATTGCTCTCACGGAGGATGGTGGAGGTAATCGAGAAATAGTTTCTATTTTTGCTCGATTGACTTCCATTCCTTCGCTTGAGATTTTGTGACCGAGTACTATTCTCTCTGTTACCATGAAATGGCATTTTTCCCAGTTAAGGGCGAGGTTAGTTTCCTCACATCAGGATAGCATTCGTTCAAGATTATTGAGGCATTGGTCATATGAGTCTCCAAAGATAGAAAAGTCGTCCATGAAGACTTCCATTGTCTTTTCTGTCATATCATGAAAAATGGCTACCATACAACGTTGGAATGTTGCAGGTGCATTACATAGACCGAATGGCATGCGTCGATATGCGAAAGTTCCGTAGGGGCATGTGAAAGTTGTTTTCTCTTGGTCTTCTGGTGCTATCGGTATTTGAAAGTAACCTGAAAAACCATCTAAGAAACAATAAAATTTATGACCGGATAGCCGTTCTAACATTTGATCAATGAAGGGCAAAGGAAAGTGGTCTTTCCTTCTTGCTTCATTTAATCGTCTATAGTCTATACAAACTCTCCATCCTGTGACGGTCCTTGTTGGTATTAGTTCATTTTTCTCATTAGTTATTACCGTCATACCTCCTTTCTTTGGGACTACTTGGACGGGACTCACCGACGGACTATCGGAGATAGGGTAGATTAGTCCGGCGTCAAGTAGCTTGATGACTTCATTTTTAACCACTTCTTGTACATTGGGATTTACTCTTCGTTGTGGTTGAATTACTGTTTTGTAGTCATCATTCATTAAAATTTTGTGCGTGCACATGGAAGGACTTATTCCTTTAATATCTACAAGCTTCAAAGCTATCGCGTTTTTGTGTTTTTTAAGAAGATTAACTAATTTCTCTTTTTCTATGTTACTTAATTTAGAAGAAATAATTACAGGTAAACTACCATCTTTGTCTAGAAAAGCATATTCCAAACCTTTAGGAAGTTCTTTGAGCTCAATGGGTGGGTCTTTAGAAGACACCTTATTTTGTGGCTCATCTAGATCAAGAACCTTAAAGGTTCGTTCTATGGCGATTTCTTCTTCAACAAAGTGGTCATCTTCTTTAGTTGTATCGGGTGGTTCAGCTTCATCTTCAATTAGGGGGTCATTATTGCCAAAAGGATATTTCATTGAATGCTCAAGATCTATGCTCCTTTTGAATGCCCCTAACTGAAGAGGTAGATTGTTGAATTTCCGGTTTTTCAAAGCTTTATGAGTTTGTACAAAAGGTTTTCCCAAGACTAAAGTAGCGTAATCGAGGATGACAAAGTCGGTTGGGATTACCATTTGATTTGTTTGAACCAAAACATCTTCAACTACACCGATTGATTTTATTACTTTTCGATCGGATAGAAAAATGGGTATTTGAAGTGGAGTAAAGTCACTAATACTTAATTTTTCAAAAATGTAGTTAGGCATTATGTTAACACAAAGATCTTTATCAATGGTGATATTACTAATAAATGAATTTTGAAAGAAACATGGAACCGGTGTAATGTTAATTTCAAAAGGATCTTCTTTTATTAGCGAGGTTTGATCATTAGTTAACTTAACACTCACTATTTCTTTGATTTTAGCACTAGTGTTTAACTCTTTTAAAAACTTGGCATGAGGAGTTACTAAACAATGATTTTCGAAAGTAGGTGACAAGAGATTAATTTCTTCAAAATTAGACTCTTCTTGAATTTTAACATTATCGGACTCACCTTTTTCGTTGTTTAACTCATGTGTCGGTTTTTCACTTTCTTGTTCTTCCATTTTTACATCTTCAACTATCTCTACGTTATTATTAAAATTTAATTCTTCTCTTGCGCGGGATTCCTCTTCCCTTGCGCGAGATTCTTTTATGCAACGTTCGATAGTTTTAATGTGTTCTAATATCCTATTGGTCACTTCGGTGAGAGAAAACGAATTGGGATCCTCAAAGCTTGAATCCGGTTGTTCGATCCTTGGCTCCTCATAGTACTCATATGAAGTAGATGGTTCACACCATTGTCCTTCATTGTAAGTATATGATGGATAAGGGTCGAAACTTTGTTCTTCATAGTACTCGTATGAGGTGGGTTGTTCACGCCATGGTTCCTCATAATAAGTGTATGAAGGTGGTGGCTCATATCTTGAATCTTCAAAGTATGAATATGAAGGTTCATACCTTGGTTCATCAAAATATGAGTATGAGGGAGGAGGTTCATACCTGTGGTCTTCATAGGATGTGTATGAAGTTGATGGCTCGTACCTGGGCTCCTCATAGTAGTTGTATGAATTGGATGGTTGATATGAGTTATTATATTGTACCGAGCGTGTATTACGACAATTAGTGCAATAATTACCCCTATAATCATCCTCATCATAGGTGTAGTTGTACCCTCCTGAGTATTGATCCATAAGAATCACTCAGCAGACCACAACTGAGTCTCGGGACCAGAAAACAAAAATAATGACGGAAACAGAAGCTGGACACGGCCCCGTGTTCAGTGAACACGGCCCCGTGGTCAGGGTCTGTATCTGGGCGTTTTAATTAAAGTTACTGGTCACGTTGAGCACGGGGGCGTGTTCAGTGAGCACGGCCCCGTGTTCAGACTCTGTATGTGGGTATCTAACTAAAAATATGCAGCACGGGGGCGTGTTCAGTGAGCACGGCCCCGTGTTCAGGCTACTGTAAATGCAAACTAAACTAAAATGCAGAAAAATGTGCGCGCGTTTTAAAAAGGTTTTGAAAAATAGATTAGGCCGTCGATTTTAAGCTTTGTTAAAATCCTTGTGTCCCCGGCAACGACGCCAAAAACTTGATGTGCGTTAGCGTGTATATAATTTAGATGTATATTTAAGCCCTTTTTACACTTCTTAGCCAAGTTTTAAATTTATAAAACACGATATTCACTAACACTAAACACACATATGGGCAAGTGCACCCATCGTGGACGTAGTATAGTGTTGGTAAGATACCGAGGTCGTCCAAGGACACAAGAGCTTTGAGTACCGGTTTATCCTCAACGTCTAATCAAATCAAAAAGTTAGAAAAGGTTTTTAAACTAAGAAAATAAAAACTAACTAAATGCTGAAAAATAAAATAAAAATAAAAACAGATAGACAAGATGAATCACTTGGATCCGACTCGTGTATTAGTATAACCTTTGATTATTTTTTCACTTTTGCACTTGTTTAAGAGATTATCTTAGTTATTGTAGTAGGCCCCTCTTTTGAAGGCGACGTTACCCTCAACCCAGTAGTTTGAGTCAGCAAGGATACAATCCTAAAGGGTTGGATTATTGGAAGATAATGAATTAAGTTATTAATGCAAATTATGGTAGGCCCCGCTTTTGGCGGTGGCGTTACCCTCGGCTAAGTAGTCTGAGTCAGCAGGGATACAGTCCTAAATAGCCGGGTTATAGTATTAATAGTAGTTAACTTATGAGGGGGTCAAAGAGTTTGGATCCCCGCCATCCAATACCTATGGGCATTGAAGGAGATCCTACTAAATTTGACCCAGGTCCCTTGCAGGACCTCTAAACGCTGAACAAGGGCAAGACCCTTACCAAACCGTTCCCTTAACCCCCGACCAGGTAGCCAACATACCTCCATATAGACCGTGGAGATATGAATGGTGAAAATCTTTTATTTTATATAGACAGTAAAATAATGCCAAGACACCACGGACAAACGATAAAGAAAGATCACCTTCAACATAAGCAACTAGTTATTAAAGTCATTAATACAAAACCAAATAAAAAGTGCAAAAGATTAAAAATAAAAAGTATTATACTAAACACTTGTCTTCACCAAGTGATGTAAGAGACTTAGGCAAACATGGCCTTGATTGTCAAGAACTCTTACTATCAATCTTGGATCCCGAGACGACTCACACACTCTACGATGGACAATGGATGATGGTGGTGGATGATGGTGTTATGGTGGTGGTTTGTGGTGGATGAAGTGTGAGAGAGGTGGTGTGCCAAGGGATGAGTTGAAATGAAACCAAGCACTCATATTTATAGGCTGAACAGAAGGCTGGGCACGGCCCCGTGTCCACTGGACACGCCCCCGTGCCCGTCTGACACTCTCTCTCTTCATTAATTCTAATTCGCAATTACAATTAATGCGTCTGCTGTACTTTCGCCACGCCCCTGTGCTCACTGGACACGGCCCCGTGGTGGGCAATAGAAGCTTCTATAGGTTTGTCTTTTCTGCTACTTCTTGGGCACGGCCCCGTGCTGGCTGAGCACGGGGCGTGTTCAGTCTTCTGTTTTCTCTTCTTTGCTTGGGAGGATGCCGTTGAGGTTTCGGGCAGTCCACTTTTGTTCCTTTTCTTGTATTTATGTTAGAATTAGCTGTCTTTTTTGCTTCTTTTGTGAATTTGAGCTCGTTTCATCCTGAAAATACAAAAGAAAGACAAAAACACTCTTTTTCCAACATTAGTACTTAAAAAGGGTTAGTTTTATGCCTCATATCCTTTGAGTCGCTTAAGCCAGCTGCATAAGCGTACCCAAAGCAAGCTCTAAATGGCTCACAGTAGCGTCTCGGCAAAGCCACTTCAGCAAAAAAGACGGCGCCTGAAACGACTCAGCACCGCTACAACCATTTCTCACACGTGGCACGCCCTGATTGGTTCATCCTCACACGTCTTTAGAAACGGTAGAAGTACTTTGGCGGCGCATGAAGCTGCTTGGGAAGCCGCTACATCGGGCTAATTTTGGAAAGTTAAAATGGCTTCTGTCACCAATCTCAGATCCAAAAGAAAGCACGGATTTATTCATACGAATACCAAGAACAATTACAATGAAATGATTAACCAGTCATCACAGATTGACTAGTGAATCATATGTTTGAACAAGATCAAAAGCAGAAACAATAAAGCCCTAAACTCTCATGTATTTTACTTGTGAGGAACAAAGAGGAAAAAGGACTGAAGGACAGAGATGAGAGCTGAGTTGATGATGGATGACAAAGACTGGAGCCTCTTTATGCCTGTGCACAACCCTAGAAGGAGGATAGCTGGAGCCCAGCAGGAGCAGCCCAATAGCAGCGACCAGAAGGGAGCAGCCCAAATGAACAAGACCAAGGCAACCTCAAAACCAAAGAATAAAACGGGTATTAGAAATAAAAGGAACAAAAATAAAGAGCCATGGCACATTTTATACTTCTATTTTAACACCCCCCCCCCCTTCTGTTTAAATGTGCAAAAAGGTTTATAAGACCTAGAGACTTACACATATTCGAATGAGCTTTTGGTAGGAGGCCTTTAGTGAATAGGTCTGCAAGCTGATTTTCTGTCTTGATTTCATGAGTTTTGATCAGGCCCGAAGCTATCTTTTCTCGCAGGAAGAATAGGTCGACCTCAAAGTGCTTGGTTTTGTCATGAAATACTGGGTTTGCGGCAATAGACAGGGCAGCGGAGCTATCACATTTTAAAGTAACAGGAATAGTAACATCAACTTGGAGTTCACGAAGGATATTTATTAGCCATAATACTTCACAAGTTGCACTACATATGGATCTATATTCTGCCTCGGCAGACGATCTGGATACAACACTCTATTTCTTGCTTTTCCAAGAAACAAAAGAACCACCAAGGAAAATACAAAAGCCAGTGACAGACCTTCTGTTGTCAATACATTTTGCCCAATCAGAATCTGTGAAGGCTGTTAGGTGAAAAGACTTGTTTTTTTTAAACATAATCCCGGTTTCCGGGGCACCTTTTAGGTACCCCAACACTTTTAATGCAATCTGAGTGTGTGCCTCAGTTGGTTTGTGCATAAATTGAGATAAATAATGTACTGAATAAGCTATGTCAGGTCGAGTGCGCGACAAATAAATTAGCTTACCAACCAATTTTTGATATTGTGTAATGTTAACATCGTTGGTTTCCTTTTTTCTTAAATTGGTTAGAACATGATTTTGTTCTATGGGACAACTAAGTGGTTTGCTCCCACTCATCCCATATTCATTTAATAAGTCCATGCAATACTTTCTTTGTGAAAGGCACACACCATTATTGGTTTTTATAACTTCGATTCCAAGGAAGAATTTCAACAACCCAAGATCTTTGATCAGAAATTCAGTTTTTAAAAACTCTTTAACCTCATTAACCTCCCCTTCATTATTCCCGGTTAGAACAATATCATCGAGGTAGACAAGTAGGACAATAAAGACCTCCCCTTTTGACATGACAAACATAGAATGATCACATTTGGACTGAACAAACCCAATTTTAACTAAGACTTGAACAAGTCTTTCATTCCACATACGTGGGAAATGTTTTAGGCCATATAAGGACTTGTTCAACCTGCAGGCTTTGTTTTGCTGTTTGACACTTAAGCCATCAGGAAGATTCATGTAGACTTCTTCCTTAAGGGGTCCATAAAGAAAGGCATTATTAACATCAAGTTGATACAACGGCCAATTCTTCTAGACAGATAAACTTATAACACATCTAACAGTGACCATTTTAACACTAGGGGAAAATGTTTCCTCAAAATCGATACCTTCTCGTTGGTTAAACCCTTTAGCAACGAGTCTGGCCTTAAACCAATCGATCTTACCCGTGGATTTATATTTGACTTTGAACACCCACTTACACCCTATGGGTTTTTTTCCACTAGGTAGATCGACTATATCCCAGGTGTTGTTTCTATGAAGGGTTGATCATTCATCATTCATAGCATCAACCCATCTATTATCCTTAAGTGCATCCTTATAAGTGCTTGGTTCAGTGATTTTGTTAACATTGGCAACAAAACAAATATTTTCACTAGGTAAGTTTGAGTAATCAACGAATTTGTCATAACTATACTTAGCATGTCCAACCACAAAATCATTAAATCTTTTTGGAGCAGACACAGATGTTGGATCGTCCGGTGACCCTAAACAATCAGTATGAGCAGTTCATCATCTGATACAAAGGTGGAATCAATGTAAAAGATGTCAAACACAACTTGTTCCTCTAATTTCCTTCTTATATTGATATCCTGAGCTTTTACACAATTCTGACAAAATTTTGGCAGCACCTCGGCTCAACAACACTAATTCCGTATGAAATGAACTACACAGATCAGGTATTCATAGAGGTTTAATTCCGCACGAAACTAACTCATACAGAATTACATGTTCATACGGAATTAGTTAATTCCGGGAGGAATTACCTAATTTCTCATGAAACGTTAAGTCCGTTTGAAATGATACATAACCATTTCATGCAGAATTACCCTTCAACCTGTTTTCTCGTTTTACGTGCCCTAATCTATACTATACAATACAAGACTCTATAAAGACGAAGTTAACAGACATCAGTGCACCAACAGACTCCCCCTTGGATGTTGACGAAGTGTTTAGCATCTTGTCTTCACTCTTTAGTCTTGAATTCTCGTTCTCTGCCCAAATTGTCTTGAACTTGTAAAGCATTTTTCAATCTTCAACGTTCAATCTCCCCTTTGAATGTTGATTCCAGAATTCTGACTCACCCTTTCGCAGACTCCCCCTCTCGATAAGCTGGGACTTGAATTTCTGGTTCAAACTTTAACATTTCTTTGCCATGGGGATTTTGACTCTTGTTACCTGTTTCTCAAACATATAACATTACAATCTATACACTCTTAAACACTATATAACTGGTCATCAGTTTTAGAAATCCACTCAAGTATTCATGTCCAAGTTAATGACCCTGATTACTCAATTTATCTACCAAGTCCAACTTAATGACCTTGGTTGATCTGTGACAAAACAAGCTGATTTTGTTCAAACATTTTCAAACATTTTCTGAAAATTACAAGTTTCAAATTAATGAACTTGATTTAGACTTTCCATCTTTTAGGTTTAACATATGAAGCTCCCAACTCATCATCCAGCTTAGAATCTTTCTACATCTGCTCCAATCTTCTTAATCTGAAGATCAACTTTCCACTTTGGTTTGTCGGAAAATAAAGCAGAAATGAAAAATCTTTTTGGATTTTTGAATAAACTTTCTAAACTAGGAAATGAATTACAGAAACTTAAATGAAGAATGTAATGAAAGTAAACTATTTACAAACATATTTTTGGTGAGCGTGTTAGGGATTCATATCAGCTAATTGACAAGTTACTAGCACCGTTAAGCTTGATAACATACTAAGCTTTAAACAATTCACGTAGATTGTCGATATGCTGATCCTCTTAAATTCTCATACAAACTTCAATCTGTTCAGGATACGATTTAGATGAATTAAAGAACTAAAACTTATATGTGTGTCCCACCTCTTGAATATACTCCCGTATCCAAATCCCAATATTCAGTCTTACACGTGAGTATACCACAGATGATATCTGTAAAAGGGTTAGATGCGAAACCATGAGAGCTAAGGTTAGAACTTCCGTTCAGCAGAGAGATGACGGTTCAACTTAAGGTGTGTTCCCTTTAGAGAATCTTTTCTTCAACAGCACATGATTAGCATTTTTTCAATGTTTCATCATTTTTTATGCTGAGGGCGGTGCTATGTTTCAAGCAATGCAGAAAGTATTATACGGGGACTAGGCCATTGCTTCCGCAAAATCAGAAGTCCCGGGACAATACCCCAGATATCACTGAGTATAAAGACCTAGTATCTCAGAAAGAGGGACCTTTCAAACAAGATTTCAGGGGTTACCTATATATTCAAAAGTTGTTCCCCACAAAATAAGCAAGTTTGAAATTTAAGTTTATATCCCAAACAAGATTTACTGAATCTATAAAAACCTATCGACATATCATCAGCAAGACTGTTTAAAAACTTTAGACTTTATAAATCTTTAGCGTGCCGTAACTGTCAAGCCGATGTACTATCATTTTCCCTTTTTACACAAACTCTTTTCAGTTTTCTAATGTTTTTGGATTTTGAAATTTTCTCATCTTTTTGGATTTTTGAATTTTTTACTGTTTTTGTATTTTCTAAAAACCTATAATACTCCCCCTATATACTAAAACATGTAAAAATCGACAAACCATTGCAGATTGTTTCTCAACATCATCATCTACAATGTCATCCTCATCAACGCCGATAATTCCATCCAACACCGAAAGAAGCTTCATACCATTTAATTTTAGAAGATATTTAAAACGAGTTTTGTCAAAAGCTTTGGTATGTAAATCAGCTTTCTGTTCGTCAGTGTGGATTTTCTCAATTCATATCAACTTCTTCTCGAAGCAATCTCGGATGAAGTGATGACGGATTTCTATATGTTTCGTTTTAGCGTGATGAACAGGATTTTTCGTTATACTTATTGCTGCCTCATTACCAACAATATAGGGGTGTTAAGAAATTGCAAACCGTAGTCGCGCATCTGTTGCTGGATCCACAAGATCTGAGAGCAGCAACTGCTAGCAGATTCATACTCCGCTTCACATGTGGATAGAGCCACAGAGATCTGCTTCTTACATTGCCAGGTGACCAAACGAGGTCCAAAGAACTGACAACCCGTTGTTGTTGATTTTGCATTAACTTTGCAGCTTCTGTAGTCGGAATCAGAATACCCTTCGAGCGTGAAATCACCTGTTTTTGGAATACCACAACCCCAATGTTGGAGTTCCTTTCAGGTAGCGTAATATCCGTTTCACAATCACCATATGTGATGCTCTGGGGCTTGACTGAAACCGTGCTGCGAGGCACGTTAGATACATGATATCGGGTCTTGAAGCAGTTAAGTACATCAACGAACCAATCATGGAATGATATGTCGTTTCATCTACCCTATCTCCGGTGAGATCTGGGTTTATCCCATGATTTGTCGCTAGAGCGGTTGAAGCTAGAGTAGATCCTGACATCCCAAATTTCTCTAAGATATCATGAACATACTTCGTCTGATGAATGAAAATCCCTCAGGTAGTTGTTCAACTTGAAGTCCCAAAAAGAATTTCATCTCCCCCATCGATGACATTTTGAATTTTTGCTTCATAACTGATTCAAAATCTTTACACAGTTTTTCATTCGTTGACCCAACTATAATGTTATCCACGTATATCTGAACGATCAGAAGATGTCCGTCGACTTCTTTGGTGAAGAGAGTGGCATCCACTTTTCCACGGATGAAGCTGTTGGCTAGTAGGTGTTGAGACAAAGTCTCGTACCAAGCTCTCGAGGCCTGGTGTAAACCATACAGCGCTTTGTCCAGCAAATAAACCTTGTTTTTGTGGATTGGGTCGGTGAAGCCCGGTCGCTGTCCGACATATACCTCCTCTTTAACCTTCCCGTAAAGAAACGCCAATTTCACATCTAACTGAAACACTTTGAAGTTTTTCCATGATGCAAATGCCAGAAAGATTCTAATTGCTTCTAGTCTAGCCACTGGAGCATAAACTTCTGTGAAATCAATATCCTTCTGCTGACTAAAGCCCTGAACAACGAGTCGAGCTTTGTTTCGAACAACTACTCCTCGGTCATCTCTCTTGTATTTTAATACCCATTTTGTGTTAATTTTCCTGTGACCATCCGGAAAATCTACTAACTTCCACACTCCTAACTTCTCAAACTGACTCAATTCTTCTTGGATAGCATTGACCCAAGAATCTTTAGTTAACGCCTCTTTGTATGTCCTTGGTTCGATCTGCGAAATAAAACAACTGACTGAAAAATCAGTTTGTAAAGAAGCAATTGTAGAATAGAAACAAGTAAGCCCTTGGTCAATTTGACGTCTTGTGCGAACGCCTGATTGTAATTCTCCTATGATCAATTCCTCTGGATGATATGAAAGTGTTCTTGGCATAACCTCGCATGGAACATCTACCTCGCCTTCCAAATTTGTAATATTCTGGTTTACATCTTGTTCACCAACTGGATTTGTTTGACTTGAAATCTGGATCTGCTCCCCCTCAGAGTCTGAATCTCAACGTTCAATTACTGGTCTATCATTAGATTCTTGATTTTCATTGACTGCCGCCTGATTCTCAGGAGCTTGTTCCGAAGATTGTTGAATTTCATAATGTTCACCAGCATTGCTTGGACCGGCTTCATCATCATTTGAAGTTTGCCGTGGTCGCCTCGAATACTCAGCTGGAAATCTTTCTCCTGATGACTCATAATCTCTCAGAATATCCAATTCGTCAAAGAACTCTAGTTCTTCTTCTGCTTCTACTTCCATGTCAAACGAATCCCACAGAGTATCATAGTTAAATCGCCATGAGTCACCTGGGTTCTGCGGTGGCATTATGTAACCTTGACATTCAACATTTGGTGCTTCAATAATCCGCTTCAAGCTTGAACAAAGACACGTCTTAATGGACTTGAATAGCCAATGAATATGCCTTCGATCCTTTTTGGACCAAATTTACCAAAAGGCTCTAGAACTGTACAGGGAGACCCAAATGGTTCTAAATACTTCAGGTTCGGCTTGCGGTTATCGATCAGCTCGAAACATGTATTGTTGAATTTCTTTACAGTAAGAACCCTGTTGAGAGTATAGCACGCGGCTGACACTGCTTCTGCCCAAAAATTGATTGGTAGCTTTGAATCAGCAAGCATCGTTCTAGCCGTTTCGATTAGAATCCTGTTCTTTCGTTCTGCCATTCCATTTTGCTGCGGAGTGTAAGGAGCACTAAATTCTTGCAGTATACCTCTCTCATCACAGTACTCTTCCATCTTGCTATTCTTAAACTCAGTACCATTATCACTCCTGATTCTTCTGATCCTGGCTTGGTACAAGTTTTCAATCTTTCTGAATAATGCCATCAAGCTTTCAAACGTCTCATCTTTCGACTTCAAAAAAGATACCTAAGAAAATCTGGAATAATCATCAGTAACTACAAGACAATAGAGATCCCCAGTGATGCTTTTAACGTTCATTGGACCAAAAAGATCCATATGAAGTCTCTCTAAAGGTCTCGAAACTGAATTGACTTGCTTTTGAGAATGAGACTTCTTCTTCTGCTTTCCTTTGACACAACTAATGCACTCCCCTTCCAGATGAAAACCTTTAATATGAACACCAGTAACCAAATCATTGTGCACCAGGTGATTCATTTTTTCGCAAATGTATGTGACCCATTTTCCGGTGCCACAACTATGATTCTTTCTCTGTCGCTCTAGACATAAAACAATGAGCCTGGCCCGTAGTTGTAGTAGCAACACTCATGTCCAACACGTACAGATAATTGACTCTTGGTGCTCTCATAATAATCCATTCTTCGGGAACAACAAATCCAGGCTTCAAGATCAAACACTCTTTGTCGATGAAGTGAGTTGTATAGATCCTATCACAAATTTGCGAAATACTCAGCAAATTGTTCTCCAGCTCGGCAATGTAATTCACTCTCTCAAACGTTACAATCCCATTGGATAACGTTCCTTCTCCAATTATCCTACCTCCTTGATTACCAGCAAAACCTACATAACCTCCATTAAAACTTCTAACATCATACAACAAAGCTGTTTTCCCTGTCATGTGCCGAGAAGCTCCACTATCCATAATTCATCTTGAAACGGATCTCGGAAGCTCCTGCACAAATCACAAACACTTAGTTAGTTTTGGATGCCACCCAAGCCTCTTTTGACTCAGGTAGCTGGACATTAATGATAGTTCTTTTGATTATCAAAGGTGGAAAATTTTTATCATTCATAAAGCTTTCTTCTGACCCAACCTCAAACTCTTTGTATAAGAAAAACTCATCCTTTTGAGGTTGACCAGATGGTTGGTCTTTCTTCATCACCCATTTCTTTACAGAAATTGATTTTTCTTTTTTCAGAAACCTTTGGTGGTAAAGGAACATTCATCTTTACCGGTGTGGTAGAAGATGATTGTTTTTCCATCTCAGAAACCTTTGGTTTTGGAGAACTTGATTTCTTCTCAACAACTTTTGGCTTCCATGTTTGTTGAGGTGACGCAACCCGTTTGTAAAATTTGTCGTTTTTTAGTTACCATATTTTTAACAGGTTCAGTGTTGACTTTGGTGTTATCATTTTTCAAAACCTTTTTCTCAACAATCAACGGAGCTTCTCCTTTCACATCAATTTTCTTTTTCTGAATCTCAACAACTTCAGTCTTAGACTTCAAGTTGGTACACTTTCGTGCAATATGTCCAACTTGATTGCATTTGAAGCATGTTCGGATGTCAGCTACCCGACTTGTGCCTTCAGACTGAGGCTGTGAGGCCTTTTTCTCAAAGAGCTCTTTGTTTGATTTTGAAAAGATTTTAGATTCTTCATCAGAAAGTGAACTCGAACTCGAGCTTTTCACAAACACTTTCTTCCAACAAACCTTTTGTTTTGACCATTCTTTTTCTGATAAGTCTTACCACCCTGATAACCACCCGACCATCGATTTTGATTGTTGTTATAAAAACGCGGTGGAACCACAGGCTTCTTGTTGTAAGCTTTATCTTTTTTAAAATTCATTTGTCTTTTTGTTTGATTTAAGCTTTTCACTTCAGACAGTTCAACTTCAATCAATTTGAACACATTTGTTAATTTGGCAACATTAACATTCTCCAGTGGAAACTCAGAATCCGAATACAACTTATCCGATCCCGACATCTTGTACATGACAAGAGTAGGTTCTTAATTTAAATTGTTTTTGGACTTTGGCTTCGAAATGTATTTGTCCAAGAAACATTCATCTTCCTCAGTAGTGTCATTGTCATTTTTTCAAAACATTTTCAGCCATGCTTTTAACAATCTCAGATTGGACACTATCCTCATCGGAAGATGAAGTGAATGTGACATCAATCGTGTCCGGAAGTTTCACTTCCTTATCATCATCATCATTAACCAACCCTGATTGTTTTTTCGAATAATTGTTTAGAACCGGCGGCGGAACTTGATGATAACCCACCCCTGTTCCATCCGAAAAGACATCTTCGCCTGCTTTGTTTTTCCCGATGGGTTTGGGAACAATGTGTTGCAAAACAAAGCTTGCGGAGTTGTAACTTTTCAATTTCAACTTTTCAATTTTAGCTTCTTCAAACTGAAGCTTCAACTTTGCAATTTCATCCAGTTGCTGGTTGATTAACTCTTCTTTCACCCTAAGAACTCCCGACAGATGAAGATTTTCCTTTGTTGTCTTACCATTTCTTTCGTCAGAATCTTTAACCGTTCGTTTTAGCTTCTCAAATTTTTCTGAAATCTGACGATTTTCAAGAACTAACTCTTCGTTTTCTTTCCTAACTTTTTCTTTGTCAATTTTATCATTTTCAATTTTGTCAGTTAATTCTTTTAATCTGTCGTTCGAAGTTTTCAACAATTTATCACGGTTAAGGATCTGATCCTCCACACTTCTGACTCTACCAGTCAGATCTTCAACTTTCTTACCACTGAGGTAACTGATTGAACTACAAACTTTGCACTCTTTCATGCAATTTTTGCAGTCGTTGTCACCTTTGACTTTCTTACCTGACTCGTGAGTATCATTTGAACTGACATGGCTTTTAGACTCAGATTCAGACTTAGAGTCTACCTCAAGTTCCTTAGCAGCCAGCACTTTGTCAACCATCTTTCCCAAGTTTTCAGCTGTCAATTCCTGTGACGTATCAATGATTCCATCATCAATCTTCTTTGGCTGCTGCTCTTTCTCTTTCTCTATTTCTTTTTCTTTTTCTTTCTCTTCTCCACCTCCCCACCATAATTTTTGCCAACCCTCTTCTTCTTTAGCAATTTGTTGAATCATGGTATCAAGATTGAGGGTCTTTGAATCAATAGCAATGTTTCCCATGGGGTCAAGATAACATTCTCTGTCTGCATCCCATCTCTTTGCCCTTTTAGCTTCAGTGATAATAGAAGATATTCTGATCATCCTGGTTTGAGCTTTCATCTTTCTATTGACATACTTCTCTTTTTCATTTCTGGTGTCTTTAAAAGGAACAGGCTCAACAGATCTTGCCATAAACGCATATCCAACCGCATCCTCCTCTGGTAACAATCCACTCCAGTCAAATCCTTCGTTGTCATGAATCACAGTGAGAGCTCTGGATTTTTCTTCAAGTTGTTTCATTTTGGACGATTCTGATTTATTCTAATGATGGATTGTTTTCTTGTAGCAATCTTCTCGAAATGAATTTTCAGAATCATCAGCATAAGCATTTCGGCACTCTCTTTTAAAATGACCTTTCTGTTTACACTTGAAACATGTCACTTTTGACTTGTCAAAGCGTAACTTGGTAGATGGTCCACCAATAGACTTTCTTCCTGTAATCTCCATGAATCGTTGTGCCCGTCTCACAGCACTGGCCATACACCACCTTATGTCGATCAACTCCATTTCCTCAGGGTCTATTTGATCGTAGTCTTCCTTTGTTAGGTTGGTGTTGCCTATCTTGCCTGCCACAAGACTCTCATACGACTCTAGCACAGAAGGTAAGAACACCATCTGCTGCTTTGCAGATTCCTCGCTGAAGTTTTGAGCGTTCTTTAAATCCACAGCGATGTTGCATTGAAATAAGTTCTTTGATGCAGATTGGCTTGAAGTTGATGAAGAACCACTGTGAAAACCACTGTTTGAACTCTCTTTACTTGATGTGTTGGAATTTTCAGCAGAAAAAGCTGTCTTGGGAGACACGTTCTTGGGAATCATACTTTTTAGATAGTACAGCTCCAAGTTCTGTTGATATGACGAATGATTGACTTTATTTGTTTTCTTTATCTCCAGCTCGTGACTCTCCAGTCTTTCAATCAACAAATCAACCGTAAGATCCTCAGACTTGATTGTATTCTTGAACATCAACGCAAAGTATTGCCAATCCATCTCATCTGGCAATGAGTCAAACAATTTGTCGACTAATTCTTCTCGAGAATAGATAATTCCATGTCTCGCCAGCTCCAACTTCAAGTGCCCGAACCTCTCAATCATCTTAGAAACAGATTCATTTTTAAACAACCAAATAAATCAAACTCTTTTCTTAATAGTTTCTTTTTGTTTTTTACTATTTAAGCACTTCCCAAGCATTTCACTTTTAACTTTTCCCAAAGCTCTGAAGAATTTTTGTACTCAATCAGAGATATTATGTCTTCTCTGACAGACTGATACAACAGTGCGATGCATTTTTGCTCAGCGACAAAATTCTTTATATCTTCAGTGTGCGTTAGATTTTCACCACGTTGTCCTCCATCATGATATCCATTCTTTAGACTTTTCCAGCTAGGATACGCAAATGCCTTTAACCACTCTTCAAATTTCTTGGCCCACCAACTATAATCTTCTATCGCCATCAACTTTGGAGGCTTGTTATATGTGCCGTATGCACTTTCCACGCTTAAGGCATCCGACAAAGTTTTCTTCGCACTCGGAGTGTTCTCATTGGTATTGCTTGAAGTATCATCTCCGGTGTTTCCAGCAAAGGCATACATATCACTGAAAGGATTCATGAACTCGTCCATCTTTCTCGTACCTGAAAAATCAACAAACACTTAGAAAATTTTTTGGAATTTTCAAAAATTGACTTTCAAACGAAATTACTTTGAGTGGTATAGCTTCAAACGAAATTACCCACTCAGTCCTTTCACACGAAATCACAGACTTCACACGAGATTACTGATTTCGTACGGAATTATCACTTTTCAAAAGAAATTATCAAGTAATGTCTAATTCCGTGCGGAATTAGATCAACTTCAAACGAAATTAGACTCTTTGAAACGAAATTAGGTGATTTGATACGGAATTAGTAATTCCGTGTGAACTCAACAGCAAATTTCAAGCCAAATTAAGTTTTGTTGGCTAATTCCGTGCGGAATTAGGATATCTGTTCAAACGGAATTACTATGACGTCATCATTTTTCGATCAGTTTTCAAGCGGAATTAAAGATTTTGTCCAATTTTGATCAAATTAAGGTCCAAATCTTTCAAGGATTAGTTAAAAGTATGTTTCACTTGATATATGTGAATCTCAGGCCATTTGAACCGTTAAATCTAGTTCAAATCAGAAAAGAAGATGTAGAAGAGAGAGAATCCAATGAAATCAAGCTGAATTGGTATGAACTCCTCGTCCTGAGCTCTGATACCACTTGTTGGATCGTCCGGTGACCCTAAACAGTCAGTATGAGCAGTTCATCATCTGATACAAAGGCGGAATGAATGTAAAAGATGTCAAACACAACTTGTTCCTCTAATTTCCTTCTTATATTGATCTCCTGAGCTTTTACCCAATTCTGACAAAATTTTGGCAGCACCTCGGCTCAACAACACTAATTCCGTATGAAATGAACTAAATAGATCAGTAATTTATAGAGGTTTGATTCCGCATGAAACTAACTCATACGGAATTACATGTTCATACGGAATTAGTTAATTTCGTGCGGAATTACCTAATTTCGCATGAAACATTAATTCCTTTTGAAATGATACATAACCATTTCATACGGAATTACCCTTCAACCTGTTTTCTCATTTGGCGTGCCCTGATCTATACTATACAATACAAGACTCTATAAAGACGAAGTTAACATACATCAGTGCACCAACAACAGATCTGGATGATCTCCTAGTAGTTTGAGTACCCTCAGGAAGGTTTGATTCATCATTGCCACTGCTTGACTCATCCCTCACAGGATCAGACTCAACACTTGTGGACTCATGGCTGTTAGACACACCATCAGATCCTAAGGACTGATGTGCATCGCTCACAACAGTGGATTCAACCTCATCACTGTGTTGCTGAGTCTCAGCAGGCGAATTAATGACGCCCTTCTCTTCGTCATCGGGATTTGTATCACTTGAAGTTTCAAAGTTGTCAAAAAAGTTTAGCTGGTTTAAAAGGTTTGTATTGATTTGAACAGGATAATTATTTTTGAAAGGGAAAACTATTTCATGAAAGCTCACATCTCTAGAGAAAATGAATTTCTTTTGGTCTAAACTCCAGACCTTATATCCCTTTTTAAAGTTAGAGTACCCCATGAAAACACATTTTTCAGCTCGTTCCTCAAGTTTATCAGAGTTGTCTAAAACAGCGAAAAAACAAAGACAGCCAAAAACTTTCAAGTGATCAAGAGAAGGTTTGAACCCAAACAACATTTCATAAGGAGAACTACAAAGTAGCACAGAAGAAGGAAGACTGTTAATTAAGTAAGAAGCAGTAAGCACACATTCAGACCAGTATTTAAGAGGGACTTTTGACTGAAATAATAAAGCTCTTGCAACATTTAACAGGTGACTATGTTTTCTCTCCACAACACCATTTTGTTGTGGGGTATACGTACATGAGGTTTGATGTATGATTCCTTTAGTTTTAACAAAATCAGACATTTGAGAGTTAATGAACTCTGAAGCATTATCACTCCTAATGACTTTAATGTTAACTTCAAATTGGGTTTTGACAAGATTGTAAAAACTTTGTATATTTTCAAAGACTTCATATTTGGACTTCATTAAATAGACCCATACGGATCTGGTAAAGTCATCAACTACAGTGAGAAAATAATTGTACCCTCCTATGCTAGTAACTTTGTATCGACCCCAAACATCCATGTGTACCCGATCCCCTACTTTAGTTGACATGTGGTCACTTAGAGGAAAAGGTACCTTGTGTTGTTTGGCCTTGGGTCAGATGTAACAAGGGTTTGTATTATTAGACTCAGATTTAATTTGTAAAATTTTTAACACTTGTTCAGCAGGGTGACCCAGTCTAGAGTGCCAGAGCTTTATGTTTTCAGTCTTACTCAAGCAAGAGAAAGTAGGTCCTAGGGAGTTACCACAAAAAATAAACCCTCAGTTTGTCTACCAGTCACCAGGGTTTTCTTTGAGCATAAATCCTAAATGTAGCAAGTGTTTTCATCAAATATGACTCTAAGTTTGTTGTCTTTAGCTAGCTTATACACATAAATGAGGTTCACGTAGTATTCAGGCACAACAAACACATCTTTCAAGATCACATAATTTGTTAGCTTAAAACATCCAGTTTTAGTGACTTTAGCATCTGTCCCATTGGGATGCTTAATAGTTATATTATATTCAGAAACATCAACCAAGTTGAACATATTTTCACTAGACATAACCATATGTTGGTTTGCACCAGAATCAATGATCCAATTCAGATTCTTTGTTGTAGAGCCTATAGAGTTAAAACAGAAAAAAATTTTGCAGTTTCCAAAAGATGAGAGGGAATTAAAGCATTTACCAACTACATTGGACTTATTAGTGTCTTCTGTTTTATTTTCATTCAGTAACCCTAGCAACTTAGAAAACTGATCAGCAGACAGAGTATTCAAGGAACTAGTACCTTTATCACACACAGAGTTATTCACAGAAGGGCCATTACTGTTATTAGCAGAACTATTAGACCTAGACCATTGACCATTTTGATTAGGTTTTTGTCTATAATTGGTAGGATAGCCATGCAGCTCAAAACATGTAGGATCGTTTTCGGACCCGAACGAGTCGGTCAGAAGTGTTTATCTCAATACAAAAGGCGAAAACAGTCGTATCAAGTTCAATTCAGTACAGAAATCACTTTAACTGTCAATTTGATTGATATAATGACGTTTTACAGCGTGACGACACTTCGGCAACACTTCGTTGCTCTGACCGGAAAACTCTTAACTGATTTCGCTTGGAATGGCCTATATATAGGCGTTGTGATTCTGCTTGAACATGACCATGTTCATTTCAAGCGGAATTACCATAAATGATTCAAGTGAAATCAGTATTATAAACTCAAGCGGAATTAGAGCAATTTTGATTTCGCTTGAAATGACCTGGTGTCATTTCAAGCGGAATCACCTCTAATTCACACTTTCTTGTTTTCCGTGCCCTGATCTAACTAGTTCTATACAAGACTCGATACAAGACGAAGTCGACAGACGCATGCACCAACAAACTCCCCCTTGAATGTTGACGCGTCTTAAAGTGTCGAGTCTTTGCATCTTCAGTCTTTATCAGCCTTTGGGCTTCTCTTCGAAGTATCTTACACTCAAAATATTCTCAAATCTTCTCTCTTCTCTTTCTATCACCATCAGACTCTCAGCGAACAAATAATCTTTAATCTCAGAATCGCAATCTGGCTCTATCTACTCTTGATCAGATCTCTTGATTCATTAAGATCATCAGCACCAGCATTCTCAGAATCAGAACCTGGCTCTTTGTCATTCAGACTCCCCCTCTCAGTAAGCTGGGATCGTAGTCTGGCTTTCACAGGCTCACAAGATCACCTATCTCTTATCCTTTTTCCTGCACAATTCGCTACCCAAAAATAAATTTTCTGATGACCACTCATGGATAAGATATTCAAACAATGATTTTACAATGTAAATCTTTGATGAACCATTTGCAGAAATTATTATTTTCCTTTTCAAAACACACTCTCCCAAACCATTTGTTCATCATGTCAAGCACTTGGAATTTTGAAAATCAGTTTTCCAACATCAGTTGTCGAAATTATTTTTGTATTTTTCAAAATTTATGTCAAAACACACTAAAATCTTTTTGGATTTTTGAATGAAATAAAATTGTAATAATGAAATATTTACAAACAAAAATTTTTGTGAGTTTGTGTAAGAGGATCATATCAGTTTTTGAGACAAATCACCAACACCGTTAAGCTTGATTTCATATTAAGTTCTAAACAATTCACCTAGATTGTCAGTATACTGATCCACTAAAATTTTCACACAAAGTTCAAATGTTTCAAGATACGAGATTAATGTTTTAAGAACTTAATCTTATTCGCGTGTCCCACCACTTGAATATACTCCCGTATCCAGATCCCAATATTCAGTCTTACAGGTGAGTATACCTAGATGATATCTGTAAAGGGTTAAATGCGAAACCGTGAGAGCTCAGGTCAGAACTTCTGTTCAGCAGAGAGATGACGGTTCAACTTTTGGTGTGTCCCCTTTAGAGGATCTTTTCTTCAACAGCATATGATTTAGCATTTTGCAATGTTTTATCATTTTTATGCTGAGGGCGGCGCTATATTTCAAGCAATTTGCAAAGTATTATATGGGGACTAGGCCATTGCTTCCGCAAAATCAGAAGTCCTGGGATAATAGCCCAGATATCACTGAGTATAAAGACCTAGTATCTCAGAATAAGGGACCTTTCAAACAAGATTTCGGGGGTTACCCATATATCCAAGAAATGTTACCCACGAGATAAGCAAGTTTGAAATTTTAGGTTTATATCTCGAAAACAATTTACTGAATGTGCAAAAACCTACTGGCACATACGCAGTGAGATTGTTTATCACATTTTTTACTTTACATTTCTTTAGCATGTTGTGATAGTCCACTGATGTACTATCATTTCCTCTTTTTACAACAAAACTCATTTTGAATTTTATCATGTTTTTGGATTTTTTAAATTTTCTAATGTTTTTGGATTTTCTGAAATTTCTTACTCCCCCTAAAATGCAAAAACATTTAAAGAAATTTGAAAAACAAACCGTACAAACAAATTTGACAACTGTTGTGAATTGCTTCAATTCGCCATCCACACGGCATAAACAATCAGAACTCCCCCTCTCAACAAACTATTTTCCCATTAAGATTTCAAAACACTTAAGTTTGTTTTAATCAAAATGGTTTTTCCGGAAAAAAAGTTTTGTTAAAACCAATTGTAGGTTTGGGGTTCATCATATTGCTTTTCAATCACTTATATGAGGATTACATCAAGTTCAAATTAATGACCTTGATTAATCACTTTGTAAGAACAAACCTCTGTACCACTAGTAAGAAATCAAGTACACCTTAATGTCCTTGATTTACCACTTGAAAGTTTATCAACTAAATGCAAAGAATGATGCCGATTCATGTTCCACTTTTACCAACCTGGGAACTCCGGCAAGTCACACTTAACCATTTTAAAAACATTTCAATAAGGATGCCGATTCATGCTCTGCGATTACCAACTTGGGAGCTCCGGCAAGTCAGGTTTTTCTATTCAAAGAATATATCCACCCAAGCCTGACCAGCCTTGGGTGTTACCGAGCTACCAACACTCGGTTTCTTACCTCCCATTTTCTTCTCATAGAATTCTTTAACCCCTTTGACTTTTCTGTCAAATATTTTTCCAAAGATGTGTTTTACTTTGGGGTTAAAGGCCTTTTCAACATCAAAAACCTTTTTGTCAGAATAAAATTTGTTTGAAATCTCAATTTTACCAATTTTCTTCTTAAAATTTTTAGTCCGAAGTGGTGGAAAATTCTCATCATCCACAGTTAGAACTGATTTTTCACCATTTTCCTCAACCTGTGGCTCCTCTGATTTTGTGGAATCAGATTCATCGCCAGAAGATAGCTCCTCTGATTTTGACCTATCAGAATCATTGCTAGAACTATCACCAGATTTCTTAACCACCCATTTCTGGTTGTCAGATTTAGCTCTTTTCTTGTAAAACTTGTTTGCATATTCTCCAATTTCAAATTTTGAATTTTTGAAAAGTTTGGTTCTATCAATTGGTGGTTCAAACTCAATCACTTTCTCTTTCAGTTTATAAACTCCCTGTTTGGTTTGAATTGCCTGTGAACACTTCATGGCAATATGACCACTTTTTCCACACTTGAAACAGGTTCGAGTTTTCTTCTTCTGATCCACAGTCTGCATTTCTTCTTGCTTCTTTGCAAGGAACTCTCTGTTTGACTGATTTCTGAATATCTTTTCTTTCTCTTCTTTAGAAGATGTACCTGAAACTAGGGATGGGATTGGTACAGTACCCGTACCTATACCCGTGCCAGTACCGAAAATACCGGTACCGAATTTGAACAAAACTAGGTACCAAATACCGTACCAAATATATAGGTATGGTACGGGTATGAGTACGGGTACTGGTACGGGTATTTTCGGTACAGTACCCGCTTGGTACCATTTCGTTTTTATTTACTTTTTGAGCATTTGTACAAGTACTAAATAGGTAAAATTGACATGAGTACCAATATAGAACGAGTACCAAATAGTTAAAATTGGTACGTGTACCAATACGATACGGGTACCATATAGGTAAAATCAATTCGAGTACACTATAAATACCATAATATGAAATAAAACATAATACAAAAAAACTTTTAAAGGTATACATAGAATTCGGTACCAATACCCGTTTTTACCCATACCCGTACCCGTACCAATACCAAAAGTACCGAATACCAAAATCAATAAAACTGGGTACCAATACATGTACCAAATACCTAAAATCGGTACGGGTACAGGTACGGGTACGGGTACGGTACGGGTACACGGGTATTTGGGAAAAAAAAGCCCATCCCTACCTGAAACAAATGTTCTATTTGATTTAAAATCTCGAATATATTTTTCATTTTTCTGTTTTTCTGTTGGAGTAAAACCAAGACCTTTCTTTTTGAAATTACCGTTATGGTTTGGTTTCTTTTGAAAACCAGAACCAGAACTGTAACTTTTTTTCTTGTTTAATCTTTGCTGGACTCTTGAGGTGTATTTTTTAGGTTTATCATTAAGATTTATATCTTTAATTTCAGAAATGTTAATTTCTGTTAGTTTGAAAACCTTGTTTATCATTTCAGTTTTGACACCTCTTATTGGAAATTCCTCATCAGAATATAATTTGTCAGAATCATTCAAAGTATAAGCTACTTTAAATGTTTCATCATTCAAATTAGATTTTGATAACAGGAATTCTTTATCATAAACTCTTTTGCCCTGTTTTTCATTTTGACCCAGAGTGCTGGACTCAGACTTTGACTCCGACATAGATTCCGACTTTGACTCCTCAGTTTCATCGTTATCTAACACATGATCCACCACTTTCTTCATCAATTGAGATTGTTGATCAGTGTCAGACGATGTAAACGTGACATCAATACTTTCTGGCAAATTGACTGAGGACTCTGACTCCCACTGTAAGTTTGTAGCCTTTTGAACTCTTTCAGAATTTGGGTTTTTGGGTAAATATCCATTTTCCAGCGGGGGTGGACACTTGTTGTTACAGACACCTTGTTTCTTACCAGAATTCTTCTTGTCAGTCTTTTTCTTTATGTCATTCTTCTTTTCAGACTTCTTCTCAGGAGTCTTTTCTTCAGAAACCTTCTGTTCTTCAGTTACTTTATCATCCTCAAATGCCTTCATGCCTTCAATAGTTAGATAAATCCTGTCAATGACCTAAGAAGTACATGAGTAACTTTTCAACAAACGATTTACTCTTTCAGTTTCAATTCTTTGAGCTTCCAGTTTCTGTTCAGGAACAACACACTTCTCTATATAATTGTTCACCACTTTCTGCTTGATCATGAAAGCTCCTTGAAGTGTTTTCATTGTTGTTGCCTGTTCTTCACTAGTGTCATTGTTCATGTTCATTGCTTTGTTTAACACATCATAAGATTCCTTCAACCTTTTCATGATGTTGATCAACTCACTATTTTTCTTCTTCATAATCTTACAGGTTTCACAGTTCACAGGAATCTCTTTGGCATCAACCTCTTCACTAATCTTGAATTTTAGTACTTCTTTCACTTTTCTTCTGACTACCGGAACATCTTCATCATCACTACTGACTGGTGTTTTGATCTTTTTCTTTTTCTGTTTAGCTTTTTCATCTTCACTATCACTTTCTGCCATCATTTTCAAACGATCTCTCATTCTTTTAGCATAATACTCAGTATCATCATCACTATCTTCTTCAATTCGAGCAACAAAAGCTGTGTGAACTGGAGCTTTGTTAGGATCATAATCATCCCAATTGAAATTCTCCCAGCTAAACCCTTCAGGTAACTTTTCATCATCTTGGTCAATCACACATGCTTTTGCATCAGATGGAAGATATTTGTCCCAGTTGAACCCTGTTGATGGCTTCTTTTCATCTTGATTCACCATACAAGCTCTCTTTGAAGATTCTTCAATCACATTCCTTCCATGTGCCGTTTGTGCCTGTTGTTGAGTTGGTTGTTGAGCAACTTTATGGTAGATGGCCTTCCAGTAGTAATCATTGTTGTTAAATGGATTTTGAGATCCACTTGCTTCGCGATTAGTGCACTCCCTCTTGAAGTGTCCTTTTTCCCTGCAACGAAAACAAGTGACTTTAGATTTATCAAAACCTAAAGTAGAAACATTTGCTTCACGTAAATCATCTCTTCCTGTGATCTGCTTGAATTTCTCAGCTCTCCTCAACATACTAGCCAAACACCATTTTATATCCATTAGCTCCATCTCTTCAGCATCGATCTGGTCGTAATCCTCCTTAGTTAGCATTGGATTCCCGATTCGACCTGCAACAAAACTCCCATATGATTCAAAAACAGTTCCCAACAAAGACATGTGGCTTTTTGCAATTTCTTCTGTGTAATCTTGATCATCCTCAAGATTCAAAACAATATTGCACTATAATTTCCTGCCATTCTTTGTTGTTACCAAATTCGGATCAAGTGATGGATATGAAGAAAAACTTGTTTTGCTGCTTGATCCTTTAGATGAACCACTTGATGAACCCTTTGCATTGAATGCAGTTTCAACTTTCGGTGACATGTTTGTCTTTTCATTCAATCCTGCTTTGTAGTACAAACTGATGTCTTGTTCACCATCAAACACTTTCATTCTTGAAATCTTTATGTGTTCCATTTCCTAAGCCTCAATATTTTCAATGAATTTGCTAAGTGTCAGATTGCTAAACCTTTCTTGTTCCTTAGCATCATCAAGTATGTGCCCTAAGTTTCGTGTGGCAATGCATCAGCCAGTTTCTCAATCAACTCTTCATTGTCTTTGTTAATGCTCACTCTCCTCATGTTTACCAATAAATTGCAATACCTTTCAATAATCTGCTTTGTGCTCTCATTTTTCAAACCTCTAAATAGATCAAACTCTTTCTTCAAAAGTGATTTTTTGTTCTTTATCATTTCTTGACTACCAACAAACTTTGATATTAAAGCTTTCCAGATTGAATAAGCACTACCATTGTGTTGCAACAAGACCAAGATGTATTCTTTCACAGCTTGTTGTAACAGACTTAGCATCATTTTTTCATTCTTATATTTCTTTTTATCATCAGCACTCATATCCTTGATGGCAATCTCCTCTTCATCTTCATTTGTCGGTCTAACGTATTTTGTCTCAACGCATTCCCAAGCATCTAAATAGTTCGCTTGTACCTAGTTCTCAAAACGTCCTTCCCAACCCTTATACTCCTCAATGTTCATGAGCTTAGTCGGTTTTTTCATAGTCCCCGTTTCATTTTCCAACATTGCCTGCTGAGTCACAGTGATCGCGGTAGCAAAAGCGTTGTAGAATTCCCCGTCCATGTTTCGGTTTTCAAAAAATTTTAAAAACTGACTTTCAAGCGAAATTACTTGTTCAAGCGGGATAACAAGTTCAAGCGAGATTACTCTTTGAAGCGGAATCTCTGATTCAACCGAGATTACTGATTTCGCTTGAACACACACACCTTTTTCAAGCGGAATAAAGATCTTGAAGCGGAAATAATGATTCAAGCGGAATCACTCAAGCAAATAACCTAACTGAAGCGGAATAGCACGTTTCAAGCGAAATAAGTAGAAATTTTCAAGCGGAATAAGGGTTTCAAGCGGAATTAACCAACTAATTCCGTTTGAAATGCTGCTGATGTCATCATTCTCAAGCTGTTTTCAAGCGGAATTATGAAAATTATCAGATTTAGATCGATTTTATGCCTGAAACTTTCAAGGCTTTGTTAAAACATAATTGCGCGTGTTATGTGAGAATTTGAGCCGATTTTAACCGAGAAAAATTTTAATTTTGAAAAAGAAGGTGTAGAAAAACAGAATTCGCAGCTGAATTGGTATGAACTCTTCCTCCTGAGCTCTGATACCACTTGTAGGATCGTTTTCGGACCCGAACGAGTCGATCAGAAGAGTTTATCTCGATACGAAAGGCGGAAACAGTGGTATCAAGTTCAATTCAGCACACAAATCACTTTAACTGTCAATTTGATTGATATAATGACGTTTTACACCGTGACGACACTTCGGCAGCACTTCGTTGCTCTGACCGGAAAACTCTTAACTTATTTCGCTTGGAATGGCCTATATATAGGCGTTATGATTCCGCTTGAACATGACCATGTTCATTTCAAGCGGAATTAGCATAAATGATTCGAGAGAAATCAGTATTAAAAACTCAAGCGGAATTAGAACAATTTTGATTTCGCTTGAAATGACCTGGTGTCATTTCAAGCGGAATCACCTGTAATTCACACTTTCTTGTTTTTCGTGCCCTGATCTAACCAGTTCTATACAAGACTCGATACAAGACGAAGTCGACAGACGCATGCACCAACAAAACATTTATCAATAGTATGCCCAATTTTATTGCAATGAGTACATTTAAGAGTATGGTTAGGACCTTTGTTAAACCTTTTCTTGTTGTCATTAAAATTACTTGACTTAGCCACAAACCCAACATTAGGAATTTTAGACCCACTATTTGATCCTCTATGAGATTCTTCTCTAGAAATTATAGAGAAGGCAATTTTGATAGTTGGTAGAGGATCCTTAGTCAGCAGATTGGTCCTAACAGGTTGATAAATATCATCTAGACCCATTAAGAATTACATAAGTTTGACTAACTGATTGAACTCATTGAACTTAGTAGAAGCATTGCAAGTACAAGAGGGCAATTGTAACATGGCATCAAATTGTTTCCACATAGTGTTGATTTTATGATAATACTCGGACACACTAGAGCCATTTTGACTAACATCATTGATTTTCTGATATAAGCTAAACACAACAGACCCATCAACTTTATCATAGGTATCTTTTAAATCATCCCAGACTTCTGAAGCAAGTTTTGAATAGACTTGACAAACATATAATTCATCAGACATAGAATTCAGAATCCAGGTAAGCACAATAGAATTATATCGATCCCACTGACTAGCAAGAACATCATTATCTTTAGACCTAGCACATGTTCCATCAATAAAACCTAATTTGTTTTTAGCCATTAGAGCAAGTATCACACCCTGACTTTTGTGGAAGCGTATGATGTGTGACTTGCTCAATATCATTGCATTCAATTATAATAAACAACTATATGGTTAAAACATGATGTTCATCCATTCATAAGTTTGAAATGTTACAAACACAAGTCATTTAAGTTTCAACCAACATATCCTCAAGTTATGTTACAAAACAAAAGTGGATGACATCTAAACTTGAAATTTACGTCAACTCCAATGCCCAAGATCCGTCTTATTTCCTGAAATACATGTAATCTTGTAAACATTTGTAAGTATTCCTTTGTAATCCGGTATGAAAGCGTCTATAAACAGATCAATTAATGTGTAACTAATACATTAATATGTGTGCAATGGTGCAAGAAGGCTCAATTCTTTATGTATTTCGTACCAGGCCACCTGGCGGGAACAACATAGTCACCACATGGTCCAACTCGCGTTCTCATGGGTGGGGCTCGCAACACTCAAATAGATCTATCACTCATGCCCCTCGGTCCTTATACAAGGATTAATGGTCTTAAGTTAACGCCTACCCATTCACATGATCTAACAGTTCATTCCTTAGCTAACCATACCATTTGTAAACATTTGAAACATTTGTAACATGTATATCACCCCCGAAGTTATAAAACTGAAAAACAGTTAAAAGAAAAGGGGGACATGAACTCACTGATTTGCGTCCTGTATCCGGTAACTCAAAGATCACTTCCTGATGTTGTACCACTACCTACACACATGTTATGTCTCATTAGACGCTTAGGTCGTGTAACGACTCTTAGTCTTAGTTGTTTATTAAGACTTATTTTGGAATTCTTGGTGTACTTTGAGTTACATCTCTGATGTACATTTTAAATTCCAAAGTATATAATTATTGGTTAAAATAATATTAATTTTAACTTAAATTATATTTATTTCATTATTTGGAATATTGTTAAGACAATATATTTTTAACTTGGTTTATTATGTATTTCCACATATGTATTTCCACATATGTATTTTCCCAAGAATGGGTGTACTTGTACTTGTTTATTTTCATACTTGTGCATTTGTGTATTTTGCAAAGTATTGTCGGTGTATTCCAGTGTGTATTTATACGTATGATGATTTGTATTTTCTTGTATTTATTAAGTATTTTGTACTTAATTTTGTATTTAATTTTCCGGAATAAAAATCGCCAACTTTGTATTCTTAAAACACATTTATTTTAAGAGAATAATTATAGAAAAATATCTATGAGTTTTACTTGGCAAAAATAAGTATGCTTCCATATAAATCTCGAAAATAATACATATATTCTTACGATTAACTTTAGAAAATATATATTTCTGGTTTTCACCCAAAATAATATATCTTCAAAATGTTTAAGAGAATATATATTTTTCTCCACTAAAAATAACATATCTTTAAATTGTTTAAGAAAATATATATATATTCTCCACTCAAAAATAATATATTTTCTATTTGTCAAAATATGGTGTATTTTGTAATACTTGTAAAAATCCATATTTTCCGTTTCTTTGGTTTCCAAAATACCGTTTGTCATACTTATCGAGCTACGAATGTATTTCCGGAATATATATATATATATATATATATATATATATATATATATATATATATATATATATATATATAGTGGAGGGTTCAAATGAGAAGAAATTCTTTGTAAGAAGAAAAAAGAAGAAATTTCAACCAATAAGAATGCTTCATTAGACTTCATTTAATATTTGTACTTAATGTAACTATAAGGGTATATTGGTAAAGTTACATACATCATTAATTGGTAGTTTCATCCTTAATAACTAATTATATTAAATTTGTAACATATTTTTAAGATATATATTTTCTCAAAAAATAAAAATAAAAATTAATTTATAGTGTAGGATAAATACGAGGCGTGTAGGATAAATTACTAGTTGTGTAGGACAAATTTCAATATGTGTAGGATAAATTTCGAAATGTGTATGTTAACTTTTGATGTGTGTAGGGAAAAAATTTTAGTGTGGAGGATGATAGTCTTAATGACTAATTAATTAGTCAAACATAATAGTAAATGAGATAAGAAAAAAACTATTTAATGTTTTACAATCATACCCTTTTGTTCTTTTTCTTCTCTATAAAATTATATTCTCAAATGAACCTTCCCCTATATATATATATATATATATATATATATATATATATATATATATATATATATATATATATATATATATATATAGTCCTAATGTTCGTTTACCCGAATGTCCAATATTCGGGTATAAATTATATATTTATTTTGTTGGAATTTTTGTAATATTTTGTATTACAATTTTGGTATATTGGTGAATTATATTATTTTCATGTTCCTAAAATAATATAACTAATACAATCAATATAAAATAGCACACAATTTTTGACATCTAAATATATATATTTTCCTAAATATATACTTAGTCATTTTTATTACTAAAAATCAACCTACAATAATTGTAATTTTTGTAGCAAAATTTATGGCAAATTTTATTTGAAAACCATGATCAAAATTTACTTGTAAACACTTGGTTAAAAATATTTTTCTAAGTGTTTAATTTCTATAAAAATTTTGCCATAGTTCCCCTTAAAAAATGGAGGTTTCCATGCTCATAGACATATCATTTTCTTTTTAAAAGCCCATCATCAATCAATAACAAATTACACATACTTACCATATGCTTTAAATTTGCATTTTACACTATGACAAGAACTTGAAAGTTTATAAAAATTTGTAGTAATTTCACATGTTGTTTAGTAAGTTTAGTTATCTCTAAAAACATGGTTTTTAGTTTTTATAACTCATTCTTGTAAATTTTAGTTCTTTACAACTTGTATGATGATTTTCTAAAATAATTCTTCTTGTATTCTTCTTGTTACCAACACTTTTCAAGCTTTGATTTAACACCTAAAACATGATTAATTTCTTTGAAAACCATGATCGTGTTAAATCTTCAAATAAACTTTGGTTTCTTGAAAAAATTATTTTTGAAATCTTTTATTTTCAAGACTTATATCTTGCAGAAATGTTCATCATACACTAAAACAATTTCATTTTCTAGTTCATGATTAACGTATAGGATGATCATTACAAATTTCACAAGATCCATCCTTGTACTTGCTAGATCATGTGTTAAATCATCATCTAGCAAGCTTCTTATGATGATCAACATCATAAACGCAAGAAATCAATAAACAAGTTTCATATATACACTATAACAAATTAGATTTTCATGTTATTAAGCTTTATGTTCAATATCATCTTCATGTTTCTTTGTGATTCTTAAGATTAACAAGTTACATAACCTTTTAACCACTAAAATTAGAAGCAATAACAAGTTGTGAGGAGCTTACTACTAGCTCTATGGCTAGGTGTGACAACTGTGTTCTATAATCGTGGTTCAATGTAAAACAATGTTAGTTATTAATAAAACAATGTGCTTTGGTGTTATTATATGTGTTTTGGTGTTATTATGCGTGTTATTATATTCTAAGATTTTTTCAATTTGATTCGACTCCGATTTCAAGCTCTAAATCGCTTTCTGGAAGGTTATACGCGCACCGATGCGTAAATATAACCAGTTCAATGCAATGAATACTCCGGAATAGTGAAATAGGCCTAACATACCATAAATAACCTCCACATAACTTATAAATAAGTTCTGGATGGTTTGGTGTGTTGAAATCAAGTTTGTTCGATCGCAGGAACTATTTGTGTCAAACTGCGAAACTATACCGATTTGTGTAGTAACAAACATTCCGGAACTTGATCATAAGTTAAACATACCCTAAATAACCTTTACATAGCTTAGAAATAGGCTTTGAGGTGTTTAGTGCGCAAAAATAAACTTACTTGATCAATAGGGACAAAAAGCGTCAAAAAGTGCATAAGTTTGCATTTTCGCGCATATCTTACGTTCTGAATATATCTGGACTTCCAAAAGAATTTATGAAATCATTAAAATATTTTATTTTAGTGATTGGCATGATAAAATTCCATTCGTCGCGTAATTTGGATCGTTTTTGCGCTCGTTACGACTTCCGTCGTAATTAACCGAATAACGCAACCGTACGGCCAAACGAACCGACATCCGTGATGTCTTTGAGCATATTTTAAGTTCCCTACACTTTAACATCATTTTAGAGCCTTGAAATGAGGTTAAAGGGGTTTAAAAGTGCCAAAAAAATCAAGTTTTACAAGTGTAGGGACCATTTTTGAAATTTCTGGCAGATACGTTGAACTTGGTCCATTTTTTAGGCACCCATGGTATTTCAAAACAATGTGCCACACATGGATGGTTTTGATCCTTGTTTTGCAATACCATTTGATGGTTTTATGTGTTCCCATGGTTTTGAAAACCATGTGCCCACATGTAAGGTCCAGATCAAAGCACGTTTTTCGACGAACGATCTTAACGGTACTTGAATTCCTATAAATACCCAAACCCATTTCACTCCCAAAGCACACTTGAATCTGATTTTGGCTCTCTAAGTTGAAGTTTATGCTTCATACCTGAGAGTAAATCGGATCAAGAGCTTGCGGGGACCTTCTGTAAGTGTTCTTTCGTTCTTTTCATTCGTTTTAGCATTAAAGTCAAACTGCGTTTGACTTTCTGCAATGACCAATTTATGGTCAATGTGAAGTTCGTTCAAACTTCATAACGTGAGTATAATCACGATGGTTATAGCTTCTAGTGACTATACCTACTGATTATCACGTTATCTAGGCTCAGTGACGAGTCGTAGTTTCGGCCAAAATACGCATTTACACGTATTTTGTAACCAAACTACTCTTAGGTATCAAAACCGTTTGTTTTGATACCAAACTTGTTTTCTAATTTAGTTAAGCATGTTTTAACATGTTTAGCTCGTCACTTTTTAGTTTAGTGCTTGTGTAGAGTCGTAAGTCAAGCGGACTAAACACCCGCTTAGACTTTCGAACACGACCCGTTTGGTCGACCGTTAGGATCCGACCAAACCTGTTTAGTGACCATAATAGCATAGGGAATAACCTTCCGAGGTTATGCCTTATGGTCACCTAGGTTTAATTAGTCGCATGATAGCTAGTTTATATGCCCTTGCTAAATTACCAAAATACCCTTTTCATACATAATTGGTAATTAAGCATATGTAACCTAAACTTTGGTCACATAACTGATTATGTAACATAATTAAACATGTTTTGGCATATAATACTTGTCATAGGACTAGTTAGTCGTCTCGAACGCGCATTTGCGCGCACGACGCGTTAAAATAGCGTAAGCTACCTTAATGGGTCGCGATGGGTCGAAAGCACTTAGGTTAGGTTTCAATTTAGGATGTAGGCTTTGTTAAACCATATCACATGAGTTCCAACGCTCATTTGGTTTACAAGACCTCATCCTGTTCGATCGTCCGATTTAGGCGTCTATTGTTTGACTAGTGGTTCGGTTACTAGGTGCTACTTGATTCCTTTGGTTTGCTTGAGGTTGTTTGAAGTTCTATTGATTGAGGATACTTTTGCACTTCACGTGAGTACATAGTTCCCCTATTTTACTGTTTTTAAATGTTTTGGGGTGATTCATATGTACAAAATGTTTTTAAGGTTTAAATGATGGTTTCAAAAACGATTAAAACACTTTTTACAAAACTAATAACGATTTCAATAAAGTGAACAAACTTGTTGGTTGTAGTTACATAACGAATGACATTCATTAGCGTTGATCAAGCTGACCAGTATTAGGTTATGGTACCATAGGATCTGACAAATCCCGTTATTGCACTACACCCATGGTTATGTGTGGGGGTTGTGGGTAACGACTGAATCTGATGTTTGTTAACTTACCCTTTGGTGGTTTGTTAACTCGAGAAGCGAGAAGTGAGGTGGTCGAGTCACAAAGGTTTGAATGTTGTTAGCGAAACAACCATATATAGTTTTTCACAAATTAAAACGAGGATGATTTAAACGATTTAAACGAGTTAACGATTTTGAAACGATTTTAACGAGTTAAACGATTTGGGTAAACGATTGGTTGTTGGTAAGTTTTTAGATAACGAGACTGGTGTAATATGTTGAAAGCATGGTGGATACGCCGCTGGTACTTCCTATATATAAGTGTTTTCAACATATTACATACCGTGGCGTTATTTAGTTCACTTGGGTAAACGATTTTTAAAACGATGTCACACAACGATGTTTTATTAACGAGTTTTTACTAGATGTTTTACAAGATGTTTTTTCTAAAACAAAATGTTTTTGGGTTAAGAATCATGGCTACAAGATTTTATAAACTGTAATCAACTTGATTTGAGTTTGTTAAATATGTTGCAATACACTTTTCAAAACGAGGTTTGTATTTTGACTCTTGTAGTCTAATAAAGTATTGCACCATATAAACGAGCCATGATTCCAATACCCTTATAAAACCTATGTACTCGCCAGCAATTTCTTTGCTGACTTTGTTTTTACATATGTTTCAGGTGTTGTTGATTGATGTGATTTCTAGGATGCATGCGTCACATATGATCTGGACGAGGCCTTAGTGACATAATAACTATGACAGACGATACAAAACTTGTTTGTTCTATGTAAAGACAATGTAAATGTTTAACTTTATCAATAAAACGAAACACTTTTTGTATCCATGATTATGAAACGATAGCTTCTGTTACAACACTCCCCGACGTTTCCGCCACGGTTTGTTATCCTACGTGGTCGGGGTGTGACAGAAGAAGTTGGTATCAGAGCCAATGGTTATAGGGAATTAGGTTATTAGTAATGCATTGACCTAGACTATAACTTTAGGACCCCAACGCAAGTTTCTTTGCATTTAGATTTTAAAACAATACCGTCACCTATCCTTAGGTGATAACCACAATGAGAACACAAAATTCGAATCCGCTTTGAAAACTAATCATCTGTTCTAGGATGATTGATTACTAGGTTTTGAACCCTTCGTTATAAGGTTTCGAACCCTTTAAGTTTTCAAAATCTCGTCAAAGTTTGGGTCTAAATAGTGTGAACACGTGCGAACTGGAAGAGTGGGTGCCTGTACCCTGGGTCTTCTGTCTAAGGCTAGAGTGTTCGTACAAATCCGCAGTATCGGACCAGTCACTCTTACCTGGGAACTCTTGGGGTGAGTGTCCACTTATAGGCGAGCATGTCTTCGGCGATACATTATATTAACCCATTTACTTTGATTAATCTCTGCGTGTCGTTTGTTTGTTCGAGGTAACGAACAAATGATCGCCTCTCTTGCGTTTTGTCGATGCCACTTGTGTTTTTCCAATTGTCGATCCCGCTCATGGAGGAGCATTCAATCTGAATGCAAACGAGGCCCGAGCTGACCACCTCGTTGTCGATGGTACCTTTCTGGTGAACGGTACGTTTCTTGTTAACAATCGATCTGCATCTATTCTTTTTTTGATTCTGGAGCCGATAGAAGTTTTGTTTCTTTGTCTTTTGAGCCCTTGCTTGCGATACCTAGAACTAAACTGAGGAAACCCATATCTGTCGAAGTTGCTTCTAGTAAACCTCTCGTTCTCGATTCTGTTATTCGTGGTTGTCAATTGAACCTTGATAACCATCTTTTTTCCCAATAACTGCACGCCGATGCAACTTGGGAGTTTCGATATTATCGTGGGGATGGATTGGTTAACCAAATATCATGCTGAGGTGGTTTGTTTTGATAAGATCGTTCGCATTCCTTTGTCTTCTGGCGATGTTTTGGAAGTTCGTGGCGATAAACCTTCAGGTGGATTGAAGCTTATGTCATGTATGGAAGCCCAAAGGTATTTGCGAAAAGGATATGTCGCTTTTCCAGCACATGTCACCGAGGAGAAAAGCAAGAGCAAGAGTATTCAGGATATTCCGATTGTTCGGGATTATCCAGAGGTGTTTCCTGATGAACTGCCTAGTTTGCCTCCAGTTCGTCAAGTCGAGTTTCATATTGACCTCGTACCCAATGCCAACCCAATTGCAAAAGCGCCTTATCGACTTGCACCGTCGGAGATGCAAGAATTATCGAAGCAGCTTCAAGAGTTATCTGATAAAGGATTCATCCGACCGAGCTTTTCACCTTGGGGAGCTCCTGTCCTCTTTGTGAAAAAGAAAGATGGGTCTTTTTGAATGTGTATCGATTATCGTGAGCTGGATAAGCTTACCATCAAGAATCGATATCCCCTACCTTGAATTGATGATCTTTCGACCAGCTGCAAGGTGCTTCATGCTTTTCCAAGATCGATCTGCGTTCTGGGTATCATCAACTTCGTGTTCTCGAAGAAGATATTCCCAAAACTGCTTTCCGGACAAGATATGGCCATTACGAGTTTACAGTCATGCCTTTTGGTTTGACAAATGCTCCAGCCATCTTCATGGACTTAATGAATAGGGTCTGTAAACCTTATTTATACAAGTTCATTATTGTATTCATCGATGATATTCTTGTTTACTCGAAGTCTCGAGCCGAGCACGAGCAACACCTTCGCTTAACATTGGAACTCCTGAAGAAGGAACAACTTTTCGCTAAATTCTCCAAGTGTGAATTTTGGCTTAAAGAAGTTCAATTCTTGGGTCATATAGTCAATGAGCAGGGTATTCATGTGGATCCATCCAAGATTGTTGTTATTAAAGATTGGAATACACCAACAACACCTACAGAAGTTCGATCTTTTCTTGGTCTTGCTGGTTATTATCGTCGATTCATCTCAAACTTCTCAAAGATCGCGGTTCCACTCACTGCTTTGACTCAGAAGAATAAGCCTTTTGAGTGGGGACCCAAGCAAGAAGAAGCGTTTCAATCCTTGAAACAGAAGCTTTGTGATGCTCCTGTTTTATCTCTGCTCGAAGGAGTTGATGATTTCGTTGTCTATTGCGATACATCCAACTTAGGCCTTGGTTGCGTCCTCATGCAACGAGGTAAAGTTATTGCATATACATCTAGACAGCTGAAAATTCACGAGAAGAACTACACGACTCTTGATCTGTAGTTAGGAGCTGTGGTTTTCGCGCTTAAGATCTGGAGACACTACCTCTATGGAACGAAGTGTGTGGTTTTTACAGACCACAAAAGTCTCCAGCATACTCTTAATCAGAAAGAGCTGAACATGAGGCAACGACGTTGGGACGAGCTCTTGAGCGATTACGATTGCGAGATTCGCTACCACCCTGGTAAGGCGAATGTCGTAGCCGATGCGCTTAGTCGAAAAGAGCGAGTCAAGCTTCATTCTGTTCGAACTCTATCTGATATTCAATCTCGTGTCCTTCAAGCTCAACAATTTTGTGTTTCACAAAATTTGATGGGTAAGGAATTACCACGTCAGTTTGAGCTTAAACTCGAAGCGAAAGACGATGATTTGCTCTATTTCAAGGATCGTTTGTGGATTCCGAAACAAGACGATCTTCGCACCTTGGTAATGAACGAATCTCATAAGGCTCGATATTCTATCCATCCTGGTGCTGATAAAATGTATAAGGATCTTCGTACTCAGTGCTGGTGGTCTTGTATGAAGAAGGATGTTGCCTCGTACGTATCGAAATGCCTAACTTGTCTCAAAGTTAAGGCTGAACATCAACGACCTTCTGGGTTGCTTGTACAACCAGAGATACTGGTTTGGAAGTGGGAGAACATTGCGATGGATCTCATCACTAAGTTACCGCGTACGTCTAAAGGTCATGATGCTATTTGGGTTGTTATCAATCGATTAACGAAATCAGCTCATTTTATTCCAATTCGCGAGGACCTATCTGCTGATAAACTTGCAAAGATTTATGTTGATGAGATTGTGACACGACATGGTGTTCCTTTGGATATCATCTCTGATCGTGATGCCCGATTTTCATCTCATTTCTGGAAGACCATGCAATCTGCTATGGGAACCCAACTAAATCTAAGCACTGCTTATCATCCCCAAACAGATGGTCAATCTGAGAGAACGATTCAAACTTTGGAGGATATGCTTAGAGCATGCGTGATAGACTTTGGTGGTAATTGGGATTCTCATCTGCCATTGATAGAATTCTCTTACAACAATAGCTATCATGCTAGCATTAATATGGCGCCATTCGAAGCTCTCTACGGTCGAAAATGTCGCTCACCTGTCTGTTGGAATGAGATCGGTGAAGCTTCGCTTACTGGACCTGAGCTCGTTCTTGAAACAACAGACAAAAATCAAGAAAATCCGCGATAATCTTCTGACAGCTCGAAGCCGTCAAAAGAGGTATGCGGATATGCGACGCAAGCCCTTAGAATTCCAAGTTAGAGATCGTGTCCTACTCAAGGTTTCACCTTGGAAAGGAGTCGTGAGATTTGGAAAGAAAGGAAAACTTGCACCTCGATATATGGGACCATTCAAGATCGTGGAAAGAATTGGGAAGGTTGCCTATTGACTAGAGCTACCTCCAGAGCTTGGTAATATTCATCCGACTTTTCACGTGTCCAATTTGCGAAAGTGCTTAGCTGACGCTGATCTTCACATTCCTCTCGATGAGATCCAAATCGATGAAACGATGCACTTTGTTGAGAAACCCGTGGAGATCGTGGACCGTACTTTCAAACAGTTGAAGAACAAACTGATTAAATTAGTCAAAGTTCGTTGGGAGTCCAAACATGTCCTAGAGTTTACTTGGGAATGTGAGGACCAGATGAAGGCGAAATATCCGCATTTGTTTTCACAAGCTTCCTCTAGTTAAAATTTCGGGACGAAATTTCCTGAAGTAGGGGAGACTGTGACAACTGTGTTCTATAGTCGTGGTTCAATGTAAAACAATGTTAGTTATTAATAAAACAATGTGCTTTGGTGTTATTATATGTGTTTTGGTGTTATTATGTGTGTTATTATGTTCTAGGATTTTTTCAATTTGATTCGACTCCGATTTCAAGCTCTAAATCGCTTTCTGGAAGGTTATACGCGCACTGATGCGTAAATATAACCAGATCAACGCAATAAATACTCCGGAATAGTGAAATAGGCCTAACATACCTTAAATAACCTCCACATAACTTAGAAATAAGTTCTGGATGGTTTGGTGTGTTGAAATCAAGTTTGTTCGATCGCAGGAACTATTTGTGTCAAACTGCGAAACTATACCGATTTGTGTAGTAACAAACATTCTGGAACTTGATCATAAGTTAAACATACCCTAAATAACCTTTACATAGCTTAGAAATAGGCATTGAGGTGTTTAGTGCGCAAAAATAAACTTATTTGATCAATAGGGACAAAAAGCGTCAAAAAGTGCATAAGTTTGCATTTTTCGCGCATATCTTACATTCTGAATACATCTGGACTTCCAAAAAAATTTATGAAATCATTAAAGTATTTTATTTTAGTGATTGGCATGATAAAATTCCATTCGTCGCGTAATTTGGATCGTTTTTGCGTTCGTTACGACTTCCGTCGTAATTAACCGAATAACGCAACCGTACGGCCAAACGAACCGACATCCGTGATGTCTTTGAGCATATTTTAAGTTCCCTACACTTTAACATCATCTTTGAGCATATTTTAAGTTCCCTACACTTTAACATCATTTTTGAAATTTCTGGCAGATACGTTGAACTTGGTCCATTTTTTAGGCACCCATGGTATTTCAAAACAATGTGCCACACATGGATGGTTTTGATCCTTGTTTTGCAATACCATTTGATGGTTTTATGTGTTCCCATGGTTTTGAAAACCATGTGCCCACATGTAAGGTCCCGATCAAAGCACGTTTTTCGACGAACGATCTTAACGGTACTTGAATTCCTATAAATACCCAAACCCATTTCACTCCCAAAGCACACTTGAATCTGATTTTGGCTCTCTAAGTTGAAGTTTATGCTTCATACCTGAGAGTAAATCGGATCAAGAGCTTGCGGGGACCTTCTGTAAGTGTTCTTTCGTTCTTTTCATTCGTTTTAGCGTTAAAGTCAAACTGCGTTTGACTTTCTGCATTGACCAATTTATGGTCAATGTGAAGTTCGTTTAAACTTCATAACGTGAGTATAATCACGATGGTTATAGCTTCTAGTGACTATACCTACTGATTACCACGTTATCTAGGCTCAGTGACGAGTCGTAGTTTCGGCCAAAATACGCATTTACGCGTATTTTGTAACCAAACTACTCTTAGGTATCAAAACCGTTTGTTTTGATACCAAACTTGTTTTCTAATTTAGTTAAGCATGTTTTAACATGTTTAGCTCGTCACTTTTTAGTTTAGTGCTTGTGTAGAGTCGTAAGTCAAGCGGACTAAACACCCGCTTAGACTTTCGAACACGACCCGTTTGGTCGATCGTTAGGATCCGACCAAACCTGTTTAGTGACCATAATAGCATAGGGAATAACCTTCCGAGGTTATGCCTTATGGTCACCTAGGTTTAATTAGTCGCATGATAGGTAGTTTATATGCCCTTGCTAAATTACCAAAATACCCTTTTCATACATAATTGGTAATTAAGCATATGTAACCTAAACTTTGGTCACGTAACTGATTATGTAACATAATTAAACATGTTTTGGCATATAATACTTGTCATAGGACTAGTTAGTCGTCTCGAACGCGCATTTGCGCGCACGACGCGTTAAAATAGCGTAAGCTACCTTAATGGGCCGCGATGGGTCGAAAGCACTTAGGTTAGGTTTCAATTTAGGATGTAGGCTTTGTTAAACCATATCACATGAGTTCCAACTCTCATTTGGTTTACAAGACCTCATCCTGTCCGATCGTCCGATTTAGGCGTCTATTGTTTGACTAGTGGTTCGGTTACTAGGTGCTACTTGATTCCTTTGGTTTGCTTGAGGTTGTTTGAAGTTCTATATATTGAGGATACTTTTGCAATTCACGTGAGTACATAGTTCCCCTATTTTACTGTTTTTAAATGTTTTGGGGTGATTCATATGTACAAAATGTTTTTAAGGTTTAAACGATGGTTTCAAAAACGATTAAAACGATTTTTACAAAACTAATAACGATTTCAATAAAGTGAACAAACTTGTTGGTTGTAGTTACATAACGAATGACATTCATTAGCATTGATCAAGCCGACCAGTATTAGGTTATGGTACCATAGGATCTAACAAATCCCGTTATTGCACTGCACCCATGGTTATGTGTGGGGGTTGTGGGTAACGACTGAATCTGATGTTTGTTAACTTACCCTTTGGTGGTTTGTTAACTCGAGAAGCGAGAAGCGAGGTGGTCGAGTCACAAAGGTTTGAATGTTGTTAGCGAGACGACCATATATAGTTTTTCACAAATTGAAACGAGGATGATTTAAACGATTTTAAACGAGTTAACGATTTTGAAACGATTTTAATGAGTTAAACGATTTGGGTAAACGATTGGTTGTTGGTTAGTTTTTAGATAACGAGACAGGTGTAATATGTTGAAAGCATGGTGGATACGCCGCATGTACTTCCTATATATTAGTGTTTTCAACATGTTACATATCGTGGCGTTATTTAGTTCACTTGGGTAAACGATTTTTAAAACGATGTCACACAACGGTGTTTTATTAACGAGTTTTTACTAGATGTTTTACAAGATGTTTTTTCTAAAACAAAATGTTTTTCGGTTAAGAATCATGGCTACGAGATTTTATAAACTGTAATCAACTTGATTTGAGTTGGTTAACTATGTTGCAATACACTTTTCAAAACGAGGTTTGTATTTTGACTCTTGTAGTCTAATAAAGTATTGCACCATATAAACGAGCCATGATTCCAATACCCTTATAAAACCTATGTACTCGCCAGCAATTTCTTTGTTGACTTTGTTTTTACATATGTTTCAGGTGTTGTTGATTGATGTGATTTCTAGGATGCATGCGTCACATAGGATCTGGACGAGGCTTTAGTGACATAATAACTATGATAGACGATATAAAACTTGTTTGTTCTATGTAAAGACAATGTAAACGTTTAAGTTTATCAATAAAATGAAACACTTTTTGTATCCATGATTATGAAATGATAGTTTCTGTTACAACACTCCCCGACGTTTCCGCCACGGTTTGTTCTCCTACGTGGTCGGGGTGTGACACTAGGGAAGAAACAAAGATGAAGATGATGATGAATGAGGTGGATAAAAGCTCTAGGTGAAGGTCCTTCAACTTCCAAAGCTTCCAAGTCTCTTAGTTATGCTTCTTACACCCTTGAGAGTCCTAAGAATGCTTGAGATTGAAGTGAAAATGGAAGTGAGTGTGTGTGTGTGCTTGAGGCCGTAGACAAGGAGAAGAAGAGAAGAGAAGGTGTGTTGTGAAGATGGTAAAATGATATGGAACTAGTAACTTGTGGTTTATAAGAAAAAATCTTCCAACATTTATTTAAACAATGGATATAATTTTTCAAGATCTTTTAACAAATCCATTAGACAATTAAAAGAAATCAGGGGGTGGGACCCCTTGATGTGCCGTAAGTTGGGGGGGTGTATTGGTTGGGTTGTACTGGTAAGTTAGGGATCTTGGTTGAAATGTAAGGGAATTAGTTAGTGTGTTAAGTGTTTAGTGTTTATAAGATGTGTTATGATATTCAGTGACTATAACTAGCTTCGTAACACTAAAACAATGCTTCTAGTGAAAATTTGATGTTTCGGGTAGTGTCTGGTTGCTCGGTTGGTTACCGGTTCGTTAAAGTGCTAAATAGCGCAGTTTGGTGTGCTTTATGCAGGCTTTTATGAAAGTTTTGATTCCCGACCCTTAGGAAGGTATTCTGGACCGTTAAACCATAATTCTGCATTATATTTTGATGTTAAAATGCCGATTTTTGCAGAATTATGTAGTTTTTGTGTGTTTCAGGTACTTTACGGCACTTAAACTATCACTCGGAATGCAGTTTTATGATCCTTATTTTCCTACACACTATTCTAGTGTTACTCTTGGTTTCGGGGCTCATTCTGTGTTTTAACATCATGTCTTTCTGTGTAGTGATCTCCCGTCAGTACTTCTAGTTCGTCTGATAAGTGCGCTAACTTTGTTTCGCGAACTAATTGAATCACATTGTGTTGCATGTAATAATGATAAACATTCTTGCAACATAAAATGCATTTGTATGTATATGTCATCAATCAGAAAATCATTCATGTCATTAATTTAATCATGTACAGTCATTAAAGCACAAATTACTATTTAACATTGTACGAATACACGAAAAAGTGACACAAGTTACATTCTCCCACTATTAAAAGAATTTCGTCCCGAAATTCAAGCTACGTTATTGGTTGCAGGGGAGTTGTGAAACAAGTGCGGATACTTTGATTTAATTTGGTCTTCACGCTCCCAAGTAAACTCTAGGCCACGACTTAAATTCCAGCGAACTTTAACAAGTTTAATACGACTTCTCCGTGTCTTATGGACCTTCCAGTCCGTAACCTTTAAGGGTTCTAGTAAATTGGAGTTTGTCATTTGATGTGAATCTCGTCTGCGGGATTGACGACTATTTTCTGTGTTGGAGTCTTCTTAAGATTAGACGCGTGAAACGTGTCATGGACACTGCTAAGTTCTTCTGGAAGTTTTAGCTTGTATGCAACAGTTCAGATCCCCTTCTAGGATCTCAAAGGGTCCAATGTATCGTGGGTTTAGCTTTCCACGCTTAGCAAACCATATCAGGCCTTTCCAAGGCGAGACTTTCAATAAAACCACATTATCAACCTCAAATTCCAACGGTCTCTGCCGCTTGTCGGCGTAACTCTTCTGTCTATCACATGCTGACTTGATACGATCACGTATCTGAACGATCTTGTCCGTAGTTTTCTAAATCAACTCGGGGCCAATATACCGTTTATCTCCGGTCTCCGCCCAACACGACGGGGACCGACACTTACGTCCATATAGAGCTTCAAACGTGGCGGCCTGAATGCTGGTGTGATATCTATTGTTGTAGGAAAACTCCACTAAAGGCAAGTGAGTATCCCAACTCCCACCAAAGTCCATCACACAAGCATGTAGCATGTCTTCCAAAGTCCGAATCGTCCGTTCACTTTGGCCGTCCATCTAAGGGTGAAAAGTAGTACTGAGGTTTCGCTGAGATCCAAAAGCTTGCTGAAACGTCTGCCAAGTCCTTGATATAAAACGGCCATCTCGGTCGGATATGATCGATACAGACACTCCATAACATGCCACAATCTCTCTGAGATATATCTCTGCTAAATTCTTCGCGCAATATTTCTCGCTAGTCAATAAGAAATGTGCAGACTTTGTGAGTCGATCAATCAATCACCCAAATCATATCGTGTCCTTTTTGGGTCCTCGGTAGCTTTGTAATGAAATCTTTTGAGATCTGTTCCCACTTCCAGTCGGGAATCTCAGGTTGTTGCAGCAGCCTGATGGTTTCTGGTATTCTGCCTTACTTTAGCACAAGTAAGACAGTTACCCACATATGTAGCAATGTCAGCTTTCATCTTGGGCCACCAATACCATTCCTTCAAGTCTTGGTACATCTTGTCGGATCCAGGATGGATCGAGTACCTTGACTTATGAGCTTCGTCCAGAATAAGTGCTCATAGATCACCGAAGAATGGTACCCAGTTTCGTTCCACAAAATACATTGTTCCATCTTCCTTTGGAACCAATTTCACTTCCATACCACGCAGTGATTTAGCTCGTAAGTTCTCTGGTTTAAGTGCTTCGTGCTGGGCTTCACGAATCCGAATTGTGAGATCAGTTTGTATCGTTATCTCTAAGGCTCGCGCCCTTAGAGGATTTGCGCGTTCCTTGCGACTCAAGGCGTCGGCTATAATGTTCGCCTTACCCGGGTAATACCTGATCTCACAATCATAATCAATCAACAGCTCATCCCATCTATGCTGTCTCACATTCAAATCCTTCTGATAAAAAATGTGTTGCGAGCTTTTATGGTCCGAAAAGGTCGTGTAGCGAGTACCATACAAGTAATGACGCCAAATCTTTAACGCGAATATCACAACTCCTAACTCGAGGCCGTGCGTCGTATAGTACTTCTCTTGCACCATTAACTGACGTGACGCGTAAGCGATGACCTTGTCTTGTTGCATCAACACGCAACCAAGACCTTGTCGAGAAGCATCACAAGGAACTACAAATCCATGGGTGCAGTGAGGTAAAGATAGTGCATCGCAGAGTTTATCCATCAAAGTCTAAAAATTCGTTACTCGTTTGTCTTCCCAATCAAATTTCTTATCTTTCTGGGTTAGGGACGTTAGCGGCTGAGCATTCTTAAAAAAATTCTCAATGAATCGTCTATGATAGCCCGCTAACTCCAGAAATTATCGTATCGCAGTTGGGGTTTTTGGTGCTTCCCAATACTTGATTGCCCCAATCTTGGCAGAGTCTACCTGAATTCTATTCTCATTCACCACACGACCTAGGAATTTCACCTCGCGAATCCAAAATTCTTACTTCGACTGTTTTGCATATAACTATACCTCCTTCAAAGGTTCCAAGATAGCTCGTAGGTGTTGCTCGGGCTCCTCCTTGGTTTCCGAGTATATGAGTATGACATTAATAAACACAATCATGAATTTATCCAGATACGGCTTACACACTCGGTTCATGGGATCCATGAAAAATGCCGGTGCGTTCGTTAAGCCAAACGGCATGGTAAGGGACTCGTAATGCCCGTAGCGAGTCCGAAAGGCCGTTTAAGGGATACTTTCTTCTTGTGTCCTCAACTAGTGATATCCTGTCCTTAAGTCAATCTTGGAATAGTAGCTGGAATCCTTGTAGTTGGTCAAACAAGTCATCAATTCTCAGTAAGGGGTACCGATTCTTGATGGTTAGTTGTTTAACTCCCTGTAGCCTATGCACAATACTTCTTCCTCACCAGTTCCAATTTTAGGATTTCCAACCTGGAACAATACCTTTTCCTCGTCAGTTCTTTGATTTCCTCCTAGATCAGGCCGTATGTACATACGAAAAACTGTTGTCCTTCTTCCTATCCAATGACACTGGAGCTTCCCAAGGTGAGAAGTTCGGCCTGATAAATCCCTTGTCTAGCAACTCCTGCAGTCGCATTGAAAGCTCCTGTATTTCGGACGAGGCTAACTGGTAAGGCACCTTTCCCACTGGTGCCGCTCCTGGCACTAAGTCTATTCGAAACTCTACTCGTCGCTGTGGAAGTAGTCCAGGCAAGTCTTCAGAAAGACTTCTGGAAATTCCTTCACAACGGGAATGCCTCCTAATCTTGGCCCCTTGGTCTCTTTGTCGACATTATGAGAAAGGAAGGCTATGCAGCCTCTTCGAAGACACATCTGCGCTCTCATAACCAATGTGAAATGTCACAGTCTTCCGCCTTAATTGGCTCAGCGTCCTCGCATCAACTGTATGAAGGACGTGTACTATAAGTGTTTCATCATTCGCAAGAGGGATGCAAATGATTTTCTCATGATAAACGACTTAAGCTCTATTCTTGGATACCCAATCCATGCAGATTACAGCATCAAAACTTCCTAAACCAACTGGTAGCAGGTCAATAGTAAACTTTTGTTCCCCAAGTTCAGGTGTACAACCCATAATAACTTCATCCTCTTTGACTAATTTCCCATTTGCTAATTCTATTGAATAAGGGGGGTGTCTTGCTTACTTGGTTCCAGACCGAGTAGGCTCTTAAATTCTATAGATACAAGGCTAAAGTCAGCGCCAATATCACTCAAAATGGATGCATAGTGTTGATTAATATGGAACGCACCCATCACAATATTCAGGTCTTGGCGCGCTTTACGAGCTCCGTTTGTAAAACTCTTCCTCGTGTTTGGTCCTTCTTAGGGCAATTTTTCCTAAAGTGCCCCGTATCACCACATTTGAAACAACCAGGAGCTCTATCACTACCGTTTCGGCCTTGATTGTTATTGTTATCCCCTTGGTTGTAGTTACCATTTCCTCCTCAGTTGGGGTATCTTGCCCAACAGGTATCCTTGTTGTGTCCCTTTTTCCCACATCTATCACACTGAGGTCTCAGGCATCGACCTTCATGGTGAAACTTGCATATGTCACATCTTGGCATAGTCCCTATTAACTTTTACCGTTGGCGTTAGTGATGGCTCCATAAGCTTTCGTGCCATGAGGCGGTTTTGCTTCCCTTCTTTTATTTGCGTTTGAGTTCTCATGATTTGCTTGGGTTCCTTTCTTTAGGCTTGAAAACTTTCTTTTGTTGTCACACGAAGACTCCACATGCATCTTCCTCTTCGCTGGACTTTCATTAGATTTCTCCACTGTTACTCCGCCCTCGGTAGGACCTAGGGCAAGAGTTATTGCCTGAGCGATTCCCATTATGGTTCCTCTTAGCCAGCCGCTGTTTACAATGTTGCTTGCTTCGTATTGGACGATTGTGTTAGCGACTTGCTGGTTTACTAGGGCTTCGAGCTCAGTTCTTGTTGCAGGTAAAGGTTCTGGCTGGGTTTGACCAATGTCCCTTTGTTATGGTTCCATGAGCTTCACATGCATAAAACATATCGACGAAATTAGACATTTATTTCAGAATAAATATTGTCATCAATAAGTGAAAGCAAAGCTCATTCGGAATGCACTATAAACATAAGGGTAAGGTAATTCCTTATGAGGCCTAAGCAAATCTTCTCATCATAATCATCTCGCCATTGTAGTGAGGTAAAATGAGTCTTAACAAAATCTTACTAAGGGTACATCGACTTTTACATACATCATATCAACTTGTTGCAATTAGTCTTGCGTAGAAAACCTCCTCGGAGTCACCTTACTCCGATTGATGCAAGTCATCCAGTGTTATACAAAATACGGTGAGGCCTTCCCTTCACCTTATTCCTTGTTTATTCCTCAAGTTTCCGACTCTTCCATAGTTTTTACTTTTACAAAAACGGTCATACTTCCCAAAGGATGGGGTTATGAATTACTACCACGTGTAGGGGGTGTCGGTGGTGTAATATGGGTAGTGGGTGATAGGGTGCTTATGAGGTGAATGACCAGAAGATGCTTCCTGCCTGTTTCATCCATGTGCCTAATTGGAGTGGGAATCTGTTAAGAAGAGGATAATCGAGCGTTTGTTTTTGTCCTTATAACATGTGATCTATGCTTCATGGACCTTGACTGTCCGACGTAGGAAGGACCCCTTTTTCACACCGGACTGTGTGACTTTTACATTGATTTTGCTTGGGTTCCACAAGTCCCAATATTGTTCATATGGTTTCTACGAATGCCGAATAGAGTTCAGTACATGGGTTATACTATAATTCGCACCACGATACCTCCTTGGGGTAAAACGGATGTCAAATGTAAGGGTCTATCGTAGCAACTACAATGGATAAATTGGGGTGTTGTAGGCTTCGTACACGCTTAAACAAAAGAATCCTGAAGTGTTGAGAAAAATCTTTTATGCGTGTTAAACATCTTTACTTGCTTAGATACCGGGTCTCAAACGACTCGTACTACAAGTAGAAGTGCTAGGTGCAAGGTAGGTAAAGATAGACTTCCTACTTTATGGAGTGTTATAGTAACTATCTCGGTTAGTGTCCTATAGGATGGGGGATTGAACAACTAAGGAATTTCAAATAGATAGTGATCATTTGCTTGACCCGCAGAGTCCACAAGGATTTCCATGCACTACAAGTCGTTATTACGTGGGCCCCAGTAATAATAAATCGTCTTGCATGGTCGCCCTAATTTTCTCTCGTTCAAAGAAGTCGATTAGTCAGAGAGGGAACACTACTGTTTTCATACCTTCGACATAGAAGTAACCTTTATGATAGTTCACGCGCTAACGTCTGTTGTTGTCACGTGCGAATTTGGCACAATGCTTAGACCGAATAGGAATAAAGGGAGTTCCTAGTGATAGTAGTTGGAGGGGCACCTTCAAGATGAGTACTTCATCTTCTTTGTCTGGAAAAAGGAGTGTCGTCATTCATGTATCGTAAATGCCACAGGGGCCTCATCCCACTGATAAGGTTGTTGTCCAAGGCTACCTCCTCTGCCTCGTCGTTACTGCCGTAGTCAGACACCTTCGCTTTCGAGAGGGAAGAACAACCATCTTCTATGGAAACAAGCTCAAGGTCTCGTTTGGTAACTACGTCAGCCACAAGCTTCGCATTAAGAGCGAGGTCGATAGTCTCATTGTGCGAGTCAAGAACAATAATAGGATTCGAAGTCGAAGGTATCTCATCCCAGCAATACTTATTACATACATGCATATATATTTACATATATATATTAATGAATAATAATGTTACTTAGTATATACAGGCAATACATGCAACATATCACATATAGCCCTCGTTTGTTCTTTCGGGGGTCATTTTGTCTTTGGCAAGTCTATCCCACATGGACTGACTATACCTCAATTGGCAAATTAGTCAGGGTATTCTCCCTCCCAACTAATGTCCTTGCTTTGTCTTTCCTTTGAAAATTGTATTTACTCCTGGATCTTGGCGCTTTCGTAAATGCAATGAAAAACCTTTTTGTAAAAATGTTTTCGTGAGAGAATCCTAGTGATTGTAGTCTAGACTCGAGAAGGAATCCTAGTTCACTACAATCGAAGCTCTGATACCAAACTGTCACACCCTGACTTTTGCGGAAGCGTATGATGTGTGACTTGCTCAATATCATTCCATTCAATTATAATAAACAACTATATGGTTAAAACATAATGTTCATCCATTCATAAGTTTGAAATGTTACAAACACAAGTCATTTAAGTTTCAACCAACATATCCTCAAGTTATGTTACAAAACAAAAGTGGATGACATCTAAACTTGTAATTTACGTCTTGAAAACAACCCCAGTGCCCAAGATCCGTCTTGTTTCCTGAAATACATGTAATTTTGAAAACATCAACAAAATTTGAGCGAGTTCATGTGTTTCTGTGTGAGTTCGAATAATCTTGTAAACATTTGTAAGTATTCCTTTGTAATCCGATATGAAAGCGTCTATGAACAGATCAATTAATGTGTAGTTAATACATTAATATGTGTGCAGTGGTGCAGGAAGGCTAAATCCTTTGCGTATTTCGGATCGGGCCACCCGACGGGAACGACATAGTCACCACATGGTCCAACTCGCGGTCTCATGGTTGGGGCTCACAACACCCAAATAGATCTATCACTCATGTCCCTCAGTCCTTATACAAGGATTAATGGTCTTAGGTTAACGCCTACCCTTTGTAAACGTTTGAAACATTTGAAACATTTGTAAACGTTTGAAACATTTGTAACATGTACTTCACCCCCGAAGTTATAAACTGAAAATAGTTAAAAGAAAAGGGGGACATGAACTCACTGATTTGCGTCCTGTATCCTTTAACTCAAAGATCACTTTCCGATGTCGTACCGCTACCTACACACGTGTTATGTCTCATCAGACGCTTAGGTCGTGGAACGACTCTTAGTCTTAGTTGTTTATTAAGACTTATTTTGGAATTCCTGGTGTACTTTGAGTTACATCTTTGATGTACATTTTATAATTCCAAGGTATATAATTATTGGTTAAAATAATATTATTTTTACCTTAAATTATATTTATTCCATTATTTGGAATATTGTTAAGACAATATATTTTTAACTTGGTTTATTATGTATTTCCACATATGTATTTTCCCACGTATGGGTGTACTTGTACTTGTGTATTTTTATACTTGTGTATTTATATATTTTGCCAAGAATTGGCGGTGTATTCCGGTGTGTATTTATACGTATTTTCTTGTATTTATTTAGTATTTTGTACTTAATTTTGTATTTAATTTTCCGGAATATTATTTTTGGACAACTAAAAATCACAAACTTTGTATTCTTAAATTACATATATTTTAAGAGAGTTTTTATAGAAAAATATCTATGAATTTTACTTGGCAAAAATAAGTATGCTTCCATATAAATCTCAAAAATAATACATATATTCTTAAGATTAACTTTAGAAAATATATATTTCTAGTTTTCACCCAAAATAATATATCTTCAAAATGTTTAAGAAAATATATATTTTTCTCCACTCAAAATAACATATCTTTAATTTTTTAAGAAAATATATATATTTTCTCCACTCAAAAATATATATTTTCTATTTGTCAAAATATGATATATTTTGTAATACTTGTAAAAATCCATATTTTCCGTTTCTTTGGTTTCCAAAATACCATTTGTCATACTTGTCGAGCTACAAATTTATTTCCGGAATATATATGTATATTTATATTGCTTATGTCCGTTTGTCCGATTGTCCAATATTCGGGTATAAATTATATATTTATTTTCTTGGAATTTTGGTAATATTTTGTATTACAATTTTGGTATATTGGTGAATTATATTATTTTCAAGTTCCTAAAATAATATAACTAATACAATCAATATACAAATAGCACAGAATTTGTGACATCTAAATATATATTTTTTCCTAAATATATACTTAGTCATTTTTATTACCAATATCAACCTCCAATATTTGTAAATTTTTGTAACAAAATTTATGGCAAATTTTATATGAAAACCATGATCAAAATTTACCTGTAAACACTTGTTTAAAAATATTTTTCTAAGTGTTTAATTTCTACAAAATTTTGCGATAGTTTCCTGGTGTATTGCAAAATACATCTCTTATTCGCGTACAGTTTGTATAGTTTTCCATTATATTTAGTTCTGTTTTCGTTAGAATGTGCATACTATTGATTAAATCGAGTTCTGCAGGTCATGGGTGCTGAAAATGTTGAAAAAAACATAAAGAATGAGCTGAGTTCGGGAGTTAGAATGATTTTTGAGAATTTGGAGTGTTGAAGCTGAAAAAAAGCAGAACAATCTGTGAAATTGTTGCCGTTGCGTCACGCCACAAAGAACTCCCATAGCTGTCGCGCTACGCCACCATTAAACAATAATTTCTGGAATTGTATATCGTCACGCCACGCGACCTCAAGACCATATACCCGTCGCGCGACGCGACTGGGGTGTATGACGACAATTCTTCTCTGTTGAATTAGGTTTTGTTATAAAAACTCAAGAAAATCATTAGTAAACCCTAATTACGAGTTGAGGACATTGAAGGCGATTTTCAAAGCAATTATTGAGTGTTTCGGAGCGTTTTTTATCACTGGAATCATTTGGCTTGAGTTCGGATCGAAAATTAAAGACTTGCACGGGTTCATTAGTTCCTTGTTTGTTGATTTCTCTTTCGAAACTCGTTGTCATGAATTCTACTTTGAACAATTTTGCTTTGTTTTCTTTGTTTAATATGCTTGGCTAATATTTATACCGCCTAGACTATGATGAACGGATTGAAATAAAGTTTGAACCTTTTTCGTTATTTGCATGTCTTTTATGGATTGATTGTGTATTGTAAAAGGTTTAGTTTATTAATTTGATGTGTATGCGTACTTTAATTTGGTTCATTATTATCAATTGCTTCGTGTGAATCTTGGTGGTTGTCTGCTACAGAATAGGTTCATGCTAGATCTTTGACCTCGTGTCATTGACCTTTATGGAGAATTGGCCAATAAAACCTAGAAGTGAAAGTTAGTAATTTGCTAGATTACAGTATTCTACTAGTCCTAATAGCTGGAAGGTGCAGGGCTATTGGTAGGTCTTACCCGACGAATTGATTTAGACTGTATTTGGAAAAAGTCGTGCCTTAGTTGTACCGTCGGTTTATTAGTCTATCAAATCAATTAACAAACTCAAACTACCCTGGATCTGTAATTGGAAAAGAGTAGGTCAATATTAGGGTACTTACACAATAATTAGATAACCGGAAGGAAATCTAATAACCTGTAGGATTAATGGCCTAGGTAGTGCCATAAGTTTCACCTCGAGAAGGGTTGAGCGGCTCGGTTGGTGTCTTAATAGGTTTAGTATCACAAGATCCCAGTTCCATAAAACATGCAGTTAACTTAATTGGCAAATTCTTAAAATCAATCCAGGATTCTAGTCTAGGTGGTCTTCGTCATCATATAAGAAAAAGTCTTCACCTAAGTTCGTATTAACTTAATTCTAGTTTAATAATTAGTTTAGTAGATTTCCTTTGATTTTTAGTAACTCCCCCCCCCCCCCCGCCCAAACAATTAAAGTGTTTGAGTCGTGTCTATCATAGGTTGTTAAAGTCTAGTTAGCGTGATTAATAGAGTCTCGTGGTTCGATATCTGGACTTCCTTAGGTCATACTACAGTGGTCGGTACACTTGCCGATTGTGTGGTTGAGGTCGAATCTAGATTTAAAGCTTTTTAGTGTCTAGCTTAGAGAGTCAAAAGTAGTTAATTTTAATAGTCTGTTTAGCACACATCATTCCCCTTAAAAATGGAGGTTTCCATGCTCATATGCATATCATTTTCTTTTTAAAAACCCATCATCAATCATAAACAAATTACACATACTTACCATATGCTTTAAATATGCATTTTACACTATAACAGGAACTTGAAAGTTTGTAAAAATTTGTAGTAAATTCACATGTTGTTTAGTAAGTTTAGTTACCTCTAAAAACATGGTTTTTAGTTTCTAAAACTCATTCTTGTAATTTTAGTTCTTTATAACTTGTATGCTGATTTTCTAAAATAATTCTTCTTGTATTCTTCTTATTACCAACAATTTTCTAGCTTTGATTTAACACCTAAAACATGATTAATTTCTTTAAAAACCACGATCATGTTAAATCTTGTAATAAACTTTGGTTTCTTGAAAAGATTATTTTTAAAATCTTTCATTTTCAAGACTTATATCTTGTAGAAATGTTCATCATATACTAAAACAATTTCATTTTCAAGTTCATGATTAACATAAAGGATGATCATTACAAATTTCACAAGATCCATCCTTGTACTTGCTAGTTTAATCATCATCTAGCAAGCTTCTTATGATGATCAACAAACAAGTTTCATACGTACACTATAACAACTTAGATTTTCATGTTATTAAGCTTTATGTTCAAGATCATCTTCATGTTTCTTTGTGATTCTTAAGATTAACAAGTTACATAACCTTTTAACCACTAAATTTAGAAGTAATAACAAGTTGTGAGGTGCTTACTACTAGCTCTATGTCTAGGGAAGAAACAAAGATGAAGATGATGATGAATGAGGTGGATAAAAGCTCTAGGAGAAGGTCCTTCAACTTCCAAAGCTTCCAAGTGTCTTAGTTATGCTTCTTACACCCTTGAGAGTCCTTAGAATGCTTGAGATTGATGTGAAAGTGGAAGTGTGTGTGTGTGTGTGCGCTTGAGGTCGTAGACAAGGAGAAGAAGAGAAGAGAATGTGTGTTGTGAAGATGGTAAAATGATATGGAACTAGTAACTTGTGGTTTATAAGAAAAAAGCTTCCAACATTTATTTATACAATGGATATAATGTTTCAAGATCTTTTAACAAATCCATTAAACAATTAAAAGAAATCAGGGGGTGGGACCCTTTGTTGAACCGTATGTGGGAGGGGGGGATGTATTGGTTGGGTTGTAATGGTAAGTTAGGGATCTTGGTTGAAATGCAAGGGAATCAGTTAGTGTGTTAAGTGTCTAGTGTTTATAGGATGTGTTATGATGTTCGGTGACCATAACTAGCTTCGTAACACTAAAACAATGCTTTTAGTGAAAATTTGATGTTTCGGGTAGTGTCCGGTTGGTTACCGGTTCGTTAAAGTGATAAATAGCGTAGTGTGGTGTGCTTTATGTAGGCTTTTATGACAATTTTGATTCCCGAAACTTAGAAAGGTATTGTGGACCATTAAACCATAATTCTGCATTATATTTTGATGTTAAATTGCTGATTTTTGCTGATTCGTGCAGAATTCTACAGTTTTTGTGTGTTTCAGGCACTTTCCGGCACTTAAACTATCACTCGGAAGGAAGTTTTATGATCCTTACTTTCCTACACACTATTCTAGTGTAACTCTTGGTTTCGGGGCTCATTTTGTGTCTTAACATCATGTCTGTCTGAGTACTGAACTCCCGTCAGTACTTCTAGTTCGTCTTATAACTGTGCTAACTTTGTTTCGTGCACTAATTGAACCACATTGTGTATGTAATAATGGTAAACATTCTTGCAACATAAAATGCATTTGTATGTATATTACAGCAATCAGAAAATCATTCATGTCATTAATTTAATCATGTACAGTCATTTAAGCACAAATTACCGTTTAACATTGTACGGATACACGGAAAAGTGACAGTTGTCACAGCAAGTTTCATACTAACTATTGTGAAACCACTAGAGTCACTAGCATGGAGATATAATGGGTCACTAGCATCAAGTTTGCTAATCAGAGTCACAGAAGGATCATTTTTATCACCCATAACAGTAGGAAAAGGAAACACAAAACAACTCACAGATAGAACAGATCAGACAGGCAAACCGATAAGCAGACAAACAGACAAACAGACAGATAAACAAGTAAAGCACAAGTAAAGGACTGGCGAAGCATAGACTGAGGTCCGATCAGAGGTTCGTCACTCAAAGGTGCCTTCGCAGACGGTAACCGGGGAGCCACAACACAACACAACAGACCAAACCAGACAAATGCAACAGAGTAAACCCTCTCTGTGTCCCAAAATCAAGCCGGTCTTGCCTAAAACCCGGTATCAAAATGCCTAGACACAAGACAAAGTGATGCAAACGGAAAAATAAAGGGAAAGGGAAGGAACGATGTCACAGTAGGTGCAAGCAAAAGGGACCAGGTCTGCAACCTTCACATAGGGTTACAAACACTAATCAGAGAATCGGATAAATTCTTGTTGGTTTGCCCTAATAGGGACCAACGAGGATCTTCTTCACCAACCAGGGGAGAAACCACAGATTAGGCTTTCTACTGCAACACCGTCACAAGAATCCAAAAAACCCAAAGGTAAACACCAAACCCCAGAAATTAGGGTTTCACACTCCAAGATTTACACCGTCTCAACTGAGCAAGAAAATACTCCGAAAACAGGGACCAATCCACACGGTACTGTCAGAAGGAGGAACCCTAGATCGTAAAAGGAGAAGGCAGCCGGAACCTTGAAACGCAGCGGATGAAACACCAGAGCCCGAATCAACCTTGGGGCTCTGATACCATGTCACAAATCTCAGATCCAAAAGAAAGTACATATTTATTCATATGAAAACCAAGAACAGTTACAATGAAATGATTAACCAGTCATCACAGATTGACTGGTGAATCATATGTTTGAACAATATCAAAAGCAGAAACAATAAGCCCTAAACTCTCACGTATTTTACTTATGAGGAACAAAGAGAACAAAGGACTGAAGGACAGAGATGAGAGCTGAGATGATGATGGATGACGAAGACTGGAGCCTCTTTATGCTTGTGCACAACCCTAGAAGGAGGACAGCTAGAGCCCAGCAGGAGCAGCCCAATAGCAGCGACCAGAAGGGAGCGGCCCAAACGAACAAGACCAAGGCAACCTCAAAACCAAAGAATAAAACGGGTATTAGAAATAAAAGGAACAAAAATAAAGAACTATGGCACATTTTATACTGCTATTTTAACAACAGCTTTAGCAACTTTCATGATTTTCCCTTTAGAAAATAACCTCACATAGAAATTTGCCAAATTAAGTATACCAAAATCCAATCATTGGTGTAGATTTAAACTTCGATCTCTCTTACGATACTTTGGTGTGTTGAACGAAATTAACTTCAGCCGTTCATTGAAAAAATAAAACACTATACCAAAATCAAAACATTGATTTTTTAGTCATGTGTGTATTGATTTATTTTTACTAAAGATTATTTAATAATAGTAGTAATTATAACCTTTATTTACCGTGACAAATTGCTTTTACAAAGAAGAAAACGTTTTGTAAATTAGTTTTTTCCTAACTAGATTTATAAAATAACTTTTTGACACCTTTTATTGTAGTTTTTGCTGTGTTGTTCTTCATACCAGATACAAACATATAGAGTTTTCTTTATAGAACTGAGTGCTCAAGAGGAGATTAGTTTGAATTTTTGGAATACCCATGAACTAGTTGATGATGTATTTACCGAGGCACTATCAAGAAAAAAAGTTTGTGTTCTTTCAAGAAAAACTAGGAGCTAGGAAGTTTGAATTAGGGGAAGCTGTTGATGTTGAGAACGATTCTGTCTACTTGGTATGAGTCAGCTATGAGTCGTTTTGAGTGGGTCTTTGGAATCAGTTCACTACAAGAATTGTATACTTTTAGCGGCGACACCATTAGCGGCGACAAGGCAAACGTCGCCGCTATTGGTCGATCCGCGTGCCAGATGCTGAAACCAAACCCCAGCCGTTGATCAAAATCCTGATCTAACGGTTGGGGAATGAAAACTTATTAGCGGCGACAAGGGCACATCAATATCGGCGACAGCCGGTCTCCGCTAAAAGTGTGTGTCAGAACTTTAATCCCTAGCCACACAATCCTTATCTCTGGTCAAACCTTTACCGGCGACAAACATCAATATCGGCGACAGCCCGTCGCCGCTAATGGTGAAACGATATTACACCCATATCAGCGCCATTTTTTCCCTCTTTCTTCACTTTTCCCCCCAAAAACTCGAGACAAACCACCGGATTTCAGCGAATTTCGACCAAATCGGTAATTAAAGTGTAAAACCCGTTCAGGATCTTTCAATGATATCGATCTTACCTTGTGAAGGTGCGGAAAACAATCACAAGTAGATTCAAGAACAAACAATAGTAAAAGAACAATAATATGAATTAAACACAAACCAAAGATCTTGCATTCAAAGATTGAACAATGAATGATACAAGAATCTTGATCACAACCGGTTCCCTTGAGTCGCAACTATCTAATCAACGAACAACCTCAACCCTAAGGTTGAGGTTTGTTTAAATACTAAACATCTAGGCTATACCTAAGCCCAATTGCGACATGCCTTATACTAACCCAACCCATACAATTCGGCCCATACGTGTAAATTAACAAAAGACATAAATAACCCTTAAACTATATAAACCTACATGTATAAACCTTCATGTTCCAACAATCTCCCCCTAGGTTTATGCATGCAGGTTCTTGATGCTTCAAGTATCACGATCACCACCCAACCGATCTTTAAGACCACCGAAACCCTTATTGCGAATATGAATGGCTGAAGCAACAGCTGCAGTCCACCCCTTGGCAATTTCTTCATATTTCTCAGTAGCTCGAATCTGATTTTGAACCAACACTTCCAAATCCTCAAGAGCAATGTTGAGCACATCCACTTGATCCACTAAGCGAAAACTGACATCACCATCACAAACACCGCCTGACCAAGACGCTCATCATAAGCCCAGAAATGTAGAGACTTCAAAGCACCTTTTGGGATCTTCTTAACCAACGGAATCACCTTTTCTTTGTCAGTCACAGGCCAGTGCACTATCTTCATTCGCTTCTTAGTAAATGGATCCCTAACTCCTTTAACCGGTTTAACAAAAGATTCAGCAGTACGCATTGATGGAAAGTTATGCAGAACTTCCCTCTTCAACCTCTCTAAAAATACATGTCCAGGGCCTCCAGATTTATCATCAACATATGGCGCATTAGAAAATTCTGTCAGATCAACCTTTGTAAATGACTGAAACTGACCTGGGTGTTTATACCATTCAACAGGACCTACTTTCCTCTTAATCCACCACCTTTTCCGATCATGGTCAAAACCCCAGCTAACCACTCCTAAACGATTACCAACTTGATCATAGAGAGTTTCACCAACATCCATCAAATGGTGAGTTGCCTGAGCATCAACATCATCTGGATTCAAATTCTTGTTCTTTAAAATCACCAACTCTCTTTTCTTCTTGATTCTTTCAGCCTTTGCTTTGTCTGCCTCTGGATCAGTAACTCTTTTGAAGTATTGTTCCATTGCAGCATTTTTCTCAGCATCATCCTTTTCAAAAGCTTTCCTTCTGTTCTCAACATCAGTAGGATCAGAAAATTCCTGCTCGAATTTCTTTTCAAGTTTTCCACGTAAATCATAGACCATAGAAAATAACAAACTGACATCTCCTTGAAGTTGTTCAATCTGTTGATTCTTTTGCACTATGATATCTTCAAGTTGGATAATCTTGGCTTCTTTATGAATCGAATGTTGCTCAACCACAACTAATCTTTTCTTCATCTCTCTCATGCTTACGAACTCATCATCATCACTTGAGTCATCATCAAAGGGCATTCTCACTGGTTCTTCAGGCCTTTTACCACTTGAACTGCTAGGCATATCATGAACAACGTTAGAAGGACCAGCAGAGTCAGAAGCACCAAGTGACATAACATCAACAGGCTCAGTAACATCAACAGCAACATTGGTGGTATCCATCTCAGTTCTTTGAGTATCAGCATCAAACTCAAAGATGTCTGCAGTAGGGTTGGTAGTATCTGTGACATTCTTCTCAAAATCAAAATCATAAAGACCTTCGTCATCTTCATCAGTAATCAAGGGTTGATCTTTGTTTTTCTCAATATACATTCCGAGCCGGGGATCCCTCCTTTTCCTCTTCAAGGGTAGGGAATCAGGATCCTTCGGGTTTTCACCGGACTCTTCATTTGGAACCGAAAGATCAGAAGGAGGATTTCCCATCTTTTCAGTCACAGACTTTAATAACAGAGCCAAACTGTCAGCAGAAATCACAGGTGGAGCAGTTGTAATGGCAGCAGAAACTTCAGCTTCAGGTGGAAGCTCTTCATCTTCATCAGAATCACACATAATTTCAATGCCTTCATCTTCAGAGTCAATTGTCACAAACTCAGTCTCGGGCTCACCTTCAACACCTCTTTGAACATCATGCTCTTCAGCAACAATAGCATTAGCAGGCCCAACATTTTCTTGTACAGGTTGAGCTATAACAGGATCAGCAGCAACATCTTCGGTCTCTGAGAATTGACCAAACTTCTCCAAAGGAATTAAACCTTCAAACTTCTTTTCAGTACCCTTCTTTGGAGTAAGAGCACCAAAACAAGAAGGACCCATCGGCTTCAACTCCAAAGTGTTTCCAGATTTCACCAACTCTGGATAACGTGCATTGAAAATCATTTGCAAAAACCTTGGATACATGAGAAATTTGTCCTTCCTGACTCCTAGCACATTCCTTTTCATAGCTTCCAAAACATATTTCGAATAGTTGAACGGTTCATTAGTTATCACACAGACCAGAGCAGCAGCCTGTGTACTGTTTAGCTGATCAGTACCCCCTCTGTTCTCAGATATGCACAAGAGAAACATGTGCAGCAAAAGCCTCCAATACGGATGCACGAATTTCTTAACCAAAGGTGGATATCTTCCTTCATAACTCAGTCTAGGCAATATAGCCTCAACTGTACCAGCTGGAACCTCTATCGAATCTGATTCTTGATCATTGAACTGCAACACTTCTCGAATCATCTGCTCTGACACAGTAGCCGTCCTTTTCTGAACTTTAGAAACAATAACCCCCTTTCCTTCAACTACCTCGATTTTCGCGTTCTTCCAGAACTCTTGAATAATACTTTCATAGATGACTGGATTATCTCGTAATGCGTGAACGATGCGACAGCTGTTCAGACCCTTCATTAATGAGGTATACAATCTCCGGTGCTTCTCTGGAGGAGGTGCTAAATATCTAGCCTGATTGTGTGTTGCGATGAACTTTAAATCCATGATCTGCACAAACCAGAAGTGTATTACAGACATTTACACTTATATTTTCACTAGAATTTAAATTTCAAAGACAACATATTCAATTTCAACAACTCAGAATTTTTAATTTGGACTCGAGATCAGCTACTGTTGACTCGAAACCATGAGTCGAGACTATAAGTTCTCGAGTCGCAATCAGGAACTACAACTAAGATCTCGAGTCGAGACCTGAGTCGAAACCAGGAGATCTCGAGTCATAGGCATGAGGTTGCGACTCGCAACAGCTGGTCTCGAGTCCGTATTTGTTGTCTGAGTCGAAACCCCAAAAACACTTTGTTATCTGAGCTTTTTGGATCAAAAACCCATAACATCATCAGATTTATTTGAAGACCAAAAAGTATTTAAAATTAGGGTTCTTCATCATCTTCAAATCTTCATCAGGGATTCATCAAATCTTCATAACACCTGCAAATCTTCAAGAGAAACATCAACAAACCTTTAAAATTTCTATGAGTCGAGATCGGAAACACCAAAATCAATGACTCGAAACCGGAGATCCAAGTCGGAATCTAATCGGAATCACGAAGAACAAGACCTTTTGCCAGAACTTTGAGAGGATTTCTTGAAGGTCTCGAGTGAGTAATGAGGTCTCGACTCGAGACCCTGAACTTATACCAACACCCAACCAAATGGGCTGGGGCTTGGGCCGGACACTATTACTGTTAGGGCTGATAATAATTGGATTTTATTTAAGGATTTTTATAATAATTTTAATCAAATCCATTTAGCAAGCAGTTAACAATTAAAACCCATTAGACTTTCCGAGCATGATTTGCAAAAACCTAAAAAACAAAAATAAATAATAATAAAAATTATTATTTACAAAAATAAATTAGGAAAATAACGGAGATTACTCAGGGATCAAATCACGAGGTTTCGGGCTTGACTTCACTTATCAACACTGATCTACTACCGCATGATCTAGACGATTGCCAGTATATTTTTCCACCTAAACTCATCTTCCCAGACCTATTCCATACAACTGCCTGTAACATATTTTATCATGTTTTGATTTCTTTACAATGAACAACCAGGCAAATACTAATCAAATCCCGGAAATATAAACAGGACACTCTATCATGTATGTAGCTTCCCTACCACATATTTCACAAGTCCAATCCAGATCTCTAAAGGCTTAACTGGGAGTAGATTGAGAAGAGAACAGAATAGATCTTTTACAGAGATGATATAATATACAGATCAAATGAGTTTTTCTCAATTTGATATAGGTTTATTGGGGTTTCTTTTGGGCACTAGAGGGCCTCTTTCGGGTGTTTAGATCTACAGCGCGACAACGTACAGCTAGGTCAGCATGTATCTGGATGCAGCAGAAGCTGTCGTTGCCTAGCACCTCCAGTTCAGCATGTATCTGGATGAACAGAGGAGGTACACGACTTTTTCAGAGAAGATTTCAGAGTCAGATCAAAATTGTGTGTATCGGGACAACATACAGACATTCAAATAGATATGAACTAATTCCAAGTGATTTTCTTTCCTGGGGTCATGTACCATTTTAGTTCTAAACAGAAACAGCCAATGTTTTCAGTCTAAAGAATAGAGCCTACCAACACATCAATACTAGAGCCAAACTGTTTCGATACTGGTCTTACATGAGTCAGCCCTTGACCATAATGTGAAAATTTATTTCATTTCCCTGTCATGCAACGCCTCTTTTTGTATTTTTCAATTTTTTAATGTTTTTGTGTTTTTGTATTGTTCTCCCCCTAAATTTGTGCATAAATAAAAACTACCTAAGAATAGAAAACTTTATGAACAAATTTACCTACGAAACACAAACATGCTCAGTCAGTGAAACGGATCATTTTCAGAAAATCCACAAGCACTCTGAATTTCGAGCTGCTGACAGGTTTGGTGAACAAATCGGCAGCATTTGCATCTGTGTCGATTTGTTCAAGAGTAATAAGACCTCTGTCGAAGCAATCTCGAATGAAATGAACTTTTATATCAATGTGCTTGGTTTTGGAGTGAAAAACAGGATTTCGAACAATTTGAATGGCAGCATCATTATCGCAGTAAATAGTAGTGTTAAGATAAGTCAAACCATAGTCCTGCAATTGATGTTGCATCCACACCACCTGAGAGCAAGAAGTAGAAGCAGCAACATACTCGGCTTCAGCTGTAGATATCGCCACTGTTTGTTGTTTCTTGCATTGCCAAGAAATGAGTCTGTCGCCCAAAAATTGGCATCCCGCAGATGTAGATTTCATGTCACTGTCAGTACCTCCAAAGTTGCTGTCAGAAAATGCAAACAAGTCAAAATTGGAATCCCTCGGATACCACAGACCAAACCGGGGTCGGCCTTTAAGGTACCGAAAGATTCTTTTAACAGCAGTAAGATGAGAAGTTTTAGGATTAGCCTGATATCGTGCACAGTTGCAGACGGCAAACATGATATCCGGACGACTAGTTGTTACATACATCAATGACCCGATCATGGACCTATACTGACGTTGATCTACAGAATCTCCTTCTTCATCTTCAGTCAATAATGGTCTCTCTGCCATTGGTGTTTCAGCAGGCTTTGCGTCCGTAAACTTGAATTTTGCTAGCACGTCATCCACATACTTCCCTTGATGGATAAGGATCCCTTGAGAACTCTGCTTGACTTGTAGACCCAGAAACAGTGTCATTTCCCCAAGAGCACTCATTTCAAATTTCTTCTTCATAACTCTCTCAAACTCCTTGCAAAGATCCTCACTTGTAGACCCGAAAATAATATCATCGACATAGATCTGAACTAAGATTTGACCCTTTCCCACTTTCTTGATAAACAGCGTCTGGTCTATCGTGCCCCGTGTGTACCCATGAGCTAAGAGATGTTCAGTTAATGTGGCATACCAAGCCCGCGGAGCTTGGTGTAATCCATACAATGCCTTGTCTAGCTTGTAGGCATATTCTGGATGGTCTGGATGCACAAATCTTGGTGGCTGCTCAACAAAGATTTCTTCCTTCACATCTCCATAGAGAAACGCGGTCTTGACATCCATCTGATATACAGTGAACCCCATGTACGACGCGTAAGCTAAGAAGATCCGGATGGCCTCAAGTCGTGCAACCGGAGCATATACTTCATCATAGTCCAGACCTTCAATTTGTCGAAATCCCTGAACCACCAGCCTTGCTTTATTTCGAACAATGACCCCTGCAGAATCTTGCTTGTTCCGAAATACCCATCTAGTTCCAAGTTTATGCTTTCCCTTTGGCAACTTGACAAGTTTCCATACTCCAAGCTTCTCAAACTGGTTTAGCTCTTCGTGCATAGCATCTACCCAGCCTGGTTCCTGCAAAGCTATATCAACAGTTTTAGGTTCGATTTGAGAAAGATAGCAAGAATACAAGCAGGTATTGATGGTTCCTGATTGACTCCTAGTCAAAATTCCTGCATTCACAGGACCAATCACATTCTCTATTGGGTGATTGCATTGAACACTCGTAGGTATTGCCAAGTCAGGTACGGTCTCCTCTTCAGTGGTGGTGTTGCTAGACTCCCCCTCATTAGGTGCTGCAATACTATGAACTAAAGGAGTGATGACAATGCAATCTTCAGGAATAGGTTCAGGGAATAATGCAGATTCAGAACTGCTTGATGCAGAACCACCAGTTGAAACACCTTCAGGGGATCGATTGAACGTTTGCGGAGGCGTAGGATGTTGCGTAAACATCATTCCAGGCGGATCAATGGTATGATGCCTCACGCTTTCTTCTATCTGCTCATCGTCTTCAGTGTGTTTAACAGGCAGTGGTTGTTTGGGAATAGACACACCTGCATCTGCAAAATCACTTGACAAAATGTTAAATGACTTAAACAATTCAGAATAATCGTATAACCAATCTAGACCGACTCTAGCATCCGTAGCGTTCTCTTCAAGCCACTCAATGTTGCACGACTCGACGACCTTTTTAGTTACTTTGTTGTATACCCTATAAGCAGAGCCTTTAGCATATCCAACAAAGAAATATTCGTCCCCTTTGACCTCAAACTTTCCATTAGAGTCCATGAGTAGTAATACACATGGACAACCAAAGATACGAAAGTGTGAAACCGAAGGTTTACGTCCTTCCAGAATCTCATAAGGTGTTTTCATATGACGTTTGTTTACTAAAGCATGATTCTGGATGTAACAAGCCGTGCTAACAGCTTCGGCCCAAAAGAAGCTAGGAAGCTTTGAGTCAGCCAGCATAGTTCGTGCAGCCTCAATAAGAGTACAATTCCTTCTTTCAGCTACTCCATTTTGTTGAGGAGTTCGTGGCGCACTGTACTGACGATCAATTCCTTTTTCTGTGCAGAATGTATCCAAAGTGACGTTCTTGAACTCTGTCCCATTATCAGATCGAATAACCTTCACCTTAGCACTCGCTTGATTTTCAACCAGAGTGATGAATTGTTTCACCAAGACAGCAGTTTCATTTTTATGACTGAGAAAATACACCCAAGTGTAGCGAGAATAATCATCGACGATCACAAGACAATAAGCTTTCTTCCCAATACTCATTACATTCACTGGACCAAAAAGATCCATGTGAAGTAGCTCAAGTACGGCTTTCGTCGAAGGTGCTGGTTTAGCCTTATGAGCTTTTCGATGAGCTTTTCCTTTTGCACAAGCAACACATTTCTCCACCAACATAAAATCTTTGATTGGAAGATCACGTACTAGTTGACCTTTAGCCAGACGATTTAAGTTCTTCATGTTCACATGCCCAAGGCGACGATGCCATAGTAGACCATCATGTTCTGAAATCTTTGAGAATAGGCAAGTGATCTCTTCACACGGTTTCTTGTTCATATCAATTACATATGCATTTCCTTTTCTCTCAGCTGTCATTAAGAACCAGTCTTCTGGAATAACAATCCCAGGTTTAAGAACATGACATCCCTTTTTAGTGAAATGAACTGAATTCCCTCGATCACAAATCTGAGAAATGCTCAACAGATTGTGTTTCAGTTCTGGAACATAATTAACATTTTCGAAGCTTAAGACGCCGTTTCAAACTGTTCCTTTAAGCGTGATTCTGCCTGACTCTCCTCCCGTAAATGAGACATATCCTCCATTGAATTCTTTGACATTTACCAGTTGGGATAAGTCTCCCGTCATATGCCTGGAACAGCCACTATCCATGTACCAGAGGCGCACGGTAGTCCTCCACAGCTGTTCCTGCACGAATAGCGGGATTAATTAGATTTAGGAACCCAGACCATAGTGGATCTGGGATTCCCTTGAGCATTACCATAAGAAACTCTCTGCCATACTAAGTTATCTTTATTTGAGAATTTCGAAGAAGTTTTATTGGCAGAATTTTTATGAAGTGTATGAGGCAAGTTGGAATGCATGGCCTTAGATTTAGGTTTCCAATGTTTTCTCGACCATTTAAAATTGTAATTACCAAACGCCTTGGATTGTTTTTCAGAAAAATGATTTTGTTTATTTTGATTTCTACGTTTGGCTGCATTCCAATCTTGATCAGAAGGCCTGACCTTACGATGGTTATTCTTCATTGTCTTAGACTTATCAGTCGTCACTGACTCTGAATAACTATATCGGTTTGGTTTGACTTTCTGATTTTGTGCACGTTTATTTTTGGACTGCACAAAGGAAGAAGTAACACAGTTTCTGGCGATGTGTCCAGCAATTCCACAATTGAAACGAGTTTGTCGTTTCAGTGTGGAAAAGTTTTGATGATTCACAGTAGATGCGGGTCTCTTGGGTCTTGAAGATTGAGCTTGCTTGTTCTGTTTTGTTTGACTTGCTTGTGCCTTTTCTGAGCTTTTGGATACCTGATGATCAGAACCAGCACTGGCACAAGCATGAGACTTTGAAGAGTTAGAATTATCTTTGCTCATTTCTTTATCAAAACCATTTTGAAAGAATGTTTCAGATGTTGTTTCAAATTTTTCTTCACAAAAATTTTCTTTCAAATTATCATTTAAAGAGGCCTCTTTCTCCTTTTGTACATCATTATCAGTTTTAATCTCAGTAGATGCTGAGACTTCATCAACCAATAATGGTTCCTTTTCAACTTTGTCATCTAATGGGGTCCCACTAGGCTCAACAGTAGGAACGTCCACTGAAATTGATTCTGAAGAAAAATCGGAATGCTATTGATTCTCTTGTAAAGCAGTTTCAGTGGTTTCACTGAATGTGTCCTGAGGGACCTCACCTGTCACACTATTTTCAGCTGAAGAGTTAGAAACATTAGAATCACAATTCTCAGCTACTGAAAAACATTCATCATCACATGCATTTTTAAAAGGTTCATCACAAGCATTCACAGTTTTGCCCAAAACATCAGGCCCAAAAGAAGACGAAACATAACTATGAAATGAGTTCAAAAACGCTTGTCCAAACACACAACCAGAATTAGTATTATCAAAAGAAGTTTTAGGAGAATCAGAATCTAAAACTTGTTCACTCCCAAACAAATCTCCCCATATCACTTCAGGTACTTTATCTGCACATGATGAAGAAATGTTAGGATCAAGAGTACCCTTTGATACAAAACAAGCTGCTGGTTTCACCTGTTCTTCAGCAGATTTGACATTTACTGAGGGCTTGTTATTTTTGGGACCATATGTCATTTTACTTTCATTCAACATCTCCTCCTCAGTCATAGGCAGGTAAGTATAATTGTTATTATACGGAGGAGGAGCCTGATGGTAACCCAATCCCAACCCTTTCTTTTTATAATATGCTAATTGTTGATCACACAGATTTTTGACTAATTTACTAGAGGAATCAAATTTTTTAATATTCAACTGATTTATTTGATATTTATCCCTGACATCCTCCAGTTCTTTAGTCACTTCACATAATTTTTCTTTAACCATAATAAGTTGGGCTGTGGCTACACTAACATCATCCTTAAGTTGAATGATGTCCTTACGCTGAGCTTCGATTTTCTCTTTGAAAAGTTTTTCGTTTTTTGTTAAAGTGAAATTTTTCCTTTTAATTTCATTGTAGTCTTCGATTAGCTCAGCGTTGTGAATTCTATAAGCCTCAACTCGTTCTCTACATTCAGGAGTACAGAAAACAGAAATTACCTCTTCTTTCGTGAGACCCTTGACAGGTGCTGACAAAATCTGAGTCATGAAGGCAAGATTTTCAGCTGACGGCCCCTCCTCATGCGCTGACGTCTCGTCTGCATTTACTGGAACTTGATCATCTCTGGCCATGAAAGCAATGTTGCTCGAGTTGGTTTGATTTTCTGGAGCTGAGATGTGCAGTCGCTCAATTTCCGAACTCCAGTCGAAGGGCGAATCAGGCTGAACCACCAAGGCTTGAGCCAATCCCAAAGGTTGAGGACTTCCACTGCTTGCAGCATCAGTCGACATGCTCGAAGTAGTCACAAGAGCCCTTTCTCGGTTGGGTGTAACAGGAGCAGCAGGCTGGGCTGGAGTTTGTTCACCATTTACCTTAGGTTTCGTACAGTTTCTAGCCAAATGACCCTGTTCATGACAATTGTAGCAGCGAAATTCAAATGGCATTTTTGTGGGTCCTGTAAAGGTAAGACCTTGCCATTTGTTTTTCCCTGTTTTTCTCACGAAGTTTTTGGCCCTAAATGCTGCCATAGCCATCTGCCAATTTATATCCATTTCTTCCACATCTTCTGGATGAATTTGATCCAAGTCGTCCATTGAGAATTTGGGAGGACCGAGTTTGCCGGTAGCAAAGGCATTCAAACAGTTTATGATAGAAGCTGCTATTTCAAGATTTTCCTTTGTCTGTTGCGAGAAGAAAGCAATCATCTCGTTGTTCGCAGCGGAGGCGGAAGCAACAGTAGAGACATTTCCAGCATTCGTAATGGAAGCAGGAGCAACTGGAGGAGCAGCTTGATTAGAGGACCCTGAGCAGTAAACATTTGCTGAAGTGGGAGTAGTCTTAGCAGATGTGGCATTGCGAAACATTTGAAACCCTCCTTGAGACAACAGAGTTGTGTTGTTATTGTTAGATGAGGTGGGAGCAATGGAAAAACCTGCAGCCAACATACTGTTCTTGTAGTTGGTTTCTCTTTGTTTATCATCTAGTTCACAAGCTTTGATATGTGAGATCATCTCTGATAGGGTACATCTCGCGAGGTCTTTAGTTTTCTTGATCATGGCAACATGATAATCCCAACTCTTTGGCAATGCATTAAGAAGCTGTCTGTTGGTGGATGCGTTTGTTGTATGAATTTCTTCCATTTGCATTTGTGTTACTAACTTCACAAATCTCTGAATCTGATTGTCTACGGTTTCACCATAAATGTGATTGAAATTGTTGAGATTTTGTTGCAGCAGATTTCTTCGACTCTCTTTCATATCTTCATTTCCTTCATAAACTTCGATTAGCGATTCCCACAGTTCTTTGGCAGATTTGCAGGTGCGAAAACCTATAGCAATGTCAGGACCCAATCCCATAGTTAAGTATGAAAGTGCTCGGTCATCTTCTTCAGTTATAAGCACTTCATCTTCGGTATATTGATCTCTAGGCTTCTTTACCTTAACACCTGGTTCAGTGGAACTTTCCATCATAATCTCCCTTGGACCCCTTAAGATGCTTCGCCACAGTTTATAATCTTTGACCTTTAAATGCTGTTCAAAGCGCCATTTCCATTCGGGAAAGTCATTTGCATCAGTTAACCTTGGAATACGTGTTGTGGTTCCAAGTTTTGAGTCCAGTTCTTGTTGGTGGTTAAGGGCAGCCAATTCAGTGTTATTTGTTGCCATAATTGGTTAATCAATTAATTACTTTTAAAAAGGTCCAAAAGTCTTAACAGTTCAACAGTCCAGGTCCAAGTAACAGAAACGTTGCAATCCGACGTTGCGAGTCGATACCACAGTTGCGAGTCGAAACTGATAATCAGACAACTCGAGACCTAGTTGGTTGCGAGTCGAGACCAAATCCACCACTTGTCGAGACAACGATGGTTGCGAGTCGAGACCGGAGCAGAACAATTCAAGACTGATGATCGTTGCGAGTCGAGACTGAAGCATGACAAGTCGAGACAAACAATGGTTGTGAGTCGAGACAAGAACAGTACGAGCCGAGACTGCTAATGATTGCGAGTCGAAACCTGCAAAACAAATATGAAATAAGCACTGTTGACTCGTAATCCTGGTTTTTCAGCACTTTCAAAATTCAAAGATATCGAAATCTTTGAATTTTCTTCGATCACCAGCTCTGAGAAATCAGCAAACAGATTTTTCTGAAATCACACAATCCAAAATCAGTAATATTTTTCAACAATTTCACCAAGAACAGATTGAATATTGTAACACTTTTCACTGCAAAACAAACACCAAAACCGGATTAGTAATAACTGTTGTTCTTGAATCTGATTGATATCAAAACCGAACCAAGAATGGTTTCTTGGCTCTGATACCAATTGTAAAACCCGTTCAGGATCTTTCAATGATATCGATCTTACCTTGTGAAGGTGCGGAAAACAATCACAAGTAGATTCAAGAACAAACAATAGTAAAAGAACAATAATATGAATTAAACACAAACCAAAGATCTTGCATTCAAAGATTGAACAATGACTGATACAAGAATCTTGATCACAACCGGTTCCCTTGAGTCGCAACTATCTAATCAACGAACAACCTCAACCCTAAGGTTGAGGTTTGTTTAAATACTAAACATCTAGGCTATACCTAAGCCCAATTGCGACATGCCTTATACTAACCCAACCCATACAATTCGGCCCATACGTGTAAATTAACAAAAGACATAAATAACCCTTAAACTATATAAACCTACATATATAAACCTTCAGGTTCCAACATAAAGCTATGTTTTTGTTACATTTCTTCTTTATTTTGTTATATACATATGATAGGCTTTAATTTTTGTATATTTTTGTGTGTTTTTGTGTGTTTGGTAGTGAAATCGGATCATCACCGTCACTTCTCCGGTCACCACCGTCACTTCTCCGGTCACCATCTCGTCTACGCGGTCTACATCTCTTAGAAACTTGAAAATACGGCGAGTCAATAGCGGCGACAGCTGTCGCCGCTAAAGGTGCCCTGTTCTTGTAGTGGTTAGTTTTAGCATTGAGTCCTTAAGGAGATATTGTGGTAATTAGTGTACTTCACAACAAAATACTTGAGACGAAGTGCAGATAAGGTGTATTTTCACTAAAAATACGAGTATTGTCGTAATTCTTCATCTTATGTTAAGCATTTAGGCTGGGTGGTGTTGATTCACGCATCTCCACATCAATCGATATCGCCCCCACCGGGGGGCAAAGGAGGGTGTCATTAGTCCCTCCGCCATTCCCATCGTCATATGAGATTTTTTTTTTTAAATTTTAATTAAAGGAAGTTAACCCTCATCATTCAACTTAATGGTAGAGCCCACTCTTTACGTGATGCTTTAAAGCCGCAAAAGGCTTTATTTCACTCCTGTCAGCATTAGAATAATTTTTTTTTTTTTGAACGGCAAATTTTATATTACTGACGGACCACTGGAGTATTATCGTGACATTAGCGGAACCACCCGATCATATCAATCTCCACTATGCATAATACCTATACACCAATTCTGGAGGAAACCAATGAATATAAGAGAAAACATCCACTTGTAGGAATCAAACCCAAGACCTATTACTCTCAAAGTCTTATCCCGCCCCTAATATACCATAAAGCAATATGCAATCATTTTTTCTATTTAATGCCACGTATTGCTCTCCTTAATATCATGTGAATAAAATATTCATCATCCACATTAGAGTGTAACTGATTACCAACAAAAATGACTATACTACAAATAAGGACCGGACTAGATGCACAAACAAACTCCTCTTACCCGACATCTTTTCCTTCTCCCCTTCTCATATACCTTTTTAGTATGCCTAGGAGATCTTCAAACTGATTCAGCTAAGTTTCAACTATCCAGATGGAGGGCACATTAAATGCTGATATGAGTGCTTCAGCACGAATACAAGACTTTGAGTATTTATATGCATCAAATACTAATGTATCCAACTTTGTTTCCGTTAAACTTTCAGGCAACAACAACTATCATGTTTGGAAGTCACAAATGCTTTGCCTGTTGGACAGTAACAATATGGGCGGCATCGTGGACGCCAAATTTGTCGGTCCGAGATATTATGGCACGGATAGAGGGAGACAATACGACAGTCTTGCGAGAGGTTGGATTTTGGGTTCTCTAAGTGAAGATGTAATTGCGGATGTCCACAATCTCGGTTCCGCTAAAGCTGTTTGGGAAAAACTAAAGCGCATATATGATCCTGCTTTGTGTTTGAAAGAAGGTACGTTCTTTTTAGTCCACCCAAAACTACATTTCATCTTCATTTCCTTATTTCATCAACTCCAAATTGTCTCTTGAGTTTTTTATAAGCCGAAGTTTGTTGGTTTACTGCTGAGAATATTAAGCGGGTGTTTTGCCTAGCTTTTTTATCTAAGCTTATAGCTTTTTTAGCTTATTTTTACAAAATAAGCACTAGTGGGTGTTTGGTTTAGCTTTTTAAGCTTATGCTTATTAGCTTATATAAGCTAATTTCAATAAGCTTATGGGTTGATGGTTTTTTAGCTTATTTGAACAAGATGGTTTTTTACTCATTTGTCCTCAAATGGTGGATTAACTGATTTGAATATGATACACACAATGGTATTATACCCCTTCCCATAATACACAATCAATTAACTCAACTTGTAGAATATAAGTTAATCCAAACACTTAAAAATTGCTTATCAAGTAAAAGAAAATAAACATAAGCTACTTTAAAATATAAGCATAAGTCAAAAAAAATAAAAGCTAGGCAAAACACTCCCTAACACGTCTTTCTTCTCTATCTGTCTCTATAAATACATAGATATATATATAGAGAGAGAGATTGAGTGAAAAAGTGTGAGAATAAGATGTAGAAATGTGAGAATAGTGAGAGCCCAATTTTATAAGAGGATTCATATTCCTTTCATCGTATATTTGTGACTGGATTTCTTTATATAATAAAAGGTAATTATAAATAAAGAAGAGAGAAAATTTTATTGTTCGTCTATAATAATTTTAATATTTTTTAAAAGTGGTTATAAATAGAGGAGAGAAAAAAAAAGTAATGATAAATGTATAAAAATATTATTTAATTAAGAATGAGTTAAAATATGAGTATTTTTTAATAAAATTATAGGATAAAAATGATAGATATATGGGATATGACTGCTCTTATGCGCAAGGAATAGTAACATAAATTTATATTTGCTCAATTTAATAAGTTACGACATGTGAAAGTAACTTAATATGACTACTGACCTGTTTTTGTTTTCTTTCATATCTAAATAGTTAAAAAGTAATTGACATGTGAACACCTAAAACAAAGTTACGACAAAAGACTATGTTTAATTAATATCTTTGATTAAAAATCGTTCTCTTCGTTGTCAATTTTTTTTTAAATATTGGTGTAAGTTTATGTTTTAAGTTCTTTTGAATATTTTTTTAGCTAGCTCGTTTTAATGAAAGTCACCGTTTTCAAAAAAAAAAAATTATAATAAATTAAAGATTTAGAATATTTAATCAATTGTCAATAAAAGAAATTTAGAATCTTAATAAAGTAAATTAAAATGAGTATTTGTTATTAGGAAAACATTAATTGTGGAGATAGGTGCTTCGAAATCCTCATATAGTTACCGTATAATTTATGCCCATGGCTTTATAGCCTAGTGGCATTTTGGTGGTGGGATAAAACTTTGTGAACAATAGATCCTGGGTTCGATTCCCACAAGGGGGTTTTCCCATATTTATTAGGTTTCCTCCTGAATTGGTGTATAGGCATTATGCCTAGTGGAGATGGATATGATCGGGTGGTTCCACTGGTGGCACGATGATACTCCAGTGGTCCGTCAGTGATCCAAATTTGCCGTTAAAAAAAAAGTTATCGTATAATTTACAGTATAATTTATTATTATTTTGAGAAAGGTTAACGTAAACCAGCCCTTAACATGCGAAACATATGCGACAAAATTACCTATGTTATAAAATTCAAACCCTAATTACGCATAGGTTAAACACAAAATCACGCATGAACAAAACACAAAAATCGCACATGAGTAACCCCTAATTATGCATGTGGTCAATAAAATCACGCATTGGTTGAAACATAAAATCACACATGGACAAAAACACAATTCATTGGTTGAAACATAAAATCACACATGGACAAAAACACAATTCATGCATGAGTAAAACTAATTACGCATGTTATATGCATAATTACGCACATTATTTGGTGGTAGTGGTGATGGTTACTTGGGTTTTTAATCCTTTCGACTTAGCTATTCTTTTATGACAATGTTTTACGTTTGGTATAAATTTTTGCGAGTTAACACATTGCAACGCGAGCGTGTAGTTCAACTTTTTTACGTCAATATTTTCAGGTGAACGGGTCCGTCACTACGCACGGGTTTTAAGACTAGTTAGTTATTCTTTTTTGTTTTTTAAGTTACGGTCTAAATAATAATGCGCGCGCGCTCTCTCTCTCTATACACATACATACACATATGTTAACACGTTTTAACGCGTATGTCTGACATTTTTACGTCTACTTTTTTGTTTGATTTAACGGTCCTGTAGCAACGTGTCAATCCTAAATATATTAGTTATATGTTAAAACCAACACAAAAGAATAGTTATCATTCATTGTTTTGTAGTTTGACCAATAAAGTTTTTTAATTTACAAAAGGCCCCTTTGTCCTTTATAGTTATTTTCCGCTGTTTTGTAGTTAGGCTATTAAATTAAAGTCTTTTAATTTACAAGAGGCCCTCTGTGCTTTTCTTTTCAAAATCATTTATTCTTCTGATATTACTTTTGTTTTCTTTTAATTCCCGTCATTTATTCTTCTTTTTTTACTTTTGTTTTCTTTTAATTCCGAACATTGTTTCTTTTTCATTTTTATATTTTTTTTATCTTAACACATTAATTTATTTCTCTAAAGTTACGAATGATATCAACAACGCCCATGTTTCGTTTTTATATAAGATTATGAATGACATCACGCACGGGGTAAAATACTAGTTAATCTTTTTCAAAACGACCCAGTATTCCGTTAATATACCAAATTGTGTACCCTCTAATAAGGCTTCTAAAATAGCAAGATCACATTCCGGATCAAACACTCCAGTTTCTTCATACTCGGGTAATCCTACCATCTCTTCTCGAAACTCTTCATCCAAACTCAACTCTTGCCCTTCAGTCTCACCCTCAAAACTACCAACAGAAAACATCTACTCTTTCCTTTCACTCACGACCGTCCTATACTTAGACACCTCAAATGTAATGGTTTCCTATCCTACTGTAAGTGTAATGGTGCCCGCGAAGACATCAATTAAGGCTTTGGTGGTGCACAAGAGTCGTCTACTTAAGATTAGAGGGACATTCTCATCAGCTTCCAAGTCTAGCACTACAAAGTCCACGGGAAACACAAATTTACCAACCTTGACAATAAAATTTTCCACTATACCCCACAGATACTTAACAGATTTATCGGCTAAAGATAGCGTCATGAGGGTCGGGGCAAGTTCACCTAGGCCTAGTTTTTTGTAAAGTGAAAAGGGAATTAAATTAATACTAGCACCACGGTCTGCTAATGGGTGGTTTTTAACTTCACTACCAAACAAACACGAGATCGTGAAGATGCCTGGATCGTAAGCTTCTACGGTAGCTTATTCATTACCACAACGGAATAATCGGCCGTCAAAGGAACGTTCAAAAATTCATCCAATTTACCCTTCCCTTTCAAGACGTCTTTCAAAAACATAGCATACTTAGGCATAGGCTGAAGGGTTTCTATAAACGGCAGATTAATCTTGAGTTGTCTAAACATATCGAGAAAGCACCCTTACTCCTTAGCGTATTTTAGATGCTTGAGGCGTGCTGGATACAAGACACAAGCACGATCTATCTCGGGACTCTGTCTAACAAACTCAACCGGTTTCCTAACTACTTTTTCTTGAGGGGTGGTTTCCAACTCTAACTCTTCATCCACTTATTCCTCTTCCTCTATTTGAACCATTGATTTCTCTACCTCTCCTAACTCTCAACCCGACCAAGTAGTTATGGCTTTATCATGGGCATTCAGGTTCGTTTGGGTGCTACCTAGAAAAGTGACCCCGGACTCTTTCATCGAACTTTTTAGCTATGTCCCCTACAATTCTTTGTAGATCTAGAAATGTCGACTGATAGTTTTTCAAAAGTATCTTATGTTCGGCTAAAGTTTGTTGTGTTTTCTGATGCTTAACCACTAACTCTCTATCTTTTCCAACCCACTACACCCAACAGACAATTCACTAGCTGCAGTCTTACCACTAAAGCGACCCTGTCCATGGTTATAATTTTGATTTTGTTGAAAACCAGGGGGATGACCGGGAAGTTAGAATTTTGATTTCTCCAACCGGAGCTATAATAACTTCCAAACTGATTCTAACCTCCTAAATACTCAACCTACGCTTGCTTCATCAGTGGACACTCTAAATTACGATGCCCTCCATGCCAGAATTCACACTTATCTACCTTAGACTTGATCTCTCTCATCTCTTAGGTTAGGTTTTCTAAAGCAACAACCGCACTAATATCCAATGTGACTTGGTGTATGCCTTGTGTAGACGAGGTGGTACTAGTGACATGAGTGGAAGTCCTGTTTTCTAACCTTTGTTCGTACTCAAAATGTGCAAAACTCTCAAACATGTCTTGCATTCAGTCAAAGTTTTCTTTCCCATAAGCTGGCCTCCCGCTGAAGTATCGAACGAGCTCGGGTCTTATAGTTGAGACCGTTGTAGAATTTCTCTACAAGTGCCCAATCGGATAAACCATGTTGGGAGCATTGGGCAAGTAGGTTTTGGAATCTTTCCAACGCAAGGTAATACAACTCATCAGGCTTCACCCGGAACGAATGGACCTATCCCTAAGTGTAGAAGCTTTCGCAGGAGGGAAATATTTGTTCAAGAATTCCTCACGTAGAGCTGCCAATTTAGTAAACGTACTAGCAGGCTGGGAATCGAGCAAAGTAGCGGCACTTCCAGGTAAAGTGAATGGGAACAACTGAAGGTATATTGCATCTTCTGTGGCACCTTGGAGCTTAAAGGTGCTACAAATTTGGGTCAGGCGGGCTATGTGGGCTGGTGTGTCCTCGTCATCACAACCACGGAGCTAGCAATAGCTCCAGATGGCAGTCAATATATACGAGGGAATTTGTCATGAATTTTCATTGGTGATCGGTGGAACAGTGATGGGTGAGTTCACCCCGATGAAACCTTGGGTGGCTTGCTGATGGATGGTTCTACGTGCAGCCATTTAAGGACGTGGGTGGTGTATATTAGGTGATGCGGGTGGTGTAGATGGTGGAGTAGAGTCTGAAGGGGCTGAATATGACGGTGAAGAAGTACTAATCTCGAACTATAGATTCGAAAGCTTAGGAATCACGAGCGGTGGCAGCTGTCCTTGCGAATGCGTATGGGGCATTCACTACAAACATAGACACAAAATGCGTGAGAAGACACACAACTAATTAGACTCAGAAAAAAACAAAAAGACATTAGCATAGGTATAGTAGGAAAGTTTATCAAAGCTAATAAATGCAATCGCCAAGAGTCCCCGACAACCGCGCCAAAAACTTGATGTGCTTAAAGTGGTCAATTTAAACTAACTAATTTAGACCTAAACTAGACACACTATGTTTTAAATTTATAAAACTAAAACTCTCTAAACCTAAACCACACAACCGACAACTGTATTTTTCATTGAAGTATAGCTTAAGCAAATCCAAGTATCGAACCAACAAGACTCTATAATTACGTTTACTAGACCTGATTAACTAAATACTTGACTAACTCAACCTGTTTGTTTTGTTGAATGGGGGTTTTTCTAATGAACTACTAAATTAACTAAAACTTACTGACACTCGAACTATACGGGAGATGTGATCAGAGAATGGAAAACTCACTACCTAGGTCTAAATCCTACACTTGAATGATGCGTTCTAATGATTTTGGAATATGTGGAAATCGAGGTCTTAAGATGCTAAACTTAAAGGATAACCGAACAGGACCCTCAACTCTTCTCGAGAAGACACCTATGGCAACCTATTAAGCTATTCTAATACTAGTTTATATGACTCCTTCATAGGATATCCTAATGTAATAATAAAGCACCCTTGAACAATCTACCACACGACATGAAAATCTAGGGAAACAATGGTTTATATTCTAACACGATTAGCAAATCATGGAAGGAAAAATAGAGGGATCTTCTCACGAAGTATCTAACCCTAGCAGTCTAACACTAAAGACAAACGGACAACCTCTCTCCTCACAGCTGTTGAGATTATTAGAACACTCGATCCTATTCAAACCCTAATCAAAGTTCTATAGGAAATCGTATACTAACGGTAAACTAGCCGCTAACACACAGTCTTTGACCTAACAACCATTCATACATGAAAGACATCCACAAGAACATAAGTGAAACGTATGAAAAAGATTCAAACAAGATTAAGCATGCATATACACTAGAACATTGAAACAAAAGTTAAATACTTTACTAATCAAAACCACAATTCATGTCCAAAACCAAATAGAAACAAGATCAAACAACCATATTCATCATAAGACCTAGATAGTGATAATTAAACTAGCCTAACATTGTCATGAAATCAAGAACTATCATCTTTAGGAGTTTAGAAAACATGTTAAAAAGGAATATAAACGAAAAAAACCGAGTAATAAGATTATTAACTCCTGCAAGATTCAATCCCACGCTTCAATTTTTAACTATCGAGCTCTCTTGATCATGAAAATCTTCATTTCCAGCTTCCTAATTCGTCTTTGGTTGTCTGGTTATGATTAAGGTTAAATATGGGCTTAAATACGCGCTGATCAGAGACCACGCCGCATCGCTCGGGCTCTTGAAGCCTTTCGGTCACGCGACGTGAGCAACTTGCGAACTGAGAAAATCGTTTTGTCCATAACTCCTTCGTTTCAACTCCGTTTTCTTCACCCTTTTCGCCTACAGATTCGTAGTTTATATTCTCTATCTTCTCATTTTCTTAAGTATTCATTTTCATTCCATGAGAATCCTTCACTAAGCTCAAACCTTCTCTTGTGTGCTCGTTTCTTTAACGTTTCATCTCATTTTTATTTCCGGAACCTTGCAAAGCACACAAGACACAATAATATACAAAACCGATAGTAAAACGACATAAAATGACTCTAATTATTATACAAACTATACATGGAAACAGATGTAATTTACATTGCATCAAATATCCCCACGCTTACTCTTTTTTCGTCCCTAAAAAACTCTGCAAATGGAATCAGATCTAGGATCACTGGTTTTAAAAACTTCAGATTTATTAATTTAAAGACTCAACATGTTTAACCACGATTACCAGTATACTTATCCACTTAAACCCAAACACCGACTCATCAAGCCCCTTTCATGTAATTATTAAATTCATGTTATTTTATTTAAAGGTTCTCGCACTTCAGAATCCACGGATCCACCTACTCACACCTCAAGCTTTTGAAACTAAAGGAAAAGATAATTAACTATTTCCTACCTTCTTATGAGAAAACAAAAAGAATTTAGAATCATATATTTTTTTCTCCTTTTCTTTTACTAAGCACTAAACATTTTATACCTAACTCAGAAGTTGTTCGAACTATAGTCACCATCCCCAGTAATGACAGCAAAAGCTTCAACATTTTCCATATTTTTTCTAACTTAACCTAGAGGGATTCTCGATCAAGGTCACCATCCCTCTAACTTAACCGCACGACGCAACGTTATTAAATCTTCATTGGTTGACTTTAGTTAACTGCACCATGCGGGCTGACTGCAATATGCCCCTCGTAGAAACTTTTGTTATTTTCTTGCTTCAATGCCTTAGAAACTTCTCCAAACTCTCCAACTTCGTTCCAAACTCATTCCAAGCCAAATTTTGCACTAGTAGACACTTCGAAACTCCGTTTCTTCGCAACATTTTAAACATCATCAAGGATACGACTACCTGCAAAACAACTCAAAACACAAACCGAAAACCAATCAAAACTATGAAAAAGACACAACCTACGACCTACGACCCAAACTCTACAAAACTTTACAAATGAGATTCCACCCCTAATTTCTATACGTCTGAACACTTACGGAGGATCATGTAGATCCAGCTTACCTCCGTACGCAACTTTAAGGGCTCTAGCACTTGCACTCAAACTACTTGGCGTTTCTTTCAAACTCTCACCATCCTTCTGACTGCCATTGATGCGCGTGTAGCGTTATATGTTTTTATTGATATCTTAAGCCCTTTTTAACACATTAGTCAAGTTTTAAATTTATAAAACACGATATTCTACTAACACTAAACACACATATGGGCAAGTTCACCCATCGTGAGCGTAGTATAGCGTTGGTAAGATACTGAGGTCGTCCAAGGACACAAGAGCTTTTAGTACCAGTTTATCCTCAACGTCTAATCAAATCAAAAGTTTTAGAAAAGGTTTTAAACATGAAAATAAAAACTAAAAATGCTGAAAATAAAAATAAAATAAAAAATATATAGACAAGATGAATCACTTGGATCCGACTCGCCTTTAATGTATCCTTTGATGATTTCCGCACTTTTGCACTTTTTAAGAGATTATCTTAGTTATAGTAGTAGGACTCTCTTTTGAAGGTGACGTTACCCTCAACCTAGTGGTTTGAGTCAGCAAGGATACAATCCCAAAGGGTCGGAATATTGAAAGATAATTAATTAAGTTAATAATGCGTAATGTGGTAGGCCCCTCTTTTGAATGTGACGTTACCCTCGGCTAAGTGGTTTGAGTCAGCAAGGATACAATCCCAAGTAGCCGAGTTAATGTATTAATAGTAGTTTACGTATGAGGGGATCAAGCCATTCGCACCCCTGCCATCCAATACCAGTGGGTATTGAAGGTGGTCCTCGTAAGTTTGACCCAGGTCCTTGCAGGATCTATACACTGAACAAGGCAAGAACCTTACCAAACCATTCCCTTAACCCCGACCAGGTAGCCAACATATCTCTATATACACCGTAGAGATATGAATGGTGAAAATCTTTTATTTTATATAGATAGTAAAATAACGCCAAGACACCACGGACAAATGATAAGGAAGTTTCATGATGCGTGTGTAGTGTATATATAATTTAGATGTATAATTAAGCCCTTTTTACACTTTTAGCCAAGTTTTAAATTTATAAAACACGATATTCACTAACACTAAACACACATATGGGCAAGTGCACCCATCGTGGACGTAGTATAGTGTTGGTAAGATACCGAGGTCGTCCAAGGACACAAGAGCTTTTAATACCGGTTTATCCTCAACGTCTAATCAAATCAAAAAGTGAGAAAAATGTTTTTTTTTAAACTAAGAAAATAAAAACTAACTAAATGCTGAAAAATAAAATAAAATAAAAACAGATAGACAAGATGAATCACTTGGATCCGACACGTGTATTAGTATAACCTTTGATTATTTTCGCACTTTTGCACTTGTTTAAGAGATTATCTTAGTTATTGTAGTAGGCCCCTCTTTTGAAGGCGACGTTACCCTCAACCCAGTAGTTTGAGTCAGCAAGGATACAATCCTAAAGGGTCGGATTATTGAAAGATAATGAATTAAGTTATTAATGCAAATTGTGGTAGGCCCCGCTTTCGGCGGTGACGTTACCCTCGGCTAAGTAGTCTGAGTCAGCAGGGATACAGTCCTAAATAGCCGGGTTATAGTATTAATAGTAGTTAACTTATGAGGGGGTCAAAGAGTTTGGATCCCCGCCATCCAATACCTATGGGCATTGAAGGAGATCCTACTAAATTTGACCTAGGTCCCAAGCAGGACCTCTAAACGCTGAACAAGGGCAAGACCCTTACCAAACCGTTCCCTTAACCCCCGATCAGGTAGCCAACATACCTCCATATAGACTGTGGAGATATGAATGGTGAAAATCTTTTATTTTATATAGACAGTAAAATAATGCAAAGACACCACGGACAAACGATAAGGAAAGATCACCTTCAACATAAGCAACTAGTTATTAAAGTCATTAATACAAAACCAAATAAAAAGTGCAAAAGATTGAAAATAAAAAGTATTATACTAAACACTTGTCTTCACCAAGTGATGTAAGAGACTTAGGCAAACATGGCCTTGATTGTCAAGAACTCTTACGATCAATCTTGGATCCCGAGACGACTCACACACTCTACGATGGACAATGGATGATGGTGGTGGATGATGGTGTTATGGTGGTGGTGGGTGGTGGATGAAGTGTGAGAGAGGTGGTGTGCCAAGGGATGAGTTGAAATGAAACCAAGCACTCCTATTTATAGGCTGAACAGAAGGCTGGGCACGGCCCCGTGTCCACTGGACACGCCCCCGTGCCCGTCTGACACTCTCTCTCTCCTCATTAATTGTAATTCGCAATTACAATTAATACGCCTGCTGTACTTTCACCACGCCCCCGTGCCCGCTGGACACGGCCCCGTGGTGGGCAATGGAAGCTTCTATAAGTTTGTCTTTTATGCTGCTTCTTGGGCACGGCCCCGTGCTGGCTGAGCACGGGGCGTGTTCAGACTTCTGCTTTCTCTTCTTTGCTCTGGAGGATGCTGTTGAGGGTCCGGGCAGTCTACTTTTATTCCTTTTCTTGTATTTATGCTAGAATTAGTTGTCTTTTTGCTTCTTTTGTGAATTTGAGCTCATTTCATCCTGAAAATACAAAAGGAAGACAAAAACACTCTTTTTCCAACATTAGTACTTAAAAAGGGTTAGTTTTATGCCTTAATTGATGTGATTTATATGTTGCATTTTACACACATCATTTCACCTTCAACATATAAAACTAGTTATTAAAGTCACTAATAGAAAACCAAATAAAAAGTGCGAAAAGATTAGAATCAAAAGTATTACACTAAATGCTTGTCTTCACTAAGTGATGTAAGAGACTTAGGCAAACATGGCCTTTGATTGTTAAGAACTCTTACTATCAATCTTGGTTCCCGAGACTACTACACACACTCTAAGGTGGATGATGGATGATGGTGGTGGATGTGGGTGTTGTAGTGGTGGTGGAGTGGTGGTGAAGTGGGAGAGAGGTGGTTTGCCAAGGGATGCCTTTGAAGTGAGCCAAGCACCGCTATTTATAGCCTGCACAAAAGCCCGGACACGGCCCCGTGTCCATTGGACATGGCCCTGTGGCCATCATCTTTCTTTTTCTTCATTAATTGCAATTGTCTGGATTAGGCTCCAGACGCCCCCGTGTTCGCTGGGCACGGCCTCGTGTGTAGAAAGCTTATCTGTACTATCAAGATTTGCAAGATTCTGCGAATCTTTGCGTTGACCACAACCCGTGTTGAGCTGGGCACGCCCCCGTGCTGGGAATAGAAGCTTCTATCACTTTGTCATTTTCAGCAGTCACCTGGCCACGCCCCCGTGTCCGCTGGGGCACAAGGCCGTGGTCAGCCTTCTGATCTCTTGTTTTTGCTTGGGAAGATGCTGTCGAGGGGTCGGGCATGCCACGTTTATTCCTTTTCTTTGTATTTATGTTAGATATTGCTGCATATTTGTTCCTTTTGTTCATTTAAGCTCATTTGGTCCTGAAAATACAAAAGGAAGACAAAAGCACACTTTTTTTTTCCAACATTAGTACTAAAAGGGTTAGTTTTATGCCTCATTTGATGTAATATGTTGCATTTTAAACACATCACCATTCTCAACAAAACTAAAACCGAGTGTCGGGCAACCAAAACATAAATCACCAACAACTAAACTCTCCCCACACTTAGGCTTTTTCCTACCATTCCATCTACTCTCAAACAATCGCATTTCTCTTTCTAACTCATCCGCTAAATTATCCCCACACTTGGGAGTTTTCTCAATGTCTAGACTCGGACAATCTAAACTTATAACCTTCTCTTCATCAATATTCCTCTCATTCTTGCATTCAAGCTCAATCACCATAGACGGTGTACCCTCTAGTAAGGCTTCTAAAATAGCAAGATCACCCTCAGGATCAAACACTCCAGTTTCTTCATACTCGGGTTATCCTACTAACCCTTCTCCAAACTCTTCCTCTAAACTCAACTCTCACCCTTCAGTCTTACACTCAAAACTACCAACAGATAACGCCAACTCCTTCCTATCACTCACGACCGTCCTAGACTTAGACACCTCAAATCTAACGGTTTCCTCTCCTACCCTAAGTGTAATGGTGTCACGAAGACATCAATTAAGGCTTTGGCGGTGCATAGGATTGGTCTACCTAAAATTAGAGAGAAATTCTCATCGGCTTGCATGTCTAGCACTACAATTTCCACGGGAAACACAAATTTATCAACCTTGATAAGCAAATTTTCCACTATACCCCGGATATACTTAACAGATTTATCGGATAAAGATAGCGTCATGCGGGTCGGGGGCAAGTTCACCTAGGCCTAGTTTTTCGTAAAGTGAACAGGGCATTAAATTTATACTAGCACTAATGTCTACTAATGCATGGTTTTTTACTTCACTACCAAACAGACACAGGATCGCGAAGATGCCTGGATCTGTACGCTTCTCTGGTAGCTTATTCATTACTATAGCGGAACAATCGGTCGTCAAAGGAATGTTTGAAAATTCTCCCAATTTACTCTTGCCTTTCAAGATGTCTTTCAAAAACTTAGCATACTTAGGCATAGGCTGAAGGGCGTCAATAAACGGAAGATTAATCTTGAGTTGTCTTAACATATCGAGAATGTTCCCGTACTCCTTAGCGTATTTATGATGCTTGAGGCGTGTTGGGTTCGAGACATGAGCACGATCTATCTCCGGACTCGGTCTAACAAACTCAACCGGTTTCCTAACAACTTTTTCTAGAGGGGTAGTTTCTAACTCTAACTCTTCATCCACCAGTTCCGCTTCCTTTTCTTGAACCGGTGATTTCTTTACCTCTCCTAACTCTTGACCGGACCTAGTCGCTATGCTTTAACATGGGCATTCAGGTTCGTTTAGTTGCTACCAGAAAAGTGACCTGAGACTCTCTCATCTAACTTTTTAGCTATATCCCCTATTGTTCTTTGAAGATCTAGAAATGCTGATAGATGGTTTTTTAAAAGCATGTCATTTTCGGCTAAAGTTTGTTGTGTTTTCTGATCCATGACCATAACTAAGAAAACAGACTCTCTAACTTTTCCAACCCACTACCCCCAAGCGACCCTGTTGGTTCAGGCCCTTTGCAAAACACGGAATACACTCACTGCTGCAACTTTATTATTTTATTCAATAATAGGACTGGCTATATATAGCCTACATGCCCAACGTACATGTGACTTATTCTCAAACTAACCCCACTACCTCCTAAATTGAAGCTACACTCCAACTTTCTGCCCCACTGAATTCGGTCAACACCTACTACTTTTCTACCATTTATTTAATGACTAAACTAATTAAACTAGTAAATAATAAAGCCAAATAATAATAACCAAATAAAATACTAAATGTCAAGATTAAACCTAACATTCTCCCCCTTAATCTTGACTCGTTTCTTCATCAAAGGAGTGTCGGCTCTTCGTCTTAGATCAAGTTCGCTTCGTTGTCTTTGTCTTTCCATTTTGTGCACTCGTAGCAAAAATGTCCAAAAACTCCACAATCATAACACCAAATTCCACTTTTGTCACCTCGACCCGAGCCTCTTCCACGGCCTCTTCCGCCTCTATCACTGCTTCTTCCACGACCTCTTCCTCGACCGTATCGCCTATCACCATCACCATCACCATTCTTTTGCTCACTAGCCATCAAGAGTTGGCCTTGCTCTCCCTCCTTTTCCTCATGGCTTCTCATACGCTCTTCATACGCCTTTAATCTCCCAACGGCTTCATCGAATAGCATTGTGTCCAAATCAAAACATTGTTCGATTGAAGCCACAAGTTGAAAGAATGGCTTCGGCATCGAATCAAGTAATCTTTTCACTAAATCAACTTCTTCGAGTTCATAACCTAGAGACCTTACCTTCGATGCTATGTCGTTCAATTTCACCACGAAATCGTCAACCGCTTCACCCTCTTTCATGCGCATAGTTTCAAGCTCCCTTCTTAATGTTGCAAGTCGAGCCGCTCTTACCCGATCTACACCCAAGTACCGGGTCTTCAGTCCGTCCCACACTTGCTTGGGATAGGTGTAGCTAGCCATTTGCAACACCATCTCTTCGGGAATAGCTTGAAACAAAAAGGCCAAAGCTTGTTTTGCTTTCTTTTCATCCGGTTCAGCACCTAACGCCCTCGGTTCAACAGTCTCCCATACACCATTTGCATCCATAATGGCCTTAACCTTGACTGCCCACACCGGATAGTTTGTTGGGGTCAAAACCGGAACTTGAAACGACATCGAACCAGCCTCTTTAACAGGTACCATTGCCATGCTTCACTTCCTTTTCGGTCTTGAGCTTTCCTTTTCGGTCGAACCGCCGGTCACGGTCTTCTCTGCGGTCTCGGTCTAGTTGCCGCCGGTCTCTTGCGGCCAAATCGGTCTTCTCGGTCTTCCACCGGAGTTCACTTTCCGGCAGCGGTCACGGTCTTCGGTCTTCTCTGATGTAAGCTTTCGGTCCCCGCTCACACCTACGGTCTTCCTGGCAAGTTCTTCGTTCTGATTTTCAAGTCACCGGTCAATTATGGCTTTGTTCTTCTTGCCAACGTCGGTCTCTCTCTCGGTCTTCTTTCTTCCTTTGCGATTCACATGAAATCGCAAGCTCTAACCTGGGTGCTCTAATACCAAATGTTGGTTCAGGCCCTTTGCAAAACACGGAATACACTCACTGCTGCAACTTTATTATGTTTTCAAGCTCTCAAACATGAAGTGAAAACTCTTGTACGAGATGTGTATAAAGAAAACAAAAGAAAGACTTTTTGCAAAGAGAAAGAGATATTTTATTCAATAATAGGACTGGCTATATATAGCCTACATGCCCAACGTACATATGACTTATTCTCAAACTAACCCCACTACCTCCTAAATTGAAGCTACACTCCAACTTTCTGCTCCACTGAATTCGGTCAACACCTACTACTTTTCTACCATTTATTTAATGACTAAACTAATTAAACTAGTAAATAATAAAACCAAATAATAATAACCAAATAAAATACTAAATGTCAAGATTAAACCTAACAGACCCTGCCCCTGGTTATAATTTTGGTTCTATTAAAAACCAGGGGGATGGTCGGAAGATCGGAAGTGTGAATTTTGTTTTTTCCATCCGAAGTTATAAGAACTTCCAAACTGATCCTGGCCTCCTACGTACTCAAAATGTTCTTCCTTCATCGGTGGATACACTAAAGTACCATGCCCTTCCCTACAGAATTTACATTTATCTACCTTAGACTTGATCTCTCTCATCTCTTGCGTTTGGTTTTACAAAGCAGCGGTCACACTAATATCCAATGTGAATTGGTGTATGCCTCGTGTAGACGAGGTGGTACTAGTGACATGAGTAAAAGTCCTGTTTGCTGACCTTTGTTCGTACTCAAAATGTGCAAAACTCTCAAACATGTCATTGCATTCAACCACAATTTTCTTTGCCATTAAGTGGCCTCCTGCTGAAGTTTCAAACCGAGCTTGGGTCTTATAGTGAGACCGTTGTAGAATTTCTCTACAAGTGCCCAGTTGGATAAACCATGTTGGGAGCATCGGGTAAGTAGGTTTTGGAATCTTTCCCATGCAAGGTAATACGACTCATCAGGCTCCTTCCAGAACGAATGGGTCTGATCCCTAAGTCTAGAAGCTTTTGCAGGAGGGACATATTTGTTCAAGAGTCCCTCGCGTAGAGCTGCCCATGTGGTAAGCATACCAGCAGGCTGGGAATAGAGCGAAGTGGTGGCCCTACCAGCTAAAGTGAATGGGAACAGCTGATGGTATATTGCATCTTCTGTGGCACCTTGGAGCTTTAAGGTGCTACAGATTCGGGTCAGGCGGGCTATGTGGGCTGGTGCGTCCTCGTCATCACAACCATGAATTGACAACAGCTCGAGATGGCAGTCATTATATACAAGGTAATTTTCCATGAATTTTCATTGGTGATCGGTGGAACAGTGATGGGTGAGTTCACCCCGGTGAAACCTTGGGTGGCTTGCTGATGAATGGTTCTATGACCACTCATTTGAGGACGTGGGTGGGGTGTATTAGGTGGTGCGGTAGTAGATGGTGGAGTAGAGTCAAAATGGGCTGAAGACGAAGATGAAGAAGTACTAACCTCAAACTTTTTTGATTCGAAAGCTTGGGAATCACAAGCAGTGGCAGTGGTCCTTGCGAAATTAAAGTAAAAAGACATTAGCATAGCGATATAAAAAGCTACTTAATTTTAGTATTTGTGAACCCTAATTTAAATGTGTTTGCGGATGAATTGTAGTATATTAAACTAGTTCGTTTGTGTTCACTAATGTTAAATTATGTTTGTTTACATTTGTTCAACTGCGTTCATTTGTGTCCGTTTGTGTTTGTTCAATCATGTTAAATTATGTTGGTTTATGTTCAGTTTAGATTTTTTTTTTTGTTTATGTTCGTAAGCTGTTTGTTTAGGCTTTAAAACGAACAAACATAAACGAACTCGAACATGCCCAATTTCTTAATGAACAAACACGAAAAAAAAAATGTGTTCGATTGTATGTTCATGTTCGTGCTCGGTTAAAGTTAAATGAACAAACACGAACACGCCAATGTTTGTGTTCGTTCAGTTCGTTTGCAGGCCTACTTGTAGGATCGGATTTCGATCTAAACGAGTCGTTCGGAAGAGCTCAAATCCGTTTCAGAGGCGGAAACAAAGAAACGGACGTGTACACAGCTAGAATCACACTTTAAACCTCTTGTATATTGATTTTACAGCGTTTACATTGACAAGGAACACCGGCAATACCTCGGTATCAGATCTGAAAATCGTTACAAATGAAATGAATGACAAACCTATTTATAGAGTTTTTGGTTCGCTCGAAATGACAGAACCTTAAAAGCGAACCATACATAATATTGTATAAGCGAATCTCCATGTTGCCATATAAGCGAACTCACTTAATTCCAAATAAGCGAACCATTCAATTCTTTGCAGTAAAAGCGGACCTTCTCATTTGACCATCATGCCACCTTTACTATTGAACCTTCAATTAATGACCTCTCATTGGACCCTTTAATGGAAGCTTGTAATTGGACCTTTCAACCTAAGCATTTCATTGGACCTTCAATTGGTCCAATCACAACATGTGGAGAACATGATCTTTGTCGTTTACTTTTTCTCAATATGTAGAAGACATGAGATGATGTAATGTATGATGTCATCAATATGATGTCATCATCATATATGATGACATCATGCTTGAACAATACGACAACGAACCCGATACTCGACATAAGACGAAGACGACAGATGACTGCACCAACAGACTCCCCCTCAGATGTTGACGAGTCTTAAGTGTCGAGTCTTCAACGACTTCAGTCTTTATCAGTGAAAGCATCCTCAAATCTTTCTCTTCTCTGTTCATCATCACCAACAGACTATCCACGCACAATCTTTACTCAGATGTCTTCAGACTCCCCCTTTCGATATGCTGGGATCGCAGTCTGGCATGTTGAAAACACAAGTCTTCAGGTATTGGAACCTGGTTCTCTATCACTTTGAAACCTGCACATCCTTTACCCAAAAATAAAACTTCCGATGATAACATTTAAAGATCTAATGAATCAATCACAGAAATTATACAATCACAGAATGATTTTACAATGTTAATCTTTGAAGAACCACTTGAAGATATATATCATTTTGTTATCAAAACCAACACACTCTCACAAACCATTTGTTCATCATGTTTAGCACCCGGAATTTTGAACACCAACTTTTCAATATCAGTTGTCGAAAATCTTTTTGATTTTTTTTAAAAAATTTATGCTAAAACACACTGAAAATCTTTTTGAATTTTTTACATAAGAGAAATAAACTGTAGTAAAGAAATATTTACAAACATTATTTTTGAGAGCTTGTGTAAGAGGATCATATCAGCTTATGAGACAAATCACCAACATCGTTAAGCTTTGATTTCATTTTAAGTTCTAAACAATTTACCTAGATTGTCAGTATACTGGTCCACTTAAATTTTCACACAAAGTTCAACTGATCTGAGATACAATATTAATTTTTTAGAGACTGAACTTAATTGTGTATCACTCCACTTGAATATACTCCCGTATCCAGATCTCAATGTTCAGATTTACAGGTAAATATACTACAACTGATATCTGTATATAAATTAGGGGATATGCGAGGGCTGAGGGATCTCAGGTCGATTCTTCCGTATGCGCAGAGAGATATCAGCTTCGACTTTTCGGTGTGTCCCCTTTAGGAGATCTTTTAGCTACAACAACTGATTATCAATTTTACTGTCTAATCAGCTGAGGGCTTTATGCTATGTTTCAAGCATTTTGCAGCAAGTATTATCCGGGGACTAGGTCAGAACTTCCATTCAGCAGAAGTCCCGGGATAATACCCCAGATATCATAGAGTATAAGAACCTAGTATATCAGAAAAAGAAACCTTTCAAACGAGATTTCAGGGGTTACCTATATATCCAAGAATAGTTACCCACAAATCAAGCAGTTTGTTTTAGGTTTATATCTCGTCACAGTTTATTAAATGTGCAAAAATCTACTGACATATCCACAGAAAGATTGTTTAACACTTTTAAACTTTCCAAATCTTTAGCATGTTGTGATAGTCCGCTGATGTACTATCATTTCCTCTTTTTCACAACAAACTCATTTTTGATTTTATCATGTTTTTGTATTTTTCAAATTTTCTAATGTTTTTGGATTTTCTGAAATTTTCTACTCCCCCTAAAATGCAAACACATTAACGAAAATTGAAAACAAACTGTACAGAAACATGACAACCGATATCAAATCGCATCAATTCGCAATTCTCTTGGCATAACAATCAGAACTCCCCCTATCAACAAACTATTTTCTCATTTAGATTTCAAAACACTTAAGTTTGTTTTAATCAAAATGATTTTTCCGGAAAATAAGTTTGGTTGATTTTACCATTTGTAAGTATATCAATACTAAGTTCGGGGATATGGTTCATCATCTTGTCTCTCAAACACTTGTAGGAAAATGCAAGTACAAATTAATGTCCTTGATTTACCATAAGCACAAGTTATGTACAGTCAAATCTACTAACCACTTGTAATCAAACACAAACAAACCTTTTTACCATTTGCAAGATTGACATTACCGTAGTAAATTCCTCAATAAAGATGCCGATACCTGCTCCTCGTTTACCAACCTGGAAGCTCCGGCATAGTCCTTTAACCTGTAAAATTTTTACAATTTTAAACATTTTCAAATCATCTTAATTAAACATGAAAAATGCCGATTCCTGATCCACGATTACCAACTTGGGATCTCCGGCAAGTCCGGTGTTTTAGTCAGACATAATGTCTATCCAAGCCTCACCAGCCTTGGGTGACTTTGGAACACATCTGTCCCACCAATATTTTGATTTATAAAATTCTTTAGCACCTTTTACCTTCTTGTCAACCATCTTACCAAAAATATGTTTGACTTTCCCGTTGAAAGCCTTATCAACATCAAATTCTCCTTTATCGGCGAAGAATTAATTTGAAATTTCAACCTTTCCAACTTTCTTCATCAAATTTTCTTTTGACAATTTCGGAAAATTCTCATCGTTCATCACAGGAACAGAATTCACAATCTTTTTATCAACCAATGACTCCTCTGATTTTATGGAATCAGATTCATTGTCAGAAATACCTTCAGATTTAACAACCCATTTTTGTTTACTTAAATCACCTCTTCTTTTGTAAAACCTGTTTGAACTTTCTCCTTCCTCAGAAGTAGAATTTTCAAACTTTTTAACAATTTTTACAGATTGTTCTTTGTGATCAACACAAGTCTTTCTCCAAACAGTGTTAGAAGAAACTCCCTGTTTTTGGTAGTTAGACTTGGGGCAATTCCACGCTATGTGTCCAACTTCTTTGCATTTGAAACAGGTTCTTCTGTCAACTCTTTTAGCAAACTTCCTCACATTCTTCTTTACTTCAGCAAGAAACTCTTGATTCGACTGCTTCCAGAACGGTTTCTTCTGCTCATCTTCAGAATTCCCACCTGAAACAAATTTTGTTTTTGGTTTATAAGTTTTCTGATTTTTATGATTTTCTGAAGAATTGAAACCAAGAACTTTCTTTTTGAGATTACCATTATGGTTTGGTTTCTCTCGATAACCTGAACCATAACCGTAACCCTTTTTCTTGTTCAATCTCTGTTGAACTCTTAAAGTGTACTTTTTAGGTTTTTCAGCAAGATTTACATCTTTTATTTCAGAAATATTAATTTCTGTTAATTTGAAAACTTGTTTGATCATTTCAGTTTTGACACTTCTTATTGGAAATTCCTCATCAGCATATAATTTGTCTGAATTAATCAAAGTATATGCTACTTTGATTGATTCGTCATTCAAATTAAATTTTGATAACAAGAATTCTTTATTGTAAACCCTCTTAACCGGCGAACTTGGACTTTTCTCAGACAAACTCGAACTATCTGACTTAGACTCCGACTTTGACTCTTCATCCATATCCAACACCTGATCGACAACTCTTTTAACTAACTCGGACTCATGATCAGTGTCAGACGCTGTGAATGTAACATCAATATTGTCTGGTAATTCATCAGTGATTTCAGACTTTAATTTGATGTTTAGAGCCTTGTTTACTTTTTCCTCGTTTGGTTTCCTGGGGGAATAACTCTCAAAGATAGGAGGCGGACATCTGTTATACTTGACACTTGGTTTCTTACCAGTATCCTCTTCTTTTCCTTTCTTCTTGAAAGCTTCAAGACCTGCAACAGTAGGATAAACCCGATCAATCAGATAATCACAGGTAGTATAACTCAAAAGTAATCGGTTGATCCTTTCACCCTCGATCTTCTCAAGTTCCAACTCCTTCTTCAAATTAGCACAATCTTCGATATAATCATTAATGACACTTTGCTTTGTCATCAAAGTTGCACTCATCTTGTCATTTGCCTTTTCAATTTCTGCATTCGTTCTTTTCATACTGTCAACTGTCCTGTTCAATACGTCGTATGACTCTTTCACGTACTTCACATCTGACAGTAAATCTTCTTTAATCTTCTCCAACTCAGCAATCTTTTTATCTTTTTCTTCACAAACTTTGCAAGATTCTGAACATTTCTCACAAGGCTTAGTAACTTCAATCACCTTTTCAACTTCGACAGTCTTTACAACTTCTACAAGTTTCTCGACCTCAACAATCTTTTCTATTTCGACAATCTTTTCAACAATTTTCTCAACTTCCACGAGTTTCTCGACTTCGACAATTTTCTCGACCACTTTCTCTATTTCAACAATCTTTTCTGGTGCAATCTCAGCAGTTGCTTCATCTTTTGTTTCTACAGCTTCAGTCTTCGCCTTCTCATCAGCGAGTAGCTTTGTTGCTTCTAGCTCTCTCTGCAATCGAGCAATCTTCTTCTGATTCGGCATCTCAACTTTATCTGCATAGAAAAAATTAAAACTATCAGGATCAATGCTTTTTCTACATTTGTTAAGATACTCTTCCTCATCATCCGTATCAACATCACTTCCAAGATCTGGAAATATAGGAATCCTTTTCTGACAGTCCTCATTTTGATCCAGAATCCTGGTAACTAGTGCCACATCAGATTTAGTTCCCTAGGTATATACTTGTCCCAGCTAAATCCCTGTGCAACAACCTCATCACTTTGGTCTATTATCCCATAATAAGCTTTCCTATTGGCTTCTTCAATCATTCTCCCATGAGCAGTTTGCGGTTCCTTTTGTTGAGGTTTTTGATCGATTTGATGAAAGATCGATTTCTGATAATAATTGCTCTTTTCTTGACTACCAGTTGACTCTTGGTTCTTACATTCTCGTTTAAAGTGACCTTTTCCTTTACATCGGAAACAGGTTACCTTTGACTTGTCAAAACCAAGTGGAGAAGCAGCCATTCCTCGGAACTCGTCTCTACCAGTAATCTGTTGAAATTTTTCAGCTCTCCTGCAGGCACTAGCTAAGCACCACTTCACATCCATCAGCTCTAGCTCTTCTGCATCGATTTGGTCGTAATCTTCTTTTGTGAGCATCGGATTACCAATCCTTCCGGCAATCAGACTTTCATACGACTCTAACATGCCTACAAGAGATGCCATGTGTTGCTTGGTCACCTCAGGAGAAAGATTTTGACCATTCTGGATGTTCAGTGTCACATTGCACTGCAGATTTGTAGAATTTTGCGTTTGAGAGCTAGGTGTGTTGCTGTTTGGATCAAAGCTTGAGAATGATGAAGTAGATCCACCACTTTGTGTTATAGTACTTGCATTTGGACTAGCAGAACCATCAACACTGAATGCAGTACTAATCTTTGGACTTTGACTGGGAGTGGTCTCAAACTTGTTCCCTCGATAGTACAGACTGACGTCTTGCTTTGCATTTGGATTTGTCATAATAGCTGTCTTTTGAATATCCAGCTCCTGCTCTTCGATTTTCTGAATAAACTAAGCCAAATTCATACTCTCGGACTTTCTCATAAGTTTCACAACCATCAAATACGTTCCCCACTTGTTTTGTGGTAACGCCTCAGCTAGTTTGTCGACCCACTCATCGTCCTCTTTCTTGATATCCAACCTACCCATTTCCAATACCAAATGACAATACCTATCAATGGTTTGTTTCGTAGTTTCATGATCAAAAGCTGTAAACATATCAAATGATTTTTTCAATAACGCCTTCTTGTTTTTGATCATATCAGCACTCCCTCTGAATTTCTGAATCAAAGCTTCCCAGATGGATCTAGCTGTTCCGTTATGTTGAAGTACGATAAAGATGTCTTCTTTAACTGCTTGCTGAAGGATGTTGATCATCATTTTCTCACTTGTGTATTTCAACTTGTCAGCTTCAGTAAAATCATTGAAACCCTTTTCCAAACCACGTTCATTCTTTGGCTTCTCGTAATCTTTCAGTAAAGAACACCATGCTTCAAATCTGTAAGCTTGAACCCAGTTCTCGAATCGGTTCTTCCAACCTTGAAAATCTTCAATATACATGAGTTTCGGCGGTTTTTGATGAGTTCCCGTCTCATTCTCATTATACAACGCTTCAGCAGGAGTTATAGGGGCAACAGGTGTCGCGAATGCATTGTAGAACTCTTCAGCCATGTTTCAAAACGCAGATGATGCTTCGGGAAATACCTGAAAACACACAAGCAAAAAACACAATCAGTTTATAGATTTATCAATTAATGGAAACGAAATGGTACTCGAACTGGTGAAAATTCTGTGCAGACTGAAGGTTGACACACTGTGCGGACAGCTATGACTCGGATCAAATACGAATGGCGTGACCCTTTTTCGTGTAAACTGACTGACTTTCAAATGACCGGATGAACCTTTGAACACTTTGAACCCCAAACCGTACAAACTGAAATTTGTTTTCACACAACCTTGAATGAGTTTGAATTTCAACCGTACTGAACCACCTTGCTTGTGAACTGTTTTAATATGATCTTTCACTTGAACACAACTATGATTGGAACTCAAATTCTACTAATACAATAACTATATAAAAATTTGACTAAAAACATTAACTATCTGACAACATTAATACTACATATAATATGATTGATCCTCAACAATTAATCACATGGATAGCCTACAAATCTGAAGTTTAGACACTTGCACCAAAACTTTTCACATACATTTTAATATTTTTCATCACACCAATTTTCCCATTGGACCAATATTAAAACCAATCACATTTGTTTGTACTAAGGATGATTGGCCGAATGAACCTCAAAATGGGCGGCAACCTTTTTTTTTAAAAAAAAAATCCGATTGGGCTTTGAAGGTTAGTGGGCTCCAGGTAGGTAAGAATGGGCGGTGCAAAAGGCTGTTGATTGGGCCGCAATTTGGTTCATGACATCACATGGATACCTTTTTAATCACTGAATTTGTTTTAAATGTTGATTGGGCTTAACAAACTGACAACTTTTTAATTGATATGATTCTTAGTGGGCTGCTAATATATCTAATGTTTATTGGGCCGAATGATGTTGTCTAAACATGTGATAGGACCTTAACACCCACTAAGCCGATACCTTACAAAACAAAATGAAGATCATGTGACAATTTTTATGATTTTACTGCCCAAAAAATTTTTTTTATTAATAACTTGCCGACAACTCAAATGAATCTGATAGGACCGTCATTTTTGACATCTAAATCTAAATACTAATAAAAAACTAGAATGCTACATCGCATTCCCTTCTTCAATCTTATAAATTTTATTTATATTTAGTTAATATATTTATTTTAATATTAATAATCAATATATCCTTATCCTTATTTTAATATTAATAAATTCAAATAATAAAATTTTTAACTTTTTTTTTGTAATTTATGGTGTTGTACCTCGTGTATAGGGTTTTTTTTTTTCTTTTTTCATTTCTAACCTAAACTTTTATTCTTTTGCAATTTAGACTCTTTGTTTTTTACTTTTAATCTAAAGTTTTTCATCTTTTGCAATTTAACCCAACTCTTTTTAATTTTCAATTTTGGTCCACCATACTTTTCATCAATCATAAGTTTTTTGTTTCGTTCTAAATTTTGCGAGTCAACGCACCACAACGTGTGTGTAGGGTTCAACATTTTTCGTGTATTTTTTCCCGTTTGGCCCGTCGCAACCCATCAATATTACTCCATTTGACAAGTTTGTCACAATACTCGAGTCCTGGATTGATTTAGTTATTTTTTCTATGTTTTACGTTTCGGTTTAATTTCTCTGCAACGAGCGTGCGTGATTTAAAGATTTTATGTCTGCTTTTCGCTCGACTTTATTTTTTTTCTGTTTTTATTTATTTTGTTTTTACGAGTTTTTCCAATGTTGGTGATTGCTGATAGTGGTATATCATTGGTACTACTTGACACAGTTTCACAACACCACTGCAACGCGGGGGCTTAATAATAGTATCTCTTATATAACATTCTTGATTGCCGTTTGACTTTGATATTAAACATTGATAGGGCCTATTGTTTTACCAATAATATCACATGCAAACGGTGCACACTTTCCGAATATTTTTCAAACGGTTCACACTTAACAATGTTTATCACGTGAAATACTGAAGCACTTTAGATCTGAATTAGACTATGATGGTCACAAAAGCGAATCAGATGATGTCTTATAAGCGGACCACAAATGGTACTAAAAGCGGATCTCAATTGAAGTTACTAAGAGCGAACCTCAGGTGTCACTTAAAGCGGACCAATGGTCTATGAGTGGATCTATTTCATTTTTGAGCGAACCTATTTGAATTTTGGAGCGGACCTCGATGACGTCAGCAAAGAACGAACCGAGTGCAAGCGAAACACTAATTTGAACCAGAAATAAGTCGATTTTAGTTCTGAAATTCTCAAAGTTTTGTTAATTCATGATTCCGCACACACTGTGTGAATTTAAAGCGATTCTGACCGTAAAAAGTTGTTTTTTCGAAAAAGAAAGGTGTAGAAGCAGAAAAAGTGATGAAAACGAGCTGTTTTTGCGAGATCTCTTCCTCCTTGGCTCTGATACCAATTGTAGGATCGGATTTCGATCTAAACGAGTCGTTCGGAAGAGCTCAAATCCGTTTCAGATGCGGAAACAAAGAAACGGACGTGTACACAGCTAGAATCACACTTTAAACCTCTTGTATATTGATTTTACAGCGTTTACATTAACAAGGAACACCGGCAATACCTCGATATCAGATCTGAAAATCGTTACAAATAAAATGAATGACAAACCTATTTATAGAGTTTTTGGTTCGCTCGAAATGGCAGAACCTTAAAAGCGAACCATACATAATATTGTATAAGCGAATCTCCATGTTGCCATATAAGCGAACTCACTTAATTCCAAATAAGCGAACCATTCAATTCTTTGCAGTAAAAGCTGACCTTCTCATTTGACCATCATGCCACCTTTACTATTGAACCTTCAATTAATGACCTCTCATTGGACCCTTTAATGGAAGCTTGTAATTGGACCTTTTAACCTAAGCATTTCATTGGACCTTCAATTGGTCCAATCACAACATGCGGAGAACATGATCTTTGTCGTTTACTTTTTCTCAATATGTAGAAGACATGAGATGATGCAATGTATGATGTCATCATCATATATGATGACATCATGCTTGAAAAATACGACAACGAACCCGATACTCGACATAAGACGAAGACGACAGATGACTACACCAACACTACTTAAGCTTATTATTTCTCTTCTTAAAAAATAATTTCTTATAATTTTAACCTTCCTATATATATATATATATATATATATATATATATATATATATATATATATATATATATATAGTGTGAGGTTCATTGGAGAACACTAAAAAAATGAGGGAACAAGAGAACAATTTAACTTAACATGTTAAAATCAAAATTTTTAAAATTTTTTTGGCGCTTTTCTTTATATATACTTTTAGAAGCATTTTTAATAAAAAAATCAAAAACTAAAAATATAAAAAAACAGTTAAAAACGCTTAACTTTTTTTTACAAAAATGATTTTTTATTGGAATAGTTTCTACCCATTTTTATAAGGAAAAGTGCTGAAATTTTTTTAAAAAATTTGATTTTTAACATGTTAAGTTAATTTAATAAGATATATTTTTTTAAATTGTTCTTTAAACATTTTTTATTTTCTTTTGTTTTTTATTAAAAATGTTTCTACATGTGTTTATAAGGAAAAACACTGAAAATGTTTTTGAAAAATTTGATCTTTAACATGTTAGTTGAATATTTAAAAGTGTTACTCAGTTCTCCACTTTTTTAGTGTTCCCCAATGAACTCTCCTATATAAATATATATATATATATATATATATATATATATATATATATATATATATATATATATATATATATATATATACACACACACATTCATCGAACATTTCTTCAAGCTTGACCTATTTCTTCAGATACTCCTATATTTTTCTAGATAGTGTTTTACTATGTTCATCCCATCTTTAAGATGGTTGAGAGTCTGTTTGAATATTTGCATATTTCACTTACGCTAAACATTACTCTTTTATTCTTTTCATTTCCATAAATAATGCCTAGTTCAGGTTTGTGAACAATCATACCTATTTTTGGAGCATTAACTTCATGTGGTACTTCATCATTCGGTTTAGTCAGATTTACGTTATCATTCACAGCATAAGGTATGTTCAGACATAGCTCAAAATCATTATTCGCCTACCTCTTGAACACCTTCTGACCAGCATTTGACATAGTATCAAGCGCTCTTCTGAATAGATCTAAAGGGTGTAGGGCTTCCAGATCACCATCTTCATAAGTGCATCTAGACACATCAGTTCTGTCCACTATGAACATTCCTGAAATCTGATGAAGATATTTGATAATGCTAATCAGAAATCTGACTGTTTAATCTGTTCTACTTATTTTCGTTTTTTAAGATGAATTCCGGAATACAAAAACCACCAGATTTTCTGATCAGGACTTGAGTAAAATTCGGATTGTTTAAAATTGTTCTTTTAATGAGTTTCAGAATTGTAAAAATGATCAGATCTTCTGATCATTAATTTCAGCAACATTCTCTCAATCAGATGTCATCTAATCTTCGTTTTTCTTCAACACTTACTTGTTTCAGAAGATAAGTTCCAACAGTACCATATTTTTTGCCATACAACATGTATTATACTAGATAAAACATAAAACATAAGGAGTGGTCAAAAGAATGAAAAAAACAAAAGACAGAAAATGCTAATAATAATCGTGGTACATTACAAATAACAACTATATTAGTAACAACTAAAAATTGAAAGAGCAAAGAAACCAGAAAAGTAACACGAACCCCCTTAGAGTACTTATACGCTCCTATAAAAAAATCTACACGTCAACACAAAGGTACGACAAACGAAATTATTGAATACTCAATGGAGTTTATTTTGTTTGATAAATACTTAACTGTCTTAAAGTTTTGGTAAACAAGATAAAACTGTAAAACCATTCACTCTCTTGTTACTTTTCCTCACTATATTTACCCCAATAAGTTCCAGAACTGTGATCAAAATATAATATTAGATCTATATGATAACTAATGAGGTGAAATATTTAAATGTTATATATACAGATTCAACTCCAAGAAATTCACATGTGGAAACAGGAAGAGATACAGAAACAGAAGCAAACGATAAAGGGTAAAGACATAGTTCCACCAGAAACGGCAATAGAAATTGAAGATACCCAAAAACACATTAAACACAAGAAGGGAGAAAACATTAAAAACAAGAACGGACAAAAGAAAAAGTTACGTGCAGCTACTATAAAGGGGGACTGGTCAGGAGTAGAATCCATACTAAAAGAAAACGAAGGCCTAACGACAGAGGCGATCAGTAGTGATGGTAGCACAATACTTCACATTGCTGTTGGAATAGGTCATAATGACATCGTGAAAAATTTGATTCCGTATTTAAGTGATGAGCAAGTACTGAAACAGAGAGATTCTGATGGAAGCACGTCACTACACATTGCTGCAATTGTTGGCAACAAAGATGCAGCGTGTCTGCTGGTTAAATGGAACAACAAGTTGTTACGGATTAAGGATGATAATGATGCAGAACCATTGCAAAAAGCTTTTGAGAATATGCATCTTGATACCATTCTATATTTGTTGAAAGCCGTCAATGAGAATGTTGATACCGAGTTGAAACCAGACACTGCTCACCCTAGTGACGAAATTGCGGTCGACCTTCTTGTTAATGCTATTTCTGCAAAACAATACAGTAAGTAGGAAATATATAACAAACTTTATGGCACATAGCTTTGAATAATTTCATTTTATTTTTTTTTCATAGGTTTAGCATTAGACTTGGTGCAAAACTTTCCTAAAGCAGCCTCAAAAAGTGACAATGTACTGATGGCCATAGCAAAATCTTTTCCAAGTGGACTAGACCACTGGCAAACACTTATATATCCTTGTAAGTTTATGTATCAATTATACACACTTTCATTTATTGTTTTTTGTTTTTGTTTCTTTTGACTTATTGATTGTTGTTTTTCGTTTCAGCCCTCAAAAATATTGAGGACATGTTGCAATTTGTAGCTTCGTTAATTGCAGGATTTCTTTTGTTCCCATATGTCGTAGCTGTATTTCTCATAGCTTTAGCTCTCAATGAGGGATATATTGATGAAGGAAGAAAGGCTAATGAATGTTTTCGAAAAAGGCCTGGTTTGGTGTTTGCTTTTTCGTTACTCGCACGTAAACACAACATAAGATTTAATATATTTGAACTAAAAGTGAACTGTATTTTACAAATAATGTTTTTTTTTGTGCTTGTGCAGTACCAATTACCATGCTTATATCGGCCATTTTAGTTATCTGCCTCCTCATATTGATCATTTGTTTCTCGTTCCTTCTGCTCTATTCGCTCTTATGGAAGGGCGCGAATATACTAGCTTGTAAGACTACGGAGTAAATACACTCCTTCCCAATTTAATTTTGAAAAATTTATCTTCTTAAAACAATTGTTATAAAGACCTTATAATTTTCTGACATGCAGTTCCACCCATCAAGCATATGGAGAATAAAAAGAAGGAATGGGATGAAGCGAAAAGCTTCTAGAACTGGTATGTGATGAAATAGACAAGTTGGACTACTCTGGTACTTATCACCCCAATTATACCCGGCCAATTCTTGAGGCTGCATCTCAAAATGCATATACAGTTGTTGATGAGATTTTGTATAGATCACCTGAAGCAATTCATAGCACAGATAAAAGTGGGTATGACATTATTCAATTAGCGATAATAAATCGTTCGGAAAAAATATACAACCTTATCTATGACATTGGGGAACGTAAGAATCTTTACAGAACCTATAAAGATTCTTTCGATAATAATATCTTGCACTTGGCTGGAAGATTGGCCCCGTCTAATGTACTCAACCAGGACAGGTGCAGCATTACAATTACAACGAGAGCTTCGATGGCGTGAGGTACGTACATAAGAATTAAATCATTATTTTCTATTGGCATAACCAAGTTGAACTAACTTTATAACAGGAAGTGAAGAAATTTGTGTTTCCCACATATATTACACAAGAGAACATTTTTAAGGAGACACCAGATATGGTATTCACAAGGGAACATGAGAACTTGGTGAAGGACGGAGAAAAGTGGATGAAAACCACTGCGGAATCATGTAGCATAACTGCTGCTCTTATTACTACAATCGTATTTGCAGCTGCAATCACCGTACCAGGTGGAAGCAATGAAGGAAATGGGATCCCCTTGTTTAAAAATAAAATTCCATTTATTATCTTCGCCGTCTCAGATGAAATCTCACTATTTGCATCCAGTATGGCACTACTGGTATTCTTGTCTATCCTAACGGCACGTTTTGCTGAGAATGACTTTCTAGTGAGTTTGCCAAGGAGATTGTTTATTGGACTTTTCTCCTTATTACTTTCCACAACTGCCATGATGGTAGCCTTTAGCGCAACCTTATTTCTTGTCTTCTGTGATGAAAAATTATGGATGCTTGCTCCGATATGTGGATTAGCTTTCATTCCGATTGCTTTTTTTGTTGGGTTACAATTCCCCCTCATGGTAGATCTTTTTAGGTCTACTTATATACGCATCTTTGGCAAACAAAGGAAAAGCATAATCCGAAGATTTAATCCGGATGATATACGGTTGCTTTTTGGTAAGTAAATTAAAGTTAATACACGTCTTCGGATAGTGAATTCCATTGTATTGATATAAATGAAAAAATTGTTAGATAAAAATGAAGTTATATCCAAAATATATTTTGCACGTTAGTCATATTTGGGTACAATAAGTTGTGTTTTGGTGCAATCACTTATGTTGGCTTATAACAGGTTATATGGGTCTTCGTAGGTACTTTTTTGGTAAAATGACTTACATTTGGTCATGCTAATGTGTTATATGTACATATATGTATTGCATGTTTACATACATAGTCTGTATTTAAGTGTTAGCTATGTATTAATTAATTTTATGTACAAATTTTGAAGGAAACAAGCGAGCAGCTGCAACGGGAGAAAAGAAGCGGAATGACAAGAAAGACAAACAATTAGTGAGGGCGCAAACGAAGAGAGATTTGCAGCCATGAATGAATGATTACGAATGTTTGCAGAAGTCATGGCACAAAACTTCCAACAGGGGCCACAAATTTGATGTAGTTAAGCAATGGTATTTTTTAAATTCTGCAATTCATTACAACAATATATTTGGATGTTCGTGTATTATATTTTGAATAATTATGTTGTTTATATAAAACGTTTTGTAGTTTGTATAATTGTGAGGAATTTTCAAATTAGTGTTCCATTTCTAGAAATTTAAATATTAATAAAAACACGTATGATATTTATAAGGGCACACGGGGTGAGGACGTTATTTACCGTGATAGGATTCTATCACTCGTGGAACACCGTCGCCTCCACTTCCATAACGAGTTATGGAGTATAACTCGTTATATATATAACGCGTTGAAGATCAATGGTGATGAATGTGTATCTTGTACATTGTGCATTAATACTTGTACATTGGAATCTCATCACAAGTGATACCACCCCCACTACATTTCTATCATTAGTGATAGAATATTGGGTGCTGACATGGCATGATCTAATTGGATAGTGGGAGTGATAGAATCCTCACTAGTAACCACCCCCTGAACATGTTTTTAAACAAATCAGTATCTATTGCTACTGATTTTTGATAATTCCAATGCAAAAGCAGAGTAGCAAATTCCCTTACTATAACAACTTATTCCATTATGGATCGTATCCGCAAAACACGTTAAAATCCCGACCGCCACACCCCTTGAACCTTAAGCAGATGTGTAGGGGCGGCGTCAAGTAAATGAAAACTTCTTGATCGGAGTTTTTTCCAATAATAAGGGTGGCGGCAAAATAGTGAAATAGTAGTTACAGGTTTGTGCAAAGAAGAATGTGAAGAAAAGAAGGGGATGAATCACGATCCTTAGTTATAAATGATTATTAGCTTTTAAATTAAAGAGAAAGGTAAAAGCCTGCAAATAGGTAATCTAACAATCTGTTTGGTATGAGCTAATACAATAGACGAGGGAATGGAATGGATATAAGAATTGAATAGGTGAGAGAATGGAATAGATCATTACCATATCATTATCATGTTTGGTTAACATGTGTGATTGAAATGAATCATTACCTTATGTTATTTTGGTATACGGGAAAAGACGAATGAATGAAATACAATTCATTAAAAATGACAAAAATACCCATTTCTCAAAATTAAGAAAAGTTGAGTTTTTTCCTAAATTAGTGTTGGTGGAAAATTGTTTACCATTTTAGTGTTCTTTAAAAATTATTTACCAAAATGGTGTTTTAATTAATTTTATATTCTCCTTTACTTTTAATCATCATAATAAATTGGGTTATTGGATAATCATCCCCAACTATCGGCCTTTGGCCGTTGTCACCCACAACTAACACTTTGACACCCGGCACCTCCAACTTAACTTTTAGTCTGTGCTGGCACCACTCTGTTAACATTGCACTAACTTGGTTAGTTTTTTTTTTTTTTTTTTTTTTTTTTTTTTGGCTGACGTGACTTGTTTTTTTATGAGGTATCATGATGAGGTGGTCAATTATATATAACCCAATATGTGTATGTATATGTACAGGCAATAAATCATCCCCAAATTCAATATATAAAATCAAATGACCATCATCTTCATCTGTACATATACATACACATATACCTTCAGTAGAATCGATTGTTGCAGAATCCTTCACAATCGGGTTTAATTCTGAAGATGGAGAAGCAGGGTTTGGAATTTTAATTGGTGGTTGAGGTTTTGAACCCTTATGCGGCGCCAAAACACTCCCTATTTGCGCACTAGGAAGTGTATCAGTAGGATTAAGGGACGGATTTAAAGGTGGATGAGAAGGAATCTAAGGTGAAATTGGAAAGATTGAAGAGATTTTGGGCATGGGGTGGGGGAGGGGGAGGATGAACAGTAGAAAGAGTTTTATAGAGAGATGGTGGAGGTGGGGTGATGGTTATGGGTGAAATTAGAAAGATTGAAGAGATTTCGGGCATGGGGTGGGGGAGGATGAACAGTAGAAAGAGTTTTTTAGAGAGATGGTGGAGGTGGGGTGATGATGGTACTAATGGTTGTTGTGGGCTGTGGTGGTGGAGGTAAGGTGATAATGGAGGTGGTGGTTGTGGTTGTTGGGGAGTGCTAGGGTTATCGTGGATGCGATATTTATTGGGGGTGATGTTTCTTGTACATATACATACACATATTGGGTTATATAGTTGGCCACCTCATCATGACACCTCATCAAAAACAAGCCACATCATTAAAAAATGGTCACGCCAGCAAAAAAACTAACCAAGTTAGTGCAAAGTTAACAGAGTGGTGCCAGCACAGACTAAAATCAAGTTGGAGGTGCCAGGTGTTAAAGTGTTAGTTGTTAAAGTGTTAGTTGGGGGTGGCAACGGTCAAAGGCCGATAGTTGGGGGTGATAAAATCCAGTAACCCTAGTAAATTTATAAATTATCTTTTATATTCAATATATCCATTCTCAGCATTTTACTTCTTTTATTATACCCTTTCTTTTAATCAACCCAATATGTCCAATACGTCCAAAGCTTTAATCTTGATTAGCATGATGGTATGTCTTATTTCATTTGCTCATGCCGTTTCTGGCCAAGCAATCGTGGCCAACCCATCTGTTCGTAAATAATTTCTTGATGTTTATTTTTTTGTATTAGTAGATAGAGATAGAGATGTAGCCAACTCACAAATTTGATCGGAATCCGTTTGATATAAAATTTTCCACCAACACTACTTTAGGAAAAAAATCGGAAAAAGTATTTACTATTTTGGTATTTCTTGAAAACTATTTAACAAAACTAGTCATTTACCCGCGCGATGTGGCCGGAAATATCACTTAGGTTGGTGAGTTTAAGGCTATGTACGAGGGTTGTTTATAGTTAGTTTATCAATCACTTCGTAATGTACTGTATAGTACGCCTGTATCGTTTTGGTTCCTTGGAGTACTTTGCCATGTTCAGATACTTCTTATGAATTTTCAGTGCTTCTGCCAAAGCCTTTTTTGCATCCAAGCTTCCGGTTATATCACCCATGAAACAATAAATGATTATAAATTCCAAAATACCAAAAAGAAATAAGAGTAAAGTTGAGGTTTGAACCAAATGCCCCCGCTATTATAACATCTCAAATTTATTAGCACATCCGGTTGGGTCAAGCGGGGTGGCGGGTCAGGATGTGTTCAGGCCAAGACAGGTCTGGATAAACCATCTGTTTGGGTGCCTCGCCTTGAGGCGCTCCTCAAGGTTCAAATTGCAAGTTTAAGTCAAAGTTTAAATTCAAGTCAACAGTTTTTAGTCAAAGCCTATTGTATATAAAATCAACACCATGCTCAATGACAGGTTAATTTGTAACCTTAATTGCCAAATAGTACAGATAAAAATCAATCGCATGAACCACCGCGTATTGTTGGACGCATCAACCTCGTTGCGGCTGCATTTCAAGAAGAACCACCCCAAAGCTGTAGACATCAGTCTTAAACGTTAAATGACCTATAACGGAAAAAACACGAAGAAAGATTAGTGATAAAGAACCAAATTTTGGAATTTTTTTTACACAAACCCATGTGCATACCGGTGGCTAGATACTCGGGAGCCGTGTATCCGTACGTCCCCATGACTCTAGTCGAGACATGGCTCTTATCACTGATTGGTCCAACCTTGGCTAGGTAGTATGACAAAGGTTATATTATTTCAATAATAATCTAAAAACCTACATATTTTATACATTTGAAAAAGCATTTGTTTAATTTTTTTCTAGTGACATTTTAGTATAAGATTGATCGAAAAATAAGATCAAACACAATAAAAACGAACACAAAACCGGCACCAACGTTGTTCGGTTGGTATCTGTCTGGTTCGGTTCATTACTTCTACGGTACTAGCAATCGTTATATTTGACAAACGCACATGATTTAATGTACAAGGGTGTGATTAATGTTATATTAAAAAAGTACTGAACTGGTACCGACGTTCGGTCGGTATTTGTCCGGTTCGTTTCGTTACATGTACGGTACCGACAATTGATATAGTTAACAAACACAAAATTTAAGTAAGGGAGAATGAATTATCATGCACTATTAAATATTTTCAAACAGAATTGAAGCCCAAATAGAAACATACTACAAAAGTCAACATTCTGTTTGGGCATTACATGACTCGTTAAGGTGCTCCATATTCTATTCTGATTCTAATCATCAATTCCCACTGAACCTCAAACTTACCATTGTCAAAAGAGTTTCATCTTGGTGTTGATCTTCCTTTTGGAGCTGGAGTAACCGGCACCGTGATATGATAGAAACAAGAATACAGATAGAAGAAGTCACGATCAATCAAGCTATCTCATTCAGTTCGTTAATACTGTTACTTATACAGCTTCAACGACTCACAACGACTAACAACCTAAATTACAATTAACCCCCTTGACTTATAACTATTGACCTCTCAACCCTTCCTTATTATTTCCAGACAACTATTACATTTTACCCCTCCCCCCATACTATCATACTGTAACAATACTCCCCCCAATTAACACGAATTTTGACCTCAAAATTCAAAATTAGGGAAACGCTTTTTCAATTCCTCAAGATCTTCCCACGTCACCTCAGTCACCGGTAAACCCTGCCAATGAATTAACCCCTGTACTCCTGCTCGTGAACCTTTCTTTAACAATTTCCGATCCAGAATAGCTCTTGGTTGTACTGATACAGTTGGTAATTCTGGTAATGGTGTGACACTTGAAGCTGGTCCTGGAGCTGCTTTAAGTAAAGATACATTAAGAAAAGATAATATTTTGTAGTTTGTATAATTGTGAGGAAATTTTCAAATTTGTGTTTCATTTCTAGAAATTTAAATATTAATAAAAACAAGTATGATATTTATAAGAAGAACTTGTTTTTAAACAAATCAGTACGAATTGCTACTGATTTTTGATAAAATTCCAACGCAAAAGCAGAGTAGTAAATTCCCTTACTATTCCAACTTGTTCCATTATGGATCGTATCCGCAAAACACGTCAATCTGAAAGTGATAATAGGATTTAGAAAGTTGCCTATGGCTGGTGTGTGTGGGGTGGAGGGTGGGAGGGTTTTAAAAATGAAAATTCGTGTAACATACACGTTAAAATCCCGACCGCCGCCACACCCCTTGAACCTCAAGCAGATGTGTAGGGGCGGTGTCAAGTAAATGAAAACTTCTTGATCGGACTTTTTTCCGATAATAAGGGTGGCGGTAAAATAGTGAAATTGTAGCCACAGGTTTGTGCAAAGAAGAAAGTGAAGAAAAGAAGAGGATGAATCACGATCCTTAGTTTTAAATGATTTTTATATTTTAAATTAAAGAGAAAGGTAAAAGCCTGCAAATAGGTACTCTAAGACCACTGGTACTCGTTGCCATTTGGGCGTTTTTATCGCCATCCACGCCCAAAACACGCCCCGACTCGGCCCCGGTGGGCGTTTTTCAGCGAAAAATGGTTGGGGCGTCCAATATTCCACGCCGGAAGGGGGAGAAATTAACCAATGGGACGATGGCGACGGTAATATTAACGGCTACTTCATTTATTTTTTTTTTAATTCAACCATTTTTATATAAATACCCACATTCCTCATCCATTTTATACAAACCACAATCAAAAAAACTCTTTCACCCACAACTTCAAACATCAAAATTTTATACAACCTTCACCCATCTTATAAAAAATGGATTCCACCACTTCCTCGTCGTCCATTGCAAATTATTACTACAAAAATTTCTTAGCGGATGAGGGTGACTCGACCGATGAGGAGGTCGAGCAAGAGGCGGTTACGACCGATGAGGGTATTCCGCCGCCCCAACCCATGCCCCACACCCCGTAGTCGTACAGTGCAAAAAAATGTTTTATGTCGTATTCTGTATTCTGTAGCTGCCACCATTGGAACCAATGAAGCAAATAATTGACCCATCATATCATCATATCATCCGAAGAAACAGAAAATACCAAAAAACATAGAATTCACAACTAATAAAAGGATTCAATTGGCAATGACCCTTCAGCTAATAAAAATAGGCTCCATTACTGGTCTCTTTTTTATTGAACGACAAAATTTCTTTTTAATCCATTACGTATGTGAGACTTGAAGCCAAATCTCCTCCTTTCAAACCTAGGTGTTTAAAAGCTTTGTCTTTGTTAATGGACCACCAACTACTGGTTCCGTCATTGGTCTCTAAAAAACAAAATTTATTAAAAGCCCGACACCTCAAAAGAATCATATTAATTAAAAACCTACATCTAGCCGAAAATTCATTTTAACTAAAATCCTAATTTAATAAAAGACAACATTTGTATGAATGTACGATAAAAACTTCTTTTACATTATATGATTGCATGGTAAAAAAAATTGGGATATCGCTGAATTTTTTTTTCTAGATCCGCCACTGATTATAATTAGATAAGAGATATATAATAAACATTACAATATTATCAAACATGTATGAACATTGAAATCCATTCTCCCGTATGCATACACCAAGTCTATACCATCCCGATATCGACTCCTTTTCACCCAAGTATCAACACCAGAACAATCATACTTTGGTCAACCAAACCACCATCATACCTCTCTTTGTAGAGATAGAACTCACCCTCATAAGCATCCCCATTGCTGCCAAGAACCCATGATTTGTCACTTTTCTTTGAGCCATCGATCCTCTTATTTATCTCTGCATACTCTTTGACGGCAAATAGAGGAGGGTTAAACCGCTGAAAGGGACCTAAATCCAGGAAAGCTTAAACATCTTCATTCAGGAAAACATAAATTATGGGTTCTTGGTACAGCAAAGGGAGTTGTTTATGGGAGATATGAAGGTGATTGGGTTAACCAAAAGTATGATAGTTGAACGAAAATAAAAGAACAAAGGTATCAAGGTGATTGGATTGATCAATCTGGCTATGGATTCAGGTTTGTGGTTGATTCCCAAAGTGTTTTGGAATTTCGATGGATTGATGATAATCGTTCTAGATTATTATGATCACTGCCAATTTATACATGCATATACGGGTGGTTTGCTGTTTAAATATTGAAATCGCAATTTCAAATAAAGGAAACGATTGAAATAACTGAAAATTATGAATGAAATTGTACACCTGGGCCACATAAACAATCTTATGATATAAAGTGGATAAATAAGGAACCCAATAATTTATAGAGCCACCAACTAATTCCATTATAGATGTGGATGGGCCGAACATTGCACTTATTAATACGAGAAAAAATTGTACTAGGAAATCTATTGGATCGATTTTGCGTGGAGACCCAACTGGTATAATATATTGGTAATATGGCCCAACACTCGACATCATCTACGTTTGTTTAGAGGTGCCCGAACCTGGACCCGAACCTGGACCCGAACCTAGAAAAAACCTGAACCTGGGTATTAGAAAAACCGGGTTTTTTAAACCCGTACCCGGCAGCGTAGGAACCGGGTATGCATATTCTGTTCAATACCCGAACCCGGGTTTTTTCGTACCCGGGTTTTCAGCGTACTTGGGTTTCCAAAAAACCCGTACCCTGGTTTTCGTAACCGGCTTGGATAATTTAGGTAAATTAGGGAATTCAGGTTTAGGAAAATCTGAAAAGTCTCTCTAGAAGGTTTCTTGTATATGCAATGATAATACTGCTCCTCATTGATGTCAATGTAATGATCAACAATGGTATATCAAAGGACGGGTGTATTTGAGGAGACGTTGATAATCTTATGAATTAATTGGTTTATATTCGTTGAATATCAATTTATATAAAGTAGGTTGGACATAAATGAAACATTTGTTATTAAGTTTTTTCAAATGTACCAGCAAGAATACAAAATTAGTATTCACATTCTAATTCCTAAACACAAGAAAATTGTAGTTGCAGCCCATGGGCTTGTGAGCCCAAATCATCAATGCATTACCCATCATAACACAATTACTCTTGAGTCTTTCTTATGTACATATAAAATAACTTTTACAATAAAATGAACTTGAGTTTCAAAAGAAAGTAGTCTTTTTGGTTACTAAGTAAGAGTGCCATAAAGATGGTTAAAACATGGCCTCTACTAAGGGGATACAATAAAATGAACTTGAGTTTCAAAAGGAAGTAGTCTTTTTGGTTACTAAGTAAGAGTGCCATAAAGATGGTTAAAATATGGCCTCTACTAAGGGGATTTACCAGACGACTTACAATCTCACTACACGCAAAGTCAAATGGGTTCGGGTCATGATCAATTCGATGCGTCATTAACATGATTAAAAATTATGCGTATACAAAACAATTACATTTTAGTTACAAAATATTATGTCAGTTTTTTAATTAAAGTTCTAAATTTTGACATAAAATACCCGATCAATTCAATTTATAACGTTAAACATATTTATAAATAAAATTTATTGGGTTAAGCGGGTCTACCTACACCCCAACAGGAGTCTAGCACAACCCGCTTTGCTAAACAAGTTCACAAGTTCAGCTTGAAGCTTGATGTGAGATTAAATATATAAAATGTAATATTTAATCTTGTAGCCTATATAATCATTTATATTATATTAGATCAAAATATATTTATTAACCTATTAATAATTAGTTGGTAATTGTTGATGGACCATATTACCCTTATTAACTAATTGGGTTTCCTCTTGGGTGTATAAATAAGGGGCTTATTAGAGAGTTAAAGGGTTACACACATTACACAATCACAACCCTCATTAACATCAAGAATTCGTGACTCTCTCCCCTAACCGAAATTACCCTACTTCGGTTTCATCACCATCATAATCTTACACCCTAAGGAGGAACCAGATCATCCTGACAATCATGTCAAACTCCATGGCTGCATCTCTGACTGGATTCTCTGCTGGCATGTCTGCTGTAACAGGTATTATTCATGTTTTCCATTATGTTTAAACAGAACTGATCCAACATGTGGTATCAGAGCATATGTTGATAAACCAGTTCTGTTTTCGTATCCATTATTCTTGGATCAAAATCTGGAAAACGGAAGTTTTTTTTTAAGCCTTAAAATCAAAAACTGTTTTCGGGTTGTTTGTGACCGAAATCCCTGTTTTCGGAAACTGTTAATTGATAAACCGACTCGAAATTATAAAGATTAAACTTATTATCACGAAATCCCTTACAAAACCATTAAAATCAGGTTTCGGATTTCCAGATTATGTTCTTATTTTGTTAGGGTTCATCATAATGTTCTAAGGAAATTCGAAAAATTCCATAAATTTTGGAATATAATTTGGATTAGTGGGTGTTTTTTACTGTTTTGATCTTATTTTTATCTAATAAAATTCCGAAAACTGTTAAAGAGATATCAATTATTATTTTCGAAATATTTTGATAAGATTAGATCAGCATTAAAACAGGAAACATTATCCCACAATCCCTTAAATTTCGAGCTTTCAGTTATTATCACAAAACAGCTGTTAACGAGGTTGCTACTCGCAACCATGAGGTTGCTACTCGCAACCATGAGGTTGCTACTCGCAACCATGAGGTTGCTACTCGCAACCATGAGGTTGCTACTCGCAACCATGAGGTTGCTACTCGCAACCATGAGGTTGCTACTCGAGACCATGAGATTGCGACTCGCAACCATAACGTGATTGATCGAAACCATGAGGTTGCGACTCGCAACCATAACGTGATTAGTCGAGACTAAGGTTGCGACTCGCAACCATAACGTGATTAGTCGAGACTAAGGTTGCGACTCGAAACCATAACAGCATAACTCGAGACTAAGGTTGCGACTCGAGACTAAGGTTGCGACTCGAGACTAAGGTTGCGATTCGATCCGCGCTAACAGGTGGTTTGCTATTAAATACTTGGTTTTGTCAATACTTAATTCATTAATCAGAATCAGATAACTTTTTACAAAACCAAAATAGCTTAACTTGGATGAGCTTCTGATGTATTAATTCTGGCCAAAGCTGATTTAATACATCTATTTATTGTTCAAGTATTATAAAAGGCTATGTTAAGTATGCATTACAAACCTGAAATGTCTTAATTCTGGCCAAAGCTGATTTAATTCATTTATGTTTAGCATGCTTGACAAGTGCATAACTAAAGTGATTGTCTCATTTCTGGCCAAAGCTGATTTGTCACGATTGCTTTGCACACATACTTAAATGATTACACTTCTGGCCAAAGCTGATTTGTCTTCGTTTAAGTAGAATTTTTACTAAGTCTATTATTTTGATGTTAGTAATAGACATTATCACAGCTTCATAATTAAAATGGTCATTATTTATGCCTGCCTTAGTGTAACAAGCCCATTAGATCACATTAGGATTTCTTCTTTTGTATCATAACTTGCTCATCTTATTTCCACTAACAGCTCCCAATTGCGGGATTCCACCTTTGACTGGTGATAACTTTGCTGAATGGAAGGATGCCCTCATGCTTACTCTAGGATTGCTAGACTTTGACTATGCTCTAAGAGAGAATAAGCCAGCGGACCTTACCGCCACCAGTACTGCTGCTGAGCAGATAGTCCATGATAAATGGACTAGGTGTAATCGCATGTCTCTCATGTTCATGAAGCAATCCATTCATAACTCAATCAGAGGGGCCATTCCTGATTCTGAAAATGCTAAAACCTATCTGGCTTCTGTGGAGGATCAATTCAAGGGAACATCAAAAGCACACGCTAGCACTCTTATCCTCAAGCTGGTGACAACTAAGTATGATGGGAGGAGCGGCATTCGCGAACACATCATGATGATGCATGATATGGCCAATAAGCTGAAGGGCCTAGAGATGGAAATCAGTGATGGTTTTCTCGTTCACTTCATCATCACTTCGCTTCCTTCGTCCTATGAAGCTTTCAAGATCAATTACAACACTCAGAAGGACAAATGGACGATGAGTGAGCTGATCGCTATGTGCGTGCAGGAGGAAGAGCGTATGAAGATGGATCGCACTACTGATGTTGCTAACTTCACCACTTCCAGCTCAAAGAAGAGGAAGAACTCTTATCATAGAAAGGATGCTTCTAAGGTTCTAAAGCCAAATCCAAATCCTAATACAAGTGCACCTTCCAGCTCTAAGAACTCCTTAGGCAAACCCTATTGCAAGTTCTGTAAGAAAACAGGACATAAGCAAAAGGAATGCCCTGACTTTAAGGAGTGGCTGGCTAAGAAAGGTAACGATTTTTTCATGATACTTGAGTCCTTTAATTTAAATGTTCCTGCTAATTCTTGGTGGTTTGATTCTGGTTCTATGGTTCATGTAACCAATTCACTTCAGGGATTCCTTACAATCCGGAAGCTGGGAAGAAACCAAAGAACACTTAAAGTTGGGGATGATCGGGAATTAGAAGTGAAGGCCATAGGAACATTACAATTATTTTTGAAAACTGGTTTATGTATTAAACTTTATGATACCTTATATGTTCCTGAGGTAACTCGGAACCTTGTATCAGGACCAAAGTTAGACATGGACGGTTTTGTCGTTTCTCATGGTCATCGCAAACTCTCTATTCTCTATGATTCCGTTGTTTATGGTACTGGCGTTCTGGATGGTGGTCTCTATAGATTAGAACTAGATGATAATTTTTCCAAATCTTTGTTGTCATATAATATTAATGAATCACTCACAAAGATGAAAAAGAAACAAATTCGAGACTTAGAGACTTCATCTATGTTGTGGCATCAACGTTTAGGCCACATCTCAAGAGAACGATTAAATCGTCTCGTAAAGGATGAAGTCTTACCTCCTCTCGATTTCACTGATTTTGGAACATGTGTCAAATGTCTTAAAGGCAAAATGACATCAGCGAATAAGAAAGGTGCCACTAGGAGCTCTAATTTATTAGAACTCATTCACACTGACATTAGTGGTCCCTATCAAATCGCTGGCATCACAGGACATACTTCATTTATCACTTTCATTGATGATTATTCTCGTTACATGTACTTGTATCTTATAAAGGAAAAGTCTGAATCTCTTACAACTTTTAAAGATTATAAAGCTGAAGTTGAAAAGCAATTAGATCGTCAGATTAAAGTTGTGAGATCAGACAGAGGCGGTGAATATTATGGAAGACATACTGATGTGGGTCAAGCTCCTGGTCCATTTTATGAGTTTTGTAAGGGCCAGGGGATTGTGAACCAATACACCATGCCTGGTACACCTCAGCAGAATGGTGTCGCTGAACGAAGAAATCGTACCCTTATGAACATGGTGCGCAGTATGTTAGCCAACACTAATTTACCATTATTCCTCTGGACTGAAGCGTTAAAAGCAGCTGTTCATATACTCAATAGAGTTCCTTCTAAGTCTGTCCCTAAAACTCCTTATGAACTTTGGACAGGAAGGAAACCGAGTCTTAAATATATGAAAGTATGGGGCTGCATTGCTGAAGCAAAATTATATAATCCTTTCCTAAGGAAACTTGACCCTAAAACAGTTACCTGTTTCTTTATCGGGTATCCTGATCATTCCAAGGGTTATCGTTTCTATTGTCCTTCCCATGTCACCCGTATTGTTGAAACCAAGCGTGCTGCGTTCCTGGAGGATTTCAAGGTCAGTGGGAGCAGTACCAACCCTTATGAAGAATTGCAAGAAGTACAAGACGCGGGGGGGAGAGACTCGTCGCTTACCATTACTCCGTTTACTCCTCTTGTACCCCATGCAACTGCACCTGAAGCCACTGCACAAACTCCATCTCCACAACCAGAACCCATCATGCCTCATAACGAAGGCACATCAAACGCTCAAAACCAAGACAACGCTCAACCCGAAAATCAGCTCAGGAGGTCATCTAGGCAAAAACGGCCTACTAATTGGGATGATTATATTACCTACCTGACTGAAATGGATGCTGGAAAGCTCAATGATCCTATCTCTTATAATGAAGCCATTAGCAGTGATCAGTCTTCTGAATGGAACAAAGCAATGATTGATGAGCTTGAATCCATGAAGAAAAATGACGTTTGGGATTTGGTAGAATTACCCAACGGTGTCAAACCTGTAGGTTGTAAATGGGTGTTCAAAACAAAACTAGATCCGAATGGGAACGTTGAACGCTATAAAGCGAGATTGGTTGCAAAGGGCTACACTCAGAAAGAGGGAATTGATTATCAAGAGACGTTTTCACCTGTCTCTCGTAAAGATTCATTAAGGATCGTTATGGCCCTAGTAGCTCATTTTGATTTAGAGCTGCATCAGATGGACGTCAAAACTGCTTTCCTTAACGGAGACTTAGACGAAGATGTTTACATGAAACAACCTGAAGGCTTTAAACCTGAAGGTCAGGAGCATCTAGTCTGTAAGTTGAAGAAATCCATTTATGGGTTAAAACAAGCATCACGTCAATGGTATCTCAAGTTTGATGAAGTCATGAAGAGGCAAGGTTTTATGAAGAATCAAGTGGATCAATGCACCTACCTCAAGATGAGTGGGAGTAACTTTACTATACTTGTCCTTTATGTAGATGATATTCTATTGGCAAGTAATAGTTTAGACATGTTGCATGAGTCGAAGCGGTTACTTTCGCATAACTTCGACATGAAGGATCTCGGAGATGCTTCTTACGTCATTGGCATCGAAATTCACCGAGATAGACACAAAGGGATCTTAGGATTGTCTCAAAAGACTTACATAGATCGTGTCCTTACACGTTACAACATGCAACAGTGCAAACCCTCCGTCGCTCCAGTAGTTAAGGGAGATGTTTTCGGTTCATTCCAGTGTCCGACAACAGAGGTTGAAAAGGAGCAAATGAGCCAGATACCTTACGCGTCAGTAGTCGGGAGCCTGATGTATGCTCAAGTCTGTACTCGCCCAGATATCGCTTATATTGCTGGAATGCTAGGCCGTTATCAGACTAATCCTGGCCTAGATCACTGGAAAGCAGCTAAGAAGGTCCTCAGATATCTGCAAGGGACGAAAGACTATAAACTGACTTATAGAAGAAGTGATCACTTAGAAGTGGTAGGTTATTCTGATTCTGACTTTGCCAAATGCAAAGATGACAAGAAATCCACTTCGGGCTACATCTTTATGTTAGCAGGCGGACCTATCTCATGGAAGAGTCATAAACAACAGTTAACTACAACTTCCACAATGATGGCAGAATATATTGCTGTTTATAACGCAACCTGTCATGGAATGTTGCTTAGAAATCTGATCACTGGACTCAAAATTGTTAATTCCATTTCTAGACCATTGAAGCTTTATTGTGATAACTCAGCTGCCGTTAGTTTCTCGAACAGTAACAGTTCGACTGGAGCTGGTTTATATCTCGATACAAAGTACTTGTTCGTACGTGAACGTGTTGAGGAAAATAATCTTTGTATTGAGTATATTAGTACTAAAGATATGCTAGCGGATCCGATGACTAAAGGTCTCCCACCTAAAGTTTTCGAAGAACATGTATCGAATATGGGACTTACTAAAGACCTTGTTTAATGGCATATTGTACTAGCTTATGTTTTAATTAATAAAATTTCCTCAGTTTGATTTTGTATGTCTCTAACATATGTTCTGCCGGTGTAATGACATATAGACAAACATAAATACAAATCAGACGCTAAAGGGCTTATACATATTTTGATCGTAACTATTAGGTTTTAAATTGAGGCTATAGTATGACTAATGGGGGTCCTGAGTCGAATGATGATTCAACGGCTGTATTTCTCTGCTATAGTTCTTGGTTTAAAGCTAAAATGAGTGTTAACTCCTGGCCAGGCTTACCTAATACTCATGATAAATGATTACTTGGCTAAGTGGGAGAATGTGAGATTAAATATATAAAATGTAATATTTAATCTTGTAGCCTATATAATCATTTATATTATATTAGATCAAAATATATTTATTAACCTATTAATAATTAGTTGGTAATTGTTGATGGACCATATTACCCTTATTAACTAATTGGGTTTCCTCTTGGGTGTATAAATAAGGGGCTTATTAGAGAGTTAAAGGGTTACACACATTACACAATCACAACCCTCATTAACATCAAGAATTCGTGACTCTCTCCCCTAACCGAAATTACCCTACTTCGGTTTCATCACCATCATAATCTTACACCCTAAGGAGGAACCAGATCATCCTGACAATCATGTCAAACTCCATGGCTGCATCTCTGACTGGATTCTCTGCTGGCATGTCTGCTGTAACAGGTATTATTCATGTTTTCCATTATGTTTAAACAGAACTGATCCAACACTTGAAACTGAAACTGGCTCAAATTTACTCATACTAAACTCAAACTTGTGAATTTCATGTTTGGTATGTGTTATGATTTCACGGGTCAGGATATAATAGGAAGATTTTTGCCTAGGAAGGCTAGGAAGTAATCTAGATTATCAATTGATTTAATCAAAAGCTAAGATTAAATAAGTGAAATTGAAGAAAAAAAAAAGAGGCACGTAAGTTTGTGTAGGGGCATTCTAGTCAATCCAGGACAATAGTTTCTCTCTCCTTCAATTCCTCTCATTTTTTAAACGTTAATAACTCTTTAATACGACATTATTTTTTGATAAAAATTACACAAAAAAACGAGCGTTTTTTATCTTCAAAATGAGTATACTATTACCATATTTTCGATTTTTTTTTTCAAAAACCCAGTTGCGTAAAACGCAATGGACAAAAAGCCTAAAAAATGATTTTTTTCTAAAACGTAATGGACGAAAAACACAAAGAAATATCTTATTTTTAAAACCCAATGGCCTAAAAACACAAAAGAAAGTGTTCTTTCTAAAACGCAATGGACTGAAAACACATAAAAATGTGTTTTACCTAAAACGCAATGGACTAAAAACACTTAAAATGTGTTTTTCTAAAATGCAATGGACCAAAAAACACATAAAAATGTCTTTTTTCTAAAACGTAATAGCCTAAAAACACAAAAGAAAGTATTCTTTCTAAAACGCAATGTACTGAAAACACATAAAAATGTGTTTTAAATAAAACGCAATGGACTAAAAACACTTCAAAATGTGTTTTTATAAAACGCAATGTACCAAAAACACATAAAAATATCTTTTTTTCTAAAACGCAATGGTGTAAAAACACGAAAAATTTGTTCTTTCTATAACGCAATGGACTAAAAACACATAAAAAATGTTTGCATAAAACCAAATGGACTAAAAACACTTCAAAATTTGTTTTTCTAAAACGCATTGGACCAAAAAACACATAAAAATGTGTTTTCCTAAAACGCAAAAGATAAAAACACAAAAGAAAGTTTTTTTTTTTTTTTTTCTAAAATGCAATGGACTAAAACACAATAAAATGTGTTATTTCTAAAACCCAATGTACTGAAAATACAAAAAAAAAAAAAATTGTTTTTTCATTCCTTTGTAAAACACAATGACTCAATTAAAAAACCAAGAGTAAAAATGCAATTAAAAATTTTCTTACATAGATCGAAGCCGATTTATTAAGATTTCTTTAATGATTGACGAAATTTGAATGTTAGAAACACTTATCAGCGATCGAATGGAATGAATCGAGTGATTCGCTTCAAAATCACAGGAAAATGAGATATTGCAAAAATTAAACTGGGTTTCTTCAAAAAAGTTGAAGAATACGTTGATTGGGTGTTTGAATCATTGATTGGTGATGAAAATCGCACTATAATGTAGTGATTATTGAGATAGAAAGTGAAGAAAAGGTTGAAGATGGTGGGTTTTGAAGTTACTGAGAGAAAAAGAGAGAAGATTGGATTAAATTTACTAAAATAACATTTCTCTTTATTTTAAATTTTGTCAAATGTTATAATCCTGTTGTAATCTATCTTTTTTAGCCAATATAAGCTTTATATTTGATCAATTCCCATGATTTCACACCCCTAATAATAATTAACATTTCTTTCCACGATAACTGATAGACCAAATATTTACAAACAAAATCTTTGAACTCGAGTTGCGCTAAACTGAAAGTTTCAAGTTGACAGTGTCTACTGAAAAATACTCCAAGGACCTGATTTGTAATTTACTTTCAAACACCTTCTCAACGAATATGAGGGCAGAAATTAGGGTTTGTAATGCCTGTAAACAAATTCCACTCTCTCTGAAGAGATAACGCCATCTGAAAGGAGATGGTTTTTAGTTGTGGTTGTTGACCTCCTCTCTTCAAATCGAACTTTCATTTTGACTATATTAATTCAAAGTTTCTCTTCATACGGCCGATGATTATCTTTAGATTTCAACAACCCTATGTTTTGTCATATTATTATTTATGATCTAGAGGTGTGCAAAAAAAAAAAAAAAACAGGTTTGGGTTCTGAAACTGGTACGATTTGAGATTACAGACTGTTGAAACCAGTTTTGATCCTTAAAGAGGCTATGATGATCGGTCTGTCAGATACATGGTTATGTGAAAGATTCTTTCGCATTGCAACCAGTTAATTTGCAGCCATAATGGATTAATCTTGCTTGTTCCGTTGTTAACAGATCTGAGCCTCATATATACAATCATTTCCTCTCATTTTCTTAAAACGCATGATCTGAAAATTACTTTATGTTACGAGCAAATCATTTGGAAAACTCAAAAGCATCTAAAATAATTGAATTTATCACGCTCTAAGTATAGAAGTTGTACATCAACTTGTAAATGTTGAATTTGTTTTATTGTGTGTAGTTGATAAGTCGCGAAAAAAGCCTGAGATACATACACACACGAGTAATTGAAGATTACTCATGTATCCGAGGCCTATAGGCGACATGGGTCATTGAAAAGTACTCATGTATCGGTTGATTAGTGTCCGTATTCTACGAAAGGTTTTAAGAGATTATCTAGTAGAGAATGAAAATTAGGAGAACAATTAAGCCATATAGAGAAGGAAACTTGAGGTTGTAACTTATTTGTGTAAACTGTAGTGGTGCCAATCAGCCATATATTAGAGATTTCATGGTGATCGGTCAAAATTTTATTTGTCAAAAACCCGGTTCAATAAGTAATGGTTAATTAATTAAGCGAGTTAATTAACAAAACACAGCAGAAAAATAAACAAGTGACCAACAAAACCAAATCCGATAGTATCCAGTTACATGCAAATACGAGCACAGTGAAAAAGTATATTTAACTATCGATGATAAAGATATACCTCGGTTAATGACTAACCGGTTGAGACACCGAGGTTCAACAAGTGCTAGTGATACGAACTAACGAATGTGAGTGCAAACCCATATAGCGGCGGCGGCGACCGGCGGTGACCGGTGGCGGCGGCCGCAGTGAGCGGCAGCGCAGGGCGGCAACAGTAGGCGGGCGGCGGTGTCCGACAGCGGTGGAGGCAGCGACGGCAGCCCGCAGTTGTGGCCGGTTGTGGATGTGGGTGCTTTGAGAGTTTTTGCAAAATCTTCCAACCTAACAAAGCTTGTCCATACACTTCTTTAAATAATATATGGAGATCCATGCATGTGCGACAAATGATGGGCATGCATATGGAAGATGGACAAGTGTCGAGAAGCTTATGCATGTCCAACAAGTCGCCATGCAAGATTTCATGCGCGACAAGTGGCGGTAGGTGGGTGCATGTGCGACATATGGCGCAGCAAATTTGCATGCGCAACAAGTGGCTTAGGATAAGTATACCCGTGTCACATGGTCCATGTACCCGTCTCTCAGTTGCTACCCGCAACAAGTTTGTCAGTTAAGATAAACAATTATATTATTAATAACGAGTATTAATAATATAAATCCACTCATGATCATAAATATAATTATGATCTGTTTCATATCATTCGTAATTACCAATTAAACCAGTTAAATGGATTTTAGTTCGTTGCCCAAGGTGTAACTCTTACGGGTCAAGACCCGGTCGGTAGCATTGACTTATCGAACCGCACATAATATCCAACAGCTCCCACTTGGACGGTCTCTGATAAGATCTCAACGCAGACAGCCAGCGGTGCTTTAGCTACACATGGCTGCCCCCAACAGGTCATGACACTTTAAAGTCATTAACCAAGGTATCTTCTCTTTAGCAACGGCTTGCTACATGAAGAAAGTAGACTTATGGCAATCTTCGTCATCTATCCTTTTTGTAAAAGACATCAATTGAACAATGAGACATGGATCAGATTCAATCTCACATGGCGTTCAATCATTATCGTTCTCGTTCACAGAATCAAAGTGATCCAATCAAACACATAGTAAATTTGGGTAAGGCCTTACACTTCACGAGTTTGAACCAACGGGGTTGCCCCGATGTCTAACTATTACATATAATGTAAGAGTACAGAATCCTATCTTGGCTACATACAACTCCCACTGAACTTCAGAACCACTCCCAACCAATGCCTTTATGACTGGCAGTTACGCGACAACGTTTGACATTGATCAAAGAATAGTCTTTAGTAAACGAAAGTTCTAGTATGTATCTCAGGTCAGAGGATACTAAATGTGTATACCTAAATCAAATACATCTTATGACCAAGATCCATGAAGATGATTTAATGCGAGTTACATCCAACGTCATTCACAACGAGGTTTGTGAGTTTGGAAATCAACCCCTTGAGTCCAAAGTCAGAATAGTCTTAATTCAGAGTCTTTCCCACGAGTCTGACCGACTATGGATAATTTAGAATACAAGATTCATGGATTAAACGTATCAAAATTGAACATAGCTGTAAGATTCAAACTTTGCTTTTAACCAGTAAGTCAAAGGTGATTCAAATGGTACAATTGTTTGAATGTTCGTACATCCAAATACGAAATCGAAATAAATGGCTAGCCAATCTAAGACCGATAGCATTCCCATGCTGGTCATGCTTGTCTCGAGTCATCGGTTTAGTGAACGGGTCTACTAGGTTTTGATTTGTGTCTATTTTGCCTATTAAGATATCCCCTCGTTCCAGTATTTCCCGTATACAGTGGAACTTTCATCGAATGTGCTTAACCCCGTGATCTGGGATCCTTGGTTTGAGCAATAGTTCCTGTATTATCACAGAAGACCTAGATTAGTTTCTGAATACTTGTAACCACATCGAGGTCGCTGATGAAGTACTTCATCCAAGAAGATTCTTTTACAGCATCTGATGCAGCTATACATTCGGATCCGATGGCTGAATCCGCCAATACACTCTGTTTTGGAGCTTTTCCAATAGAAAATTCTTCCATTGAGAGTGAATACGAATCCTGATTGTGAGCGAGAATTATCTCGGTCACTTTGGAAGCTAGCATTAGTGTAACACCTTACAGTGAGCTCTTCTTCCACTCCTCCAAACACCAAGAACATATCTTTAGTTCTTCTCAAGTACCTCAGAATGTTCTTTACTGTAGTCCAATGGGCAATGCCAGGACTATGCTGAAAATGACTGGTCATGCTTAAAGCATACGAGACGTTAACTCTAGTACATAGCATAGCACACATGATCGAACCAATCGCTGAAGCATATGGAACTGCTTCCATTTGCTTAATTTCAATGTCCGTTGAAGGAGATTGCGATTTGTTCAACACGGTTCCTTTAGTCATAAGAACACCTCCTTTCTTGGAGTTTCCCATCTTGAAGCGCGTCGACATTTTTGTCTATGTACGTTATTTGACTTAGCCCTAGAAGTCGCTTAGATCTATCCCTATAGATCTTCATTCCTAGAATGTAAGTAGCTTCTCCAAGATCTTTCATTGCGAAGCAAGATCCCAAATAGTGTTTAACTTCATTAAGCATAGGGATGTTATTTCCAATGATTAATATATCATCCTCATACAGGATGAGGAATGATATGGTGCTCCCACTAACCTTTCTATAAACACAAGGCTCATATTCATTCTTGACAAAACCAAACTCTTTAATCTTCTGGTCAAAATGAAGATTCTAGCTACAAGATGCTTGCTTGAGTCCATAAATGGACTTATTGGGTTCACACACCTTAGTTGGATATTTAGGAACGACGAAACCTTCAGGCCGAACCATATAGACATCTTCAGAGAGATGTCTATTAAGAAAGGCGGTTTTGACATCCATTTGCCATAGTTCGTAATTACAGTACGAAATTATGGCAAGCAACATCCTGATTAATTTAATTGTAGCAACGAGCGAGAGCGTCTCATCATTGTCAATACCTTAAGTTTGAGTGAAACCCTTCGCAACTAGCCATGCTTTATAGGTGTGTACATTTCCATGCATATCGGTTTTTATCTTGAAAAACCATTTGCTCCCTACTGCTCGAGATTCGGGCGGTAGCTCAACCAAGTCCCATACTTGATTGTCATGCATAGATTGCATCTCGACGTTCATGGCTTCTTGCCATTTCTCAAATTCCGAATCTAAGATTGCAGATTTGTATTAGCAGGTTCGTCATTAGACTTAGCTACTAATAAAACTTTGGGACCTTTTAGACGCCATAGACATCTATCAGATTCTTGCGAATTCTACTACTTCTGCAAACGCTTGTGTTTTATGTCTGATCCATTGGCAATAACTACTTGTTGATCAGACAGTCTGACTACATTAGCGGTTGTTTGTGGTTCCTGAATTTCTTCAAGATCAACCACATTATTTCCAGTTTCTCGATTAAGAAGTTCTTCCTCGAGAAAGTGTCCCTTCTGTTTGATGGAAATCACATTTGCATCGGGATGGTAGAAATAATATCCGCTTCTTTTATAGTATCCGACAAAAACAACCTTTTTGCCACGAGGATCGAGCTTATCATTAGAATCACTTGTGATGTATGCATCACATCCCCATACCCTAAATATTCCAAATCGGGTTTACGCCCATGTCATATTTCATATGGCGTTTTTTTTGTTTACCTTTTGTCGGAGATAAATTGACAATGTGGGAAGCGATCATAAGAGCATGTCCCCGAAAGGAATGAGGCAAGTTAGTTCTACACATCATTGATCAAACCATATCAAGTAGAGTTCGATTTCATCTTTCACTCATGCTGTTAAGTTGGGGTGTGCTAGGTGGAGAGGGTTGTAAAACTATTCTACACTCTTTTAGATGATTGAGAAATTCAAAGCTAAGGTATTCACCACCTCGATCTGATCGAAGTACCTTTATCTTTCTATCAAGCTGGTTTTTAGTCATGGTTCTGAAAGGGCCATATACATCATGTGAATGAGTTCTAGAAGACCATTGATCCGTTCACCAACATCGGTGAAGGGGTGCTTTGTGAGTTTGCCAGCTAAGCAAGATTTGCAAGCATCAAAGGAGTCCTGTCCAGTGGATTCAAGAATCCCCTCGGACTGGAGCCATTTTATGTGTGCCATACTTATGTGGCCAAGTCTGCAACGCCATAAATGCGTTTCATTCATACCAGTTTTGTTACGCTTAGAAAGATGATATATGTTATTACTTGTTTGAACATCAATCTCATAAATACCATTTCGAGGTTTAGCCTCAAAATAAAAGACATCATTCAAGTAGGATAAAATAGAAAAAACCATTAAAACGTAGTTGAATCCTTGTTCAAACAGTGAAGAAACTGAAATAATGTTTCTAGTCAAACCAGGTGCATACAAACAGTTATTTAAAGTTACTACAAGGCCAGGGGAACATGAAAAAACAAAAAGTTCCAGTTGCCATAACTGGAACTCTCTTTCCATTACCAACTATGAGTTCCAGGTTGGCTTGTTTTAGTTTCTTCCACTTTTTCAGGCTCCTGCAAGACATTAATGATGTGGTAACCACATCCGGTATCAAATACCCATGTGTTGCTAGAAACAGTGAAAAGTTCGATAAAATAAATGAGAATATTAGAAGAAGTGCGAATGTTATTGGCCTTGTTCATCTTCAGCTCGGCTAGATACTATGGGCAGTTTCCCTTCCAGTGCCCATTTGGTTGCATTCAAAGCACTGACGCTCCTAGGAGGGTGTAGTTTTGCAACATGCTTGTTGTTGGTGGCATTTCTGGCAGCAACAACAACTTTTTCTCTTGCTTTTACTCTTATGTTTCCTTTTCTTGTTAATGGGCTTCTTAACACCCCCAGACTTGACCATTAGAACTTGGTTAGTTTTGTGGAATAACCAAGTTTGTTCATCTGGTCAATATATCATTTCATCTTTAGCACATGAGTACTGATACATGATCCTTCCAGCATTTTATAGCTTATGAGTTGTTTCATGGGTTATATCGCTCCTGTCGGGCTTATTTTCTGGAACATGCCTTTTAGTTGCTGGATCATGTCATAAGCATCCTTATCTTCCATGTTCTTCTAAAGTTCAGGAGACATGGTGGCTTTTATAAGGCAGGCTACCTCAACGGCATCCTCATTATGTTTCTCCAGTGCCTTGCGAGCAGTAGTAGAATTACATTCAGGCTCGGTAGGGACTGTGCCATCTAAGATATACAACTTTTCCTCCATCTTGAGAACTATTCTCAGATTGCGGTGCCATTCGAGAAGGTTGGTGTTATTCAAATTTTTTTATTTCTTTTCCTTTTCAAGTATAGACTTGAAAATGAAGGAGTTGTTTTCATTAGACATCTGTTATATAAGCACGGTGATTTTAATTAGTATTTTCGATGTATATCTCCTTATTTCGTGAGGTGAGACGATAAGGAATGAGAATCCGGTTAGAAGCTCTTTCTAAAGGCAGCTGGGGCACGCAACATTAGCAAGAGGTTCAAGCAGACTGACATCGATTGTCAATTGTGAGAAAAGCACAACTCCCGAGGTTTATGAGGCTGCAAGGATAACCTATTTTCCTTGCATTGATACGTTTGTCTTCATCTATGCCACTTTTGTTCTCAAGACAGCTGGGGCATTTAAACACGTGAAGAAAAGTAATAGTCGTCCTAAAACGGTCACATGTGGAAGGGTTGGATGTGTCGACGAAAGCCCTTGCACCTTGGAAGGATAAACTAGACACCAAGTTTCGTGCTATGGCTCCAACACTGATGGTTCGCATTATGCCCCAAGTATTACTAGTAGTAGGATGGCATATACCATTTATTTTAATTTTTACCAAATAGGGTCGTTATAGTCGGTTTTAATTTAGATATTAAGTTTGCGACATAACCAAAAGGACCAGTTCACCTCTCGGGACAATTAGTTTTAGATAACCTATAAAACTAAGTTTGTCGCGACTTGGAATAACCAATTTTAAGTTAATAGAAAACTATTAAGCTAATGGTTTTGGAAAATTAAAACAAGTTTAATTTGCAAAACTTAATTGGTTATTGTTTGTTTCAAAACAACCTTTATTTTATAACAAAAACTTTAACAAGTTGTAAAAATAATTTAGAACTTCTTTTAATGTGATTGTTTTAATATTTTAAAACTCCTTTTAAAATCATGTTGGTATTTAGGTTGGGTATGTTATAACAACTTATAATATAAAAACAACCACAATAGCAAGACAAATATGTAAATCCATATGGCCCAAAAATTGTTCGATCTTACTAGAGCCCAAAAATCCAGTCGTCCTAAGCAACTCCCACTGACTTCATGACTCCTGTTTAGCGTCCTCGGTTTTGTCTCCGGGTCTTCTTTTATTACAATATTCACAAAAATACAATAAAGGAAAGAACCCTATCCATTATAACTTTAAACCATCTCGGTGACCAAAAACCATAATAACAAAACCGAATAAAAATATACAACTACAAAACAAAGTCGGGCCGGATTTACATATCGCACAACAATCACAAAATAAACCGGGCAATATTTTGGTCAAGCAAAACAAATAAAATATTGAACAAAATTAAAGTGCCATAAAAAATACTTAGATCAGAAACGTTAAATAAATAAAGTTTGTGTTCTAATTCCGGTTAAAAGTCTGGCACCGACTCGTATGTTGTAACCAAGGCTCTGATACCACTGTTGAGATTCCATGGTGATCGGTCAAAATTTTATTTATCAAAAACCCGGTTCAATAAATAATGGTTAATTAATTAAGCGAGTTAATTAAAAAAACATAGCGGAAAAATAAACAAGTGATCAACAAAACGAAACCCGACAGGATCCGGTTACATGCAAATACCAGCACAGTAGAAAAGTATATTTAACTACCGATGATAAAGATATACGTCGGTTAACAAAGCGCCAAGCTATTTACTACATTTGAATAACATTATGCGACGGTTTCTTATTTCGGTATTTAATGACAATAGCCAGAAATGAGTTTGTTTAGTATAACATTCGAACAAGTTTTATAAACTTTGTACGATATACTATTGTAATTAAACATGTTTCTTAAATTTGTTTGGGTTTGTTAGCTTTTGGCTGGATTTATATAGATTTGCAGTTGGTTTGTTGCATTTCAATAAAACTTTTTTGTTTTAATCTCTTTGTTCTCGGTAGTTGCTACGTTTTGGTCGGTTCTAGAAAAGAAAATTAAAGTCTTGTGTTTTTCGGGGTAATTTTGGGTGTTTTCTGGACGGTCAGCTTCTTATTTTGGCTGGTTTTCAATCTGCCCAAAACTCTAAACCATTCAAAAAAATATTGTTTTTTCTACTAGGGTGGTTATAGAAAGCCTAATGTGAACGTTGTAAGAGCTCACGATTTTTTTATCTACAAGTTATATATAATTGGTGCCATGTTGTATTAAATGTATTTGACAACACTTAGTCAAACACATGTTCCATCATTTTATCAAAACAGCTTGCATCGTTGGATCGTAACATGTTTATAGAATATATTAGATTACGCATATTTAAACACAACATGCAAAGCTAGGCACGTGATTATTCCTTCACTCTCGGAAAGTAGTAGCAAGTGAGAAGTTTAGATCAGCAAGGTTGTTAGCGGCTACGTAGGTTCCGATTTTGCCGGTGACGTAGACAGAGGCTTTCGGGTGGGACCCTCCTCCTTCAACTAGCCATTGATTAAATCATCAAAATCCTTAAGACTTTACACTACAAGAATGGAACACCTTTAGCGGCGACAGCTGTCGCCGGTATTGCTTACATTTGTCGCCGGTATTGATAGGCCGCTATTGGCATGTTGTCGCCGCTAAAGGTCACTATCGCCGCTATTGGTCTTAGACTTTTAGCAGCGACATGTGGCCGCTAAAGGGTCGTCGGAGATACTCATGGCCGGTAAAGGTCTAAGGCAATAGCGGCGACTGCTGTCGCCACTAAAAGTCGTTTTTTTTTTTTTTAATACAACAGCTGTATATACATGCACCCGGCCAGTTTTACGGCCGAAATACAGAACCTGCCTAACTCAAACAACGCAAACATATGCCATGAACATATACTAAAGGTAATATAATTACAAACTACGTTTAAGTCCTACATTATAATCCTACAACGTTTAATTAAAACATACATTAAAAACAACAAGTCACTCGTCGGAATCATTATCGAATAAGTCATCAGAATCGTAGTCGTTTGACTTTCCTTTTCCTTGTGAAGCAAGATAGTTGTTAAGTTGGTTAAAAAAGGACGGGGTTTGGAACAAGCTGTTAACAAAATCCTACAATAATAGATATCAAAACGTATATTAGCATATTAATTAACGCTACCAACATATATTTAACAAGGAAACACGCGTTCATTTGTCATTTTATAAGTTCAGTAGTTTACCTCGGAAAAGGGTTCTTGCGTCCGAGCTTGCGAAGACGACATGTCCGAGGACGTGTTGGAAGAAGGTTTAGGCCCCATCCCCCGGTACCATCCTCGCCACTCTCCCAACGCTTCCTGATACAGGGCAATTGGTGGAACATCACCGCTCCATTCATTTGTGGCTTGTTGTAAGTTCTGCTGTATTTTACGAAGATGATTAAATATATATATGTATATATATATATTTGTTATAGAAAATTATACTTAAAAGAAATACTTACGTAATTTTGTTGAGCCACTGGATCAACCCAATTCCCTTGATTATCCGTGTGGGTTTTAGCATACGTAGGTACCTAATCCATATCATGTTTAACAATAAACTTAGATTAGACATTAAATAAACAAAAGCTTACACACACGCACACATAAAACATTACATTTTTATAGGCAGTGCTACCGTACGACGATATCCCCCCGCAGTATGTGAATTGTTGTTTCTCGCGTACTTGTTTGTTGGCCTCGCTTCTTTTAGTATATTTTTGGTCCCGGAAACCTTTGATGGTTCTCAACCAGTTATCATAGGGCATATCCGCGGGATGGTATACCCTTTCTCTCTCAATATCATTGTAACCTCCCTTGCTCTTAAATAATTTTTTAGCTTCGTGTTTGCGGTCAGAGTACCGCTTCATAAGCACACTCCTAATACCACCCGTCAAGTTTTTCGCCTACTTCATCAAAATTGAAATTTTCCTACGAATTAAATAAAAAAGTTAAAATATTATATATAAATTAGATTTAACGATAGCTGCAAAATTGCCGTAAACGGGCCTTTAAACGGCTGCAAACTCAGCCGCAAACGGCAACGATTTCGTTGCCCTTTAACGACGCGTTTGCAGCCGTTTAAAGGCTCATTTACGGCTGCAAATGCGTCATTAAAAGGCAGCGAATTCGTAGCCATTTAACGACACATTTGCAGCCGTAAACGGGCCCTTAAACGGCTGCAAACACAGCCGCAAACAACAGCGATTTCGCAACCCTTTAACGGCGCGTTTGTAGCCATTTAATAGCTCGTTTACGGCTGTAAATGCGCCAGTTTAACAGCACATTTGTAGCCGTAAACGGACCTTTAAACAGCTGCAAACGCATCCGCAAACGCCAGCGATTTCACAGCCCTTTAACGGCGCGTTTGCAGCGATTTCACAGCCCTTTAACGGCTGCGATTTCGCACATGTATGGTAATGGTGCATTTGCATGTGCTTAAATATTTGATAAAATTTTATGCATAATTTATTTACCCGTAAGTGGTTCATGAGGGCATCCTTGTGCGATTGTGAAACGTTATCCCATCCAATTTTACCAAACGGGATGGTCCGCCACATATATAGGCCAGTCTCCCTTGAAAACAAATCTCTTGATTTACCAACGGGGGTATACGTGACCTGTCTGTCAAACGTAAGCGATACCCCCCCCCCCCCCCGCTTTTACCAGACGCCGTAGTTTCTAATTTTTGGCTTTCCCCCTAACCCTCTTAGGGGGAACCGCTGCAATTAAAACAAAAATAATTAGTAACAACATTTATAATATATAAAATATAAGGACTACAAAATAATTTAGTAAAAGACTTACCGTCAGTCTCATGCGTGCCACTAAAATGACCACCAGGAGGCGGTGGATCACCAGCGCCGTCACCCCCATGTCCCCATGGGGCCACATCCGCCATCAGATATGCGAATATAAGCAATATCGAAAACATAATCCCTAAAAAGTTACAAATGTTACAGCATGTGTATCTAATAGAAATTAAGGGAAACTACAACAAGTGTAACTCAAATTCAAATAAATATTTCAAATAGTGTTTATCAAATACAAATTAATATAAATTACAATAACTTTTCTTTTAGTCAGACTCCACATAATCGGGATTGTCCTCATCACAATCAGCCTCGACCTCATCACAATCAGTCTCGACCTCAAACACTTCATCGACGGTAGCCATTGGGGGATCAACTTCAATTGAAGGCTCACCCGTAGTAACATGAGAAGATCCAATTTGAAAGTATTGGGTCAAGTCAATGACAAGTGGACAGTCAGATGAAGAGTACTTGTCGACAACGTCAATATCTTCTAAGCCTTTGTCAACATTTTGAACCTTATTGACGCGGTCATCACTTAATGGCCGATCCCAAATTTTTCGATGATTAACATTTTCGACTACCCACCTATGTTTATTTTTTTTGGTTTCGAGACGTTTCTTGGATGAAGAACACTTGTTTGGCTTGCGAAGTAAATATGAGTAGATCGTCTTTGTCCCATTCATGTTCAGTGCTTATACTGGTGATATTATTTTCATGGTTTACACCCCTTCGAGTATCAAACCACTTACACCGAAATAGGACAGTTGAATAATCATTTGTATAACGCAACTCAATAATTTCTTCTAATTGGCCATAAAATTTCACACCGTTCTCTCCAACCACTTCCACCCCAGAGTTTTGCGTTGCGCATTTTGCATCACGTTCAAGTGTCTTAAACCTAACACCGTTGACTATGCAAGCAGTGTAAGTGTAAGCAGTCATTTTCGCACAAATTGAAAGAGCATACAACTCCGGGTGGAATTCTGGAGAATTTTGTGTTTTCATCGAATGGACCTAACAAATATAGAGTAATAATGTTTGTTATATATGTATTACCTAGCAAGTGTAGAGTAATGAGTGTTATATATGTATTATACCTTATGGAGAAACCATCCCGGAAATTTGGTTTTAAGATCATCTTGGGGATGTGTATGTTTGAATTCACTACATTGATCACAAATATAAGAAAGGAATGAAAAATACCAATTAACAGATTATGAAAAGTTAAAGATAGAAACCTCACTTCATGTACTCCCTAAATCTGCGCAGTTTTCGAGGACAAACCATTCCATCTTGCTTTTTTCGATGAATGATAGATATTTGTTCTTTGTTGCGCCAACATTTCTTTTTTCAACAACGACATCATCGTTTCTATCTGGGCGATTGAACTTAGTCTGAACATCTTTAAGGTACATTGAACAAAATGTTAGAGCTTCTTCAAACACATAACCTTCAGCTATACAACCTTCAGGCCTTGCCGGGTTTTTGACATAGTTCTTTAGTTTTTTCATGTAGCTTTCAAATGGATACATCCATCTAAAAGCTACTGGACCTCCCGCAATCGCTTCATCAGGTAAATGCACAAGTAAATGAACCATAATGTCAAAAAACGCAGGTGGATAGATCATCTCTAACTTGCATAAGATGGTAACAATGTCATCCTTTGCTATCTGCATATCATCCACCGATAGTGTTCTAGAGCAAAGTTGCTTAAAGAACATACAAAGGTCTACTATTGGTGTAGATGTATCTTTAGTCAAAAGCCCTCTAACCCCAATCGGTATCAAACAATGCATGAGGATATGACAGTCATGAGATTCCAACCCGGTAATGTTAGCATTGTTATCTGTCACCCTCATACTAATATTAGATCCAAACCCATCTGGTAGTTTAACATTTTTTATAAACTGACAAAAAAGTTTTCGATCATCGGACTTGAATGGGTACTTTGGCTGGGGACTTAAGAACTTGGCACCCGATTGTTTCAGCCATTGTGTCGTCCGAATGTTTAGTTTTTCCAAGTCGGACCGCGCATTTGGCGTGTCTTTGCTCTTGTCGTTCATTAGAAGAGTACCGAGCAAGTTGTCGCACACATTTTTCTCTATATGCATTACATCTAAGTTATGTTTCAGCTGTAGAGAAGACCAATAGTCAAGTTCAAAAAATATGCTTTGTTTGGACCAGTTCAACTCGAAATCTGTCCGGGTTATCCTCCCACCTCCAAAAGCTGGATGCTTGCCTGGTAGACGATTAATTAAACGACCGAGTTGAGCTTCTATGTCAGCTAGGCTAAACTGTCTCGGAGGGTCTCGTGTCTCGGGTCTCCCGTTAAAGTCGAGACGAGACTTGTTCTCCAAGGATGGTTGGCATCTAAGAATCGACGATGACCAACATAAGCACATTTACCAATTACACGTATTGAAGGAGTGTCTTGGTTACAAGTTGGGCATGCCATGTAGCCTTGTCCCCTCCAAGCTGATAGACTACTACGGGCTGGAAAGTCATTTATGGTCCAAAACAGCGCCGCCTTCATTGTGAAGTATGTGTTTGTTGCTGCGTCTTTAGTACGTATACCTGACTGCCACAATTGCTTAAGCTCATCCACTAAGGGTCTAAGGAAAACGTCCATGTCTTTCCCAGGTGATTTAGGGCCAGGAATTAACAAGGTCAACATGAATGTGGACTCTCGCATGCATAGCCAGGGAGGCAGGTTGTATGTGGTGAGTATAACCGGCCACGTGCTATGAGTTGAGGATCCACTACTGTTGTTAAAGGGATTAAAACCGTCAGCTGCAAGCCCTAAGCGAACATTTCGTGGCTTCATCGCGAAGTTTGGGTACTTTTTATCAAAGTCTTGCCATGAAAATCCATCAACTGGATAACACATAGTCCCATCTTCCGATCTTCCGATACTATGCCATATCATATCTTTTGCTATGTGCCTTGAACAATACAAACGTCGTAGTCTAGGCGTCAAAGGAAAGTATCGTAACACCTTACGAGCCACCTTCGTGCCTTTTGTGTCTTTATCGACCCATCGACTCTCATTACAAACGGGACAATTTTGTAAGGACTCGTTTTCTTTCCAAAAGAGAGCACAATCATTTGTGCACACATCTATCATCTCATATGCCAAACCAATCTTCTTAAATGTCTTCTTAGCTACATAATACGAAAGGGGAATCTTGTTGCCTTCTGGCATTGAATCTTGCAACAACGAGAGGATTCGATCTACTGCTTCATTAGGCAAATGGTACATATCCTTTATATTCATAAGCTTTGCTAAAAAGTCGATAGAAGAATACTTGGTACAACCAGGATATAATTCTGTTTCAACTTCCTTTACCATGTCTTCAAAATCATCAACAACACCGCTACTATCTCCATTCGAGTTCTCTTGGTTAAGGTATGTATCTTCTTCCATACGCTCCCCCCTAATGTCTTCAATAACGTTTCCTATACCGTCTTGTGGTGCAACATCGTTTACTACGGCAATTAGAGTCATTTCCCCGTGATAGGTCCACTTCGTGTATTTCTTCCAAAAACTGTTAATACGCAAATGGTATTTCATTTCCGCCATGTTTTTTAAGCCGGAATTTTTACATAGGGTACACGGACATCTAACTTCATCGTGGTTTTTTATCACTCTTTCACACATCTAGATAAAAGACTTGAGTCCTTGCTTGTAGTGAGGTGAATGACGTGGGGAATCAATCTAGCTTTTATCGATAGGCATTATGCAACTGAAAGAGAATCTAATTTAGGATTAACAAGACACGGGCGGGTATTTCTAAGCTCGTTATGTTTAAATTTCGGGCGGGTATTTTCTTAGCTTCTTCTGTTTTAAATGGTGATCTCAATTTTGGCGGGTATTTTCTATGTTCGTTATGTTTTAAATGATAATTTTAATTCAAGGAGGGTATTTCCTAACTAATATATATATTTGTCAAAGCTAAATATAAATGTTTTCAAACCTAAACACAAATATACAAATTATCAAACTTAAACTTTTTTTTTTTCAAACCTACACATAAACAACATTCAAATTATCATCTCAAATATATTTTTTTTCTCAAACCTAAACATAAACATAGAAATTATCATCTTAAACATATTTTTTTTGCAAACATGACCATAAACATAGAAATCATGAAACTTAAACATAATGTATGCACATTAACACATACTTTATTTATAGACTTATAAACCCACATACATGCTTACATACACCTATATAAACATACAAACGTTCATCCTTACATACACATTTACATACTTTATACAAACATACATAAACATAGAAATTATCAACTTAAACATATTTTTTTTTTCAAACATGACCAAACACACATTTTGACAAAAACCACAACATTTATGCATACTTACATACACATTTGCATACTTTATACAAACATACATACTAACATACACATTTTTCACCAACATACTAACATACACCTACATACATACATTCATTCATACACTTATATACCCACATAAATACTTACATACACCTACGTACACAAATACATAGACTTTCTTATACAATTTGACCAAAACCACAAAATTTATAAATACTTACATACACATTTGCATACTTTATACAAACATACATACTAACATACACATTTTTCACCAACATACTAATATACACCTGCATACATACATTCATTCATTCATACAACTACATACCCACATACATGCTTACATACATCTACATACACAAATACATAGATTTTCATATACACATTTTTCCCAAATACACCTACATTATACATTTGACATACTAACATACACCTACATTATACATTTACATACCTAAACAAAAAATTATTCAATTTCTAAACTTTGAAAAAAAATTACATATAAAACTAACCGTATTTTCAAGTTTCCAAGAGATGTAGACCGCGTAGACGAGGTGGTGATCGGAGAAGTGAGGGTGGTGATCAGAGAAGTGATGGTGATGATCCGATTTCACTACCATAAACAAAAACACACACAAAAATATACAAAAATTAAAGCCTATCATATCTATATATAACAAAATACAGAAGAAATGTAACAAAAACAAAGCTTTACTTACCGATTTGGTAGAAATTTGCTAAAATCCGGCGGTTCTCTCGAGTTTTTAGGGGAAAAAGTGAAGAAAGAGGGAAAAAATGGCGCTGATAAGGGTGTAATATTGTTTCACCATTAGCGGCGCCGAAGTGTCGCCGGTATTGATATATGTCGCCGGTGAAGGGTTGACCAGAGATAAGATTTGTGTGGGTAGGGTTTAATGTTCTGACACATACTTTTAGCGGAGACCATATGTCGCCGGTATTGATATGTTCTTGTCGCCGCTAATATATTTTAATTCCCCAACCGTTAGATCAGGATTTTGATCAACAGCTGGGGTTTGGTTTCAGCTCCAGGGACGCGGATCGACCAATAGCGGCGACATTTGGCCTGTCGCGCTAATGGTGTTGCCGCTAAAGGCCTTCCATTCTTGTAGTGTTAACCGTCGGTTGAAAAAGCTAATCCACCTTTTAGGTTAAAGGAATTAACAATTTACACCATGGTGTTTTGCTTACAATTATCCTATATATTATCCTATATATTAATAATAGAACCTTATGAATAGTAATTTTTATATTATAATAATATATAATTTTTTTCTTTATCTTTTAAGTTGGATAAGCCTGGTGTCAACCGGCACTGGTATCGAAGATACTGGTACGCTTTGGTTCGGTATCATTAGTGCATTTTATATTATAATAATTTTTAAATTTGTATCACGGGTTGAGATAAGCTTGGTGTCAACCGGTACTAGTATCGAAAATACCGGTACTCTCCGGTTCGGTATCGGTAGATGAAGGTAAAAACCGTCACCAGTCTGGTACAGAAAACGTCGAAAGTTGGTACCGAATTTATATTGAAAATCTTTTAGTTTGGGAAATTCGATACTGCTACCCGGTACCATTTCCTCATCCCTGATTACGGGCACCGTACGAACAACAACGGTATCGTACAACTTTTTTTTGTTGATTTTTATCAACTTTTTTTAATGATTTTTTTTTTTTAGTTTCAAGGGTAGGGATGAGCTCGGTGCAACTAATACTGAATTGGCACTGGTACCGAAAATACCGGTTATGGTACAGGTATATGAAGGTAAAAACCGGTATCAGGGACGCCAAGATTCAGTACTGAATTGGTACTTAAGATATAATTTGGGTTCGGGAAACTCGGTACTGGTACCCAATACCATTTGCTCATCTCTGACTACAAGTTTCATACGGACAACATCATTACCATACAACTTTTTTGGTTGATTTTTTTCGCTTATCTTTTGGTGTTTTTTTTCTACATTTTAATTTTATTCTTGTCAACGGTTCTGTGCGCAACGCGCTCGTAGTGATTTCAATACACAAGTAAACACAGACTAAATAATAAAAGAAGTTAGCCGCAACGCGGCGAGATGATAAAACTAGTTATATTAAATCCTAAAGTTTTGTAAAACCTATTAAATAAATAACATTATTTCCGTTAAATAAATAATATTATTTTTCAAATAGGTATTTTGAGCTAGGTATATTAATTTTTTAGATTTAATTTATAAATTAGTTGTTCGGAAGTTAAGAGTACTCGGCCTAGGCAAAGAGTATTCGAGGAGAACTCGTACATATTAAATTACAAAGAAATTAGTTTTCAGATATATGTCAATTAACAAAAATTTATTAATACTTATAAAAAAATATGTGAAAACCACCACCATGACCGGACTGCAACCCTAACCACCATGAAACACCTTCCTCCTTCACACCTTAACTTTGACCAATCCTATCACCAAAACCAATGTTGGCCTCCACACCACTCCCCCAATCACCAATCACTACCCTATTCCCTATCGAAAATCACCATCATGATCGGACTTCAACACGAACAGTTGCACTTCACTTACCACCTGTAAAATTTAATAATATTTATTCAAACAAAATAATTTAAACCGGTTCTATACACCAGTATAAAAGATATCATACAAGTTATAGAGATATCATACAAGTTATAGAGTATTAAGGACCACCGGTTAATGAATCGCTACTTTGATATAATGGTAGGCTAGTTAGTCTTGTTAGTCCTCTATTAAAATGATGATGAAACTCGTCGTTGAATAATCCCAACTATTTTTCGTTGGCCGCCAACAGTCTCAACTTTAAAAATAACTACTGACAGTATCAATTATTAACATATTGGCCTCCAATGGACGCTGATTAAAAGAACCCTAATGCCGTCAGTGTCCGGTCGCCGGAAAAACGTTTTTGGCCGGAAAACTCGATCTTTTTTGTCCCAAAGCTCTTTGTAACCTTATAACGGACCTTTAGGAACCTTTTCTAGTAAAAGCCACAACTATTGAAGTCGTCGGAAAAAAAAATTTCGCCAGAAATCTTCTTTTAGGTCGGAAAACTCAACTTTTCTGCCGGAAAACTCAACATTTTCATCTCAAACTTCTTTGTAACCTTTGATCGGACCTTTAGAAACATTTTTCTAGCCTAAAACGATCTTCTGACGACCAGAGACTAACGACGTTAGGGTTCTATTAGTTAGGGTCCATTGGTGGCCATTATGTCAATAGTTGGAACTGACAGTGGTTATTTTGAAGTTGAGACTGTTGGCGACTAACGACGAATTGTTGGGATTATTAAAATCCAATATTCCTTAATATATCATGTTTGTTACACTAGATATATATACTCTCACTTAAGGGTGTTGTTCGAGTTAATCGGGTTTACGGTTGATGATAAAACCCTACAAACTCTTATGTAATAAGCATATTTTTAGGGCATATAATATACATATTTTCAAGCGTTTTAAGTAAAATAATCCAAAAAAAGCGCCGAGAATTTCAATTACACTATGCGGCGGTTTCTTATGTCGTTATTTAATGACAATAGCGAGAAATGAGTTTGTTAAGTATAATATTCCAACAAGTTTAATAAACTTTGTATGTTATAATGTAATTAAACATGTTTCTATGATTTGTTTGGGTTTGTTAGCCTTTGGCTGGATTTATATACATTTGCAGCTGGTTTGTTGCATTTCAATAAAGCTAACTCTTTTTAATCTCTTTCTCCTGGGTAGTTGCCCAAAAAAAAATGATAATAATTTTGGGCGTATGTTCCTAAGTTTTGTTCGGTTCAAGAAAAGAAAATTAGGCTAAAGATTAAATACAAAGAGCCTTATCATATAAAAAGTAGGAAAAATATAAAAAGGTAAAAAAAATACAGTGGTATTTTCGTGATTATTTATTGAGTAAACTGTCATTTTGGTCCCTGTGGTTTGGTCTTATAGGGTAATTTTGTAAAATGACATTGTAGGGTAATTTTGATTTTTCAGGATAATTTAATAGAGTATCAAAGTTACTCTACAAATGATATTGTAGGGTAATTTTATCTTGTAAGGTAATTTTGATCTTGTAGGATTATTTTGTAGAGCATCACAATTAGTATACAAATTATCTTTTAGGGTAATTTTAATCTTGTAGGGTAAATTTTTAAAGTATCATAATTATTCTACAAATAATCTTGTATGGTAATTTTGATCCTGTAGAGTAATTACAATTAAAATAATTATGAAAATGCCACAGCGTACGTTTTGTACAATAAGAACATGATTTTTACCCAAGAAAATTAAACTCTTGTGTTTTCGAGCTATTTTTGGGTGTTTTTCTTGACCGTCAGCTACCTATTTTGGCCGGTTTTCAAACTACCAAGAATTCTAAACTCTAAAACATTTCACCATTCAAAAAAGTATTTTTTTTCTACTTGAGGGGTTACAGAAAGGCTAATGTGAACGTTGTAAGGCTCATGATTTTTTTATTTACAGGTTAATGAATCTATACACAACACATGGGTGCCATGTTGTATTAAATGTATTTCATTCACAACAGTTAGTTAAACACATGTTCCATCAGCTTGCATCGTTGGATCGTAACATGTTTAAAAATAAGTCCCAACATGTAAGATTACGTATATTTAAACACAACATGCAAAGCAAACAAATTAAAAATATACTTTTAGGGTGGATAAAATAATGGAGCGGCAAGTTAGGCACGTGATTCCTTCACTCTCGGCAAGTAGCATATGAGAAAGTAGCATATGAGAAGTTTAGATCAGCAAGGTTGTTAGCGGCTACGTGGGTTCCGATTTTTCCGGTGACGTCGAGAGAGGGAGGGCTTCGGGTGGGACCCTCCTCCTTCAACTAGCCACTGATTAAGAGGGTGTTTGTGGTTGAGTTTTGAAAATAGATTATGCGTTTTGAATAATCAGAATCAGATAATTAACTAATTAACCGGAACAAAACATGATGTTGAAAGATACTGTTTGGATTTAATTATGTTGATTGATATCACAATAATTAGATAATCAACTATTTGAGTGTCTGACAAATACATATTTAAAAAAAATAAACAAGTGAATATCCTTTTCTAAACGCAACAAATTAATTTTTGGAAAACCGCGTTTTGTTGCACTAGCCACTAGGGGGAGCTGCTTTTGAAAACTGCGTTTTGTAACTTTCTAAACGCAAATAATCAATTTTTTAATATTTTTACCCAAACACTCAAAACTGATTATTTACGATTTCAAAACTCAATAATCTAAAAATATCCTTCAAAACTCAACCTCCAACACCCTTTAAATCATCAAAATCCTTAAAACTTTTGCCGTCGGCTAAAAAGCTAACCCACCCTTTAGAACACGGGGAGTGGGGTGGCTTGGGTTGGGGCATGGAGCCACAAATGGCAAGCTGGTGGGGTCACATGGATGGTGCGGTGTGACGAGGCTGCTGGCTGGGTGTGGGTTGGCGTGGCCACACATGTGTTACTTCTTATTTTATTTTTTTAACTATTTAAAATTTCTTTTAAATAAAACAGAGAGTAAACTGCCATTTTCTTCCTTGAGGTTTGGGCAGTTTTATCACTTTAGTCCAAAACTTACATTTTGGTTCCTGTGGTTACAGTTTTGTGCCATTTTGGTCCAAAAGTTAATTCAGCTCATATTCCTCAAATTAAATCCTTGTTTTTTGTCCTTATCTTCAGGGGTAAATTGGTCATTATCATTTTATTATAACTGATTATTAATTAATAATAAAACTATATAAAAAATCTTCATCTTCCCCAAATGAGTCATAAGCAAACCCTAATCCAAATCCTAATTCTCTACAACCATCACCTTCGCCACCCCATTCTCCTCTCTACAACCATCATCTTCTACACCTCATTCTCCGCCACACCCACCATGCTCCACCACCACCCACATCCCACAGCCACCCGCCTCTAACCCACGAGTTTGTTCTAGCACCCAGATCATCAAAATAATCATCAAACTGAGTATCATCATTATCTCTTCTCCAAACTGCTACAACCATCATCTTCAAACAATTTACAGTTCTATGATATTCTCAAACAGAGTATCATCATCATCATCAATCAATGGGGAAAGAGGAAACCTAAATTCACAGGCAACACAATAGTTGTACTCGATGTTTCTCTCGCTGTTCGAACCAGAGCCAAAACCCTAGCATTACAGAAACTTCAAGCTCTCAATTTGTCCATCGCAACACCACCGTCTCCGGCGACGGTGACGGAACAACATACGGAATCATGTTATTTGGAACTACGCAGCCGTAGGCTGGAGAAGCCTGGCTCAACGATTAACGTGCTGCCGACAACGAGACACTAACCCTAGTGGTTTGAACTCTTCTTATTCCAGCGATGGCGGCTGGTAGCCTTCTAGGGCTCCGATCCGGTGGTGGGCGATGGCGGTTAGAGGTGGTAGAGTGTTTCTAGTTGGCAATGGCTATTAGAGGTGGTGGTGGATGTTATCCGGTTGGTGGTGGGTGTTTGATTAAGTTCTGTGTGTGTATGGTGATAGAGTTTAGAGAGAGAGAGGGGAGAAAGAGACTGAGTTTCAGTTTTTATAATTTAGTTTTTATTAATTTTAATTGATAATCAGTTATAATAAAACGTAAATGACTAAAATACCCCTGAGGAAAATGACAAAAGTTGAGGGTTTAATAGGGGAATCTAGTCTGTTTTCTTTCATTTTGAACCAAAATGGCAAGAAAATTGAAACCACAGGGGCCCAATTGCAAAAAGATTGAGATTTGGACTAAAGTGGCAAAATTGACCAAACAACAGGGACCAAAATGGCCGTTTATTTTAAAACAGAATACTAAATATAATTTTAAAAAAACTGCAAATAAAATTAGGAAAAAAAAACTACATAAAATAAAAAAAGGTACATAAAATAAAAAAAATAAATACTTCAAGATTCGCCCATATCAGATTTCTTTAAGATTTCTTGTTTCATCTTCAACATCATTTCCAATTATGGGCCGCTAAGGTGATCAACATTCGTGGGAGAAATTTCATGTCCTTGCGTTTTTATTTGTTATAAGCTTTTTTATCGTACGCGGCTTGGATATTTTTCCTGATCTTGATCCTTTGTTGTTCGATGAAATTGAATGTGTCGATTGTCATTCCAATTTCTTCCAACTGGTTAGTGTACAACCCTTTACCCGAGGCCGAGCTAGGGCCGAACCCGACCTCCCTCTTTGAACCCGCTTTTTTGACGTGTCTCTCTACCTGGTGGGTGAGGAGAATCATCAAAATCATCCAAATTTAGATCAAGCTCTTGATCACGAGCATCGAGCTGAGCTTGGGACGAGGGTATTCGTGCTCTTTTGGATGAAGTTGATTCGCTAGTAGTAGGAACTTTCGCCCATTTAGAAGCGTACCTACATACATATACATGAACTCATGCTTCTTGTTGTCTCTGTATGCTATAATGGCGTTCTCGATAAAGTCCGCATACGTTTCACCGCTCCTTGGCGAGGTCCTAGCCTTATGGATAAATTCGTTGAACGTGGTGGCTTGTGTATTTATGTCACCCCACTTGCACGAGAGATTATCATTTTCATGATACACCTCCTCGCTTTTCATTTGCGTATGAAAGGATCTCTTAATGCAATCCCAAAAATGTTGTTGCTGTCGTGAATTCCCTATTCCAAAAAAATAAGGCATTATAAAAAAGTTATATTAAAACTAAAAAAGTAATATTGTTATATAAAAATACATTCAATTGGATCCTGTGATTCGTTGATATAACATTTTGCCAACACGGTTTCTTTTTTGAGGCGTCCACTTTATTTGTGTTCATTAAGCGGCCGCTAGTGCTTTCTCCTCATCCATTTTTTTGTGACTTCTTTTTTTTCGTGGGTTTTGATGACGAAACGCTCATGTCTTGCGGTTGTGTTTCGGGAATGGAATCGGGTTGGGAAAGGTTAATGATGGGAATAGATGATTCGTCGTATGGAAAGTTCGTGTAAACACGGTTTCTTATAAACAACGTGATTCCCGCTAGGTTGGGAACCGGTGAGTAGATTAAACGGCCGCTAGGTCGGTTTGTTGGTTGACGTTTTTGTGGCGGGCTAGGGTTCGGGGTTTTTTGTATCCAAAAGGGTTGGCCGGATCATATCCACGATTATAAAGATGCATTGTAGAGGATGCGGGTTAAATTTATAAACAATATAGAAATTGAAGAAGTAGAGATGTAGAGAAAGTGGTAAAAAATGTAAAAAAGGGTAGTATTTATAGGGTATAAAAAGATTTTTTTTTTTAATTTAATAGCCGTTTGGTTAACAGCTACCCTCAACGATCGGATTTCCCCAACCAATCCCAGCTAGCCAGCTCACCCTCCCCCCCCCCCCCCCCCCCCGGCGCAATGCCGAGCTTCAAATCAACGTTGGCTGGACAACGCCAAACCAACACTGGCACGGAGTGGGCTAGCCAGCATTGCCTGACTTTTCCCGTCCAAACCAACGCCACCACTTCCCCTAGTTTTAGGTCAAAGGAATTAACAATTTACACCATGGTGTTTTGTTTACAATTATATTGAATCCTAATGTTTTGTAAAACCTATTAAATAAATAACATTATTTCCATTAAGTAAATAATATTATTTTTCGAATAGGTATTTTGAGTTAGATATGTTAATTTTTTAGATTTCATTCATAAATTAGTTGTCCGGGAGTTAAGAGTACTGGACCTAGGTGGAGAGTACTCGAACAAGTTAAAATACAAAGAAATTAGTTTTCAGATATATGGTTGATGTGTGTAAAATGCAACATATAAATCACATCAATTAAGGCATAAAACTAACCCTTTTTAAGTACTAATGTTGGAAAAAGAGTGTTTTTGTCTTCCTTTTGTATTTTCAGGATGAAATGAGCTCAAAATCACAAAAAAAGCAAAAAGACAACTAATTCTAGCATAAATACAAGAAAAGGAACAAAAGTAGACTGCCCGGACCCTCAACGGCACCTCCCAAGGCAAAGAAGAGAAAACAGAGACTGAACACGCCCCGTGTCCAGCGAACACGGGGGCGTGCCCAGGAAGCAGCAGAAAAGACAAACCAGTAGAAGCTTCCATTGCCCACCACGGGGCCGTGTCCAGCGGGCACGGGGGCGTGGTGAAAGTACAGCAGGCGCATTAATTGTAATTGCGAATTACAATTAATGAAGAGAGAGAATGTCAGACGGGCACGGGGGCGTGTCCAGCGGACACGGGGCCGTGCCCAGCCTTCTGTTCAGCCTATAAATAGGGGTGCTTGGCTTCATTCCATTTCATCCCTTGGCACACCACCTCTCTCACACTTCATCCACCACCCACCACCACCATAACACCATCATCCACCACCATCATCCATTGTCCATCGTAGAGTGTGTGAGTCATCTCGGGATCCAAGATTGATCGTAAGAGTTCTTGACAATCAAGGCCATGTTTGCCTAAGTCTCTTACATCACTTGGTGAAGACAAGTGTTTAGTATAATACTTTTTATTTTTAATCTTTTGCACTTTTTATTTGGTTTTGTATTAATGACTTTAATAACTAGTTACTTATGTTGAAGATGATCTTTCCTTATCGTTTGTCCGTGGTGTCTTGGCGTTATTTTACTGTCTATATAAAATAAAAGATTTTCACCATTCATATCTCCACGGTCTATATGGAGGTATGTTGGCTACCTGGTTGGGGGTTAAGGGAACGGTTTGGTAAGGGTCTTGCCCTTGTTCAGCGTTTAGAGGTCCTGCTTGGGACCTGGGTCAAATTTAGTAGGATCTCCTTCAATGCCCATAGGTATTGGATGGCGGGGATCCAAACTCTTTGACCCCCTCATAAGTTAACTACTATTAATACTATAACCCGGCTATTTAGGACTGTATCCCTGCTGACTCAGACTACTTAGCCGAGGGTAACGTCACCGCCGAAAGCGGGGCCTACCACAATTTGCATTAATAACTTAATTCATTATCTTTCAATAATCCGACCCTTTAGGATTGTATCCTTGCTGACTCAAACTACTGGGTTGAGGGTAACGTCGCCTTCAAAAGAGGGGCCTACTACAATAACTAAGATAATCTCTTAAACAAGTGCAAAAGTGCGAAAATAATCAAAGGTTATACTAATACACGTGTCGGATCCAAGTGATTCATCTTGTCTATCTGTTTTTATTTTATTTTATTTTTCAGCATTTAGTTAGTTTTTATTTTTCTTAGTTTAAAACATTTTTCTCACTTTTTGATTTGATTAGACGTTGAGGATAAACCGGTATTAAAAGCTCTTGTATCCTTGGACGACCTCGGTATCTTACCAACACTATACTACGTCCACGATGGGTGCACTTGCCCATATGTGTGTTTAGTGTTAGTAAATATCGTGTTTTATAAATTTAAAACTTGGCTAAAAGTGTAAAAAAGGGCTTAAATATACATCTAAAATATAACACACTTCACGCACATCAAGTTTTTGGCGCCGTTGCCGGGGACACAAGGATTTTAAGAAAGCTTAAAATCGACGGCCTAATCAGTTTTTCAAAACCTTTTCAAAACGCGCGCACATTTTTCTGCATTTTAGTTTAGTTTGCATTTACAGTAGCCTGAACACGGGGCCGTGCTCACTCAACACGCCCCCGTGCTGCATATTTTTAGAGTAGATACCCAGATACAGAGTCTGAACACGGGGCCGTGCTCGCTGAACACGCCCCCGTGCTCAACGTGACCAGTAACTTTAATTAAAACGCCCAGATACAGACCCTGAACACGGGGCCGTGTTCACTCAACACGGGGCCGTGTCCAGCTTCTGTTTCCGTCTTTATTTTTGTTTTCTGGTCCCGAGACTCAGTTGTGGTCTGTTGAGTGATTCTCATGGATCAATACTCAAGAGGTTACAACTACACCTATGATGAGGATGATTATAGGGGTAATTATTGCACTAATTGTCGTAACGCACGCTCGGTTCAATATAATACTTCATATCAACCATCCAATTCATACAACTACTATGAGGAGCCCAGGTACGAGCCATCAACTTCATACACATCCTATGAAGACCAAAGGTATGAACCTCCTCCCTCATACTCATATTTTGATAAACCAAGGTATGAGCCTTCATACTCATACTTTGAAGACTCAAGATATGAGCCACCACCTTCATATACTTATTATGAGGAACCATGGCGTGAACAACCCACCTCATATGAGTACTATGAAGAACAAAGTTTCGACCCTTATCCATCATATACTTACAATGAAGAACAATGGTGTGAACCATCTACTTCATATGAGTATTATGAGGAGCCAAGGATCGAACAACCGGATTCAAGCTTTGAGGATCCAAATTCTTTTTCTCTCACCGAAGTGACCAATAGGATATTAGAACACATTAAAACTATCGAGCGTTACATGAAAGAATCTCGCGCAAGGGAAGAGGAATCCCGCGCAAGAGAAGAATTAAAAAATGATAATAACGTAGAGATAGTTGAAAATGTAAAAATGGAAGAACAAGAAAGTGAAAAACCGACACATGAGTTAAACAACGAAAGAGGTGAGGTCGATAACGCTAAAATTCAAGAAGAGTCTAATTTTGAAGAAATTAATCTCTTGTCACCTACTTTCGAAAATCATTGTTTAGTAACCCCTCATGCTAAGTTTTTAAAAGAGTTAAACACTAGTGCTAAAATCAAAGAAATAGTGAGTGTTAAGTTAACTAATGATCAAACCTCGCTAATAAAAGAAGATCCTTTTGAAATTAACATTACACCGGTTCCATGTTTCTTTCAAAATTCCTTTATTAGTAATATCACCATTGATAAAGATCTTTGTGTTAACATAATGCCTAACTACATTTTTGAAAAATTAAGTATTAGTGATTTTACTCCACTTCAAATTCCCATTTTTCTATCCGATCGAAAAGTGATAAAATCAATCGGTGTAGTTGAAGATGTTTTGGTTCAAACAAATCAAATGGTAATCCCAACCGACTTTGTCATCCTTGATGACGCCCCGCTAGTCTTGGGAAAACCTTTTGTACAAACTCATAAAGCTTTGAAAAACCGGAAATTCAACAATCTACCTCTTCAATTAGGGGCATTCAAAAGGAGCATAGATCTTGAGCGTTCAATGAAATATCCTTTTGGCAACAATGACCCCCTAATTGAAGATAAAGCAGAACCACCCGATACAACTAACGAAGAAGACCACTTTGTCGAAGAAGAGATAGCCATAGAACAAACCTTTAAGGTTCTTAATCTAGATGAGCCACAAAATAAGGTGTCTTCTAAAGACCCACCCATTGAGCTCAAAGAACTTCCTAAAGGTTTGGAATATGCTTTTCTAGGCAAAGATGGTAGTTTACCTGTAATCATTTCATCTAAATTAAGTAACATAGAAAAAGAAAAATTAGTTAACTTGCTTAAAAAACACAAAAACGCGATCGCTTGGAAGCTTGTAGATATTAAAGGAATAAGCCCTTCCATGTGCACGCACAAAATTTTAATGAATGATGACTACAAAACGGTAATTCAACCACAACGAAGAGTGAACCCCAATGTTCAAGAAGTGGTTAAGAATGAAGTCATCAAACTACTTGACGCCGGACTAATCTACCCTATCTCCGATAGTCCGTGGGTAAGTCCCGTTCAAGTAGTCCCAAAGAAAGGAGGTATGACGGTAATAACTAATGAGAAAAATGAATTAATACCAACAAGAACCGTCACAGGATGGAGAGTTTGTATAGATTATAGGCGATTAAATGAAGCAACAAGGAAAGACCACTTTCCTTTACCCTTCATTGATCCAATGTTAGAAAGATTATCCGGTCATAAATTTTATTGTTTCTTAGATGGTTTTTCAGGTTACTTTCAAATACCGATAGCACCAGAAGACCAAGAGAAAACAACTTTCACATGCCCCTACGGAACTTTCGCATATCGACGCATGCCATTCGGTCTATGTAATGCGCCTGCAACATTCCAACGTTGTATGGTCGCCATTTTCCATGATATGATCGAAAAGACAATGGAAGTCTTCATGGATGACTTTTCCATCTTTGGAGACTCATATGACCAATGCCTCGATAATCTTGAACGAATGCTATCCCGATGTGAGGAAACTAACCTCGCCCTTAACTGGGAAAAATGCCATTTCATGGTAACAGAGGGAATAGTACTCGGTCACAAAATCTCAAGCGAAGGAATGGAAGTTGATCGAGCAAAAATAGAGACTATTTCTCGATTACCTCCTCCATCCTCCGTACGAGCAATCAGAAGTTTCCTAGGACATGCCGGATTTTATAGAAGGTTTATCAAAGACTTTTCAAAAATCTCAAGGCCTCTAACAAAATTACTTGAAAAAGATGCACCCTTCATCTTTGACAAGGAATGCAATCAAGCATTTCTAACCCTCAAGGAAATGCTAGTCAATGCACCTATCATGATAGCGCCAGATTGGAAACTTCCTTTCGAAATCATGTGTGATGCAAGTGACTTTGCTGTGGGAGCAGTCTTGGGACAAAGAAAAGAAAAGCATTTCCACCCAATTTATTATGCTAGTAAAACTCTTAATGATGCACAAGAAAATTATACAACTACAGAAAAAGAATTACTAGCAGTGGTATTTGCTTTTGATAAATTTCGTTCTTATCTTGTTCTTTCTAAAACAGTAGTCTATACAGACCATGCAGCCATCAGGTACCTCTTCAAGAAGCAAGACGCAAAACCCCGTTTGATCAGATGAATTCTACTCCTCCAAGAATTCGACATCGAAATCAAGGACAAAAGAGGAGCAGAGAACACTGCTGCAGATCATCTCTCACGCTTAGAAGACCCAGCTTTGGAGACAACCAGAGACGAGCAAATCAATGAGAAATTTCCCACGGAATCCTTGGAAATGATGGAGAGTAGACAAGAGCCATGGTATGCCGACTACGCTAATTTCCTAGCTAGCGGTATAGTCACCAAAGGATGGCCACATCATCAAAGAAAGAAATTCTTTGCTGATGTAAAGCATTACTTTTGGGAAGACCCCTATCTTTTCAAAATGTGTGCCGACCAGCTCATCCGAAGGTGTGTCCATGGTAATGAAGCACGAAGAATTCTCCGTCATTGTCATGAAGGTCCATACGGAGGACATCATGGTGCCGCAAGTACCGCACGAAAGGTATTTGATTCTGGATTTTACTGGCCAACCATTTACAAGGATGCACAAAACCTTGTAAAGACATGTGATGCCTGCCAGAGATCAGGTAATATTTCTTCCAAAAACGAAATGCCTCAAAATGGCATTCTCGTCTGTGAAATCTTTGATGTGTGGGGACTCGATTTCATGGGACCTTTCCCACCTTCAAAGGGAAACAAATATATACTTGTGGCAGTCGATTACTTGTCTAAATGGGCGGAGGCCGAGGCTCTTCCAACAAATGATGGAAGAGTAGTGGTAAAATTCTTGAAAAAACTGTTTTCTCGCTTCGGGACACCAAAGGCTTTAATAAGTGATAGAGGTACCCATTTTTGCAATCATCAACTCGAAAAAATATTAACAAGGTATGGGGTCTATCACCGGGTCTCAACAGCATATCACCCTCAAACAAATGGGCAAGCCGAAGTGACTAATCGAGGTTTAAAACGAATACTTGAAAAAACCGTAGGAATAAATAAAAAAGAATGGGCCGACAAATTAGACGACGCTTTATGGGCTTTTCGAACTGCTTATAAAACCACTATAGGCACAACCCCATATAAACTCGTCTATGGAAAAAGTTGTCACTTGCCAGTAGAAATAGCTCACAAAGCCTACTGGGCAATAAAAAACGTAAACTTAGATTTAGAAAATGCAGGTAAAAATCGATTTTGTCAAATAAATGAATTAGACGAGCTAAGGAATTATGCATATTCTAACTCCGAAATTTATAAAGAAAGAATGAAAAATCTACACGATAAATATATTAAATCTAATGAATTTCGGGTAGGAGATCAAGTTCTATTGTTTAATTCACGACTTCGATTATTTCCTGGTAAGCTAAATCTAGGTGGTCAGGACCTTTTTCCGTCACCCATGTTTTTCCACACGGTGCAGTAGAAATTAAAACTCGAAATGGGATACCATTTAAAGTCAATGGCCAACGGCTAAAACTCTACCGAGGATCCATTGAGGATGAGGAAGAGGAGATCTCACTTCAAACGGTTAACGAATAAACTCATACCCGACATGTTACAGGTAAGTGTACGTTTAAAAACCGGTAAGTCTTCTAGCCATTTTCGGAAATAATGGGCATGCACACGAGCACAAAAAAAAAAAAATTTCAAAACTTTGCTCGGCACGGGGCCGTGTCCGCTGGACACGGGGCCGTGTCGAGGCAACTGTCGGGATAAAACCCTCTTTTCCTATCAGTTACACCATTCCACACGCCCCGTATAGCCGAAAACGCTCTGGTTTGAGGCGATTTTCTGCAGTTTTTCAACGTCACCACCGAATCTAACAACGTCAAGGTATGATTCTATCCTCTTTAGTAGTTAGATTAGTTACTTGCATGTAGTTAAAACATCAAAAATTGGGGAAAAATCTAGGGTTCTTCATGTTCATCCGGATCGAACTCAAAATTTTTGATGAAATCTGTTAGTAGTAGTTTAGATTAGTATAGTAGGAAGTAAATAAACATGTATTGTTGATAGATTTGTTCGATTTCCAACTAAAACCCCAAACCCTTGTTCTTGAACCGAAAAACACGAAATTGAAAGGGTAAACGGTTTGTTTTGGGAAAAACGACACTTAGGGTTTCATTTTCGGGGGAAACCGCTACTATTGGGCTAAAAATTTTCAGGTTTTCGAAACCGGGACGAAAAATGAAATTTTTGGGTTACAGACGCCTGGACACGGGGCCGTGTCCGCTGAACACGGGGCCGTGTCCAGCCCACTGTTTGCAGTTTCACTCCGATTTTCCTTGTTTCGTACTAACTTTTGATGTATTCTTTCAGATGTCGAAATTCACGAGGTTTAACGCAAGTGAACTGGACGCTAGGGCACGGTACGAGATTCTACAAACAAGACCGGAGGAGTACCCGAGGCGGGCGTGTACCGACTTGCTAACCATGGTGAATCAACTTGACCGATTCAACAACATTGTGAGAGGTCCACTGGCTGTCGCATTGAACACCCGGCTTCGGTCGGTGCATCAATGCACGATGGAGTTCTACAGCACCTTCATTTTCAACTCGAGATGTGACCCGTTTGACCATGATGCGGTCACATTCCGATGTGGAGGGACCACGTTCACAACCTCCATGGCACAGTTTGGAGCTATCATAGGGCTATATAGTGAAGAGGAATCGGGAAATGAAGAGAATACTGGGGGATTACGAGACTTGGATGCAACTGAACGCCAAGCCGCATGGGCTCAAATAGGTGAAGGAATCTACAACCCAAGCAGCACCAAAAGCACCAAACTGAGGGACCCGCTTTACCGCTACATTCACAGGCTCCTCACCTACTCGCTGAACCAGCGTCACGACAGTAGTGGCGTTGTAGGGTTGAAAGATTTGGTTGTCCTTCACTGCATCCACAACCAGAAGCCTCTCGATGTTCCTTATCTCTTGCTACGGAACATGCACCTAAATCGCCTTGCTCACGCTCCTACACCTATCTTCTTCGGGGGATGGGTGTACCGTCTTTTCAAGCATTTCACGAATATCCCAAGGTCCTTTGAAAGGAGTCCATGGTCGGGACGGGTCGATTACCACATTTGCCGAGCCATGAACTTACTTTATGAGGCGGAAGACGGGACGGTGAGCTTTCAAAGGACGCAAGGCTATGCATGGAACCCGCAGGAGGCTCTAGTTCTTCATGCACCACCTCCCCATTTTCAGTACCCACCCCAAGGCGATCCGGGTCAATCCTCCTCTCAAGGAGGTGGTTTTCCTAACTTTCAAAGTTTACATGATCTTTTGCAGGAAAACCTTATGTGCACCAGGAACACCTACAATCTCGCCAACAACACATACCACCGGGTTGGAGCTATCGAGCGCAACATTAACGATATACAAGATGATATCGGTAGCATCCGGGAGTACATGGCGAGGCATGGGGGTGGAGGTGATGGTAGTGATGAAGACATGGAGTAGAAGGCTTGAAGGAACAAGGGGCAGGTTGGTGATGAGCCCACAGGTTTAAGTACCCTTCTCTATCGAACAATTTACGGCCTGCGTGCCGCTTGTTGAACAATTTACTTTCTTAACTATTCTTTTATCTTTGTTTTATTTTTACTTTATGCTTGGATGATACTTGACGATGGTAATTTAGGATGGTTTATGCTTGTTTGGTTTGGTATTGAGTGATTAAACAGGTGCAATGCAAGGGTTAGAGTGCTAAACATTAGCACTTGCAGCCCCAAAATGGAGAAACCGGGAGACAAAACCTGTTTTTCAGGCTCACAGACTGTCCACACGGGGACGTGTCCAGCCGACACGCCCCCGTGTTCATCTCCCAGACCTGCTGTTTGGTTACTGACCTGCAATTTTTTGCCAGACACGAGGCCGTGTCCACCCGACACGCCCCCGTGTTCATCTTCTGTAAGTTTTCGATACTGGCAGTTCACCACGGGGCCGTGTCCAATGGACACGGGGCCGTGTCCAGACTGCCAGTAACAAAATCTTTGCTTTTTAAACCACTTTTACACATTCTAATCAACCAAAAAACCTTATTTTTGGACACATTGAGGACAATGTGTAATTTAAGTGTGGGGGGGATGCTAAAACCTTGAATTTTGCAAATCCTAAACACAAGCCTTACACAAAACTCTATTGGAACCGCTAAACACCCCAAATTTTTTCAAAAACTTTTTCATTTTTTTTTATTTACTTGTCTTAGTTTAAGTTGGGAATAACAAGTTCTAAAAAGGTTATATTTTTACAAGTTTACAACCGATAGCGTCGTGATAACAAAGAACCAACATAAGAAAATTATGAAACGGCATAACAAGTCTAGTTAAAAATTCGATTATATATACTTGATCACATTAAAAACCCATTCCCACAAAAGTGAGTTTTGAGCCTTTATTGAGCATAAAAATATACATATTTAGATTAAATGCTCATTTTTCGTTTCTTGTGTGAATAGCCGCTTGGTTCTTACAAATCTAGAACTTGCCACGACAATACATTCCCGGTCCTTACCAACTTAAACCCAAGTAAGTAAATGATGGAGGCATTAGGACTAACCATTTTTCTTTCAAAACCATTATTTTTCATTTTTTTTATCACCTACCCAAAATCCCCCTAGATAGCCCCTTTGAGCCTAAACCTTTCATTTCATTACCCCAAAACCCTTTTACCCACCAAAAACCATTTTTTATTTTTCACCCTTTATTTTAGTAACAAGCTCGGTTTTTCGTAAAACTCGCCTTTTTATGTGATGAAAAAAAAAAATAATGATGAAGTCAAAAACAAACAAAAGCTATATAAAAGCTTGTTTGGAGAAATACTTCAAAATAAAAAGTCGCTAAAGACAAGGTATTTTACGAAAACCGACGCTTTTACGATTTTCGCCCTTTTTACTAACCACTAACCCAACCACCCACCTTTAACCCAAGCCTAACCCTTCACCCCAAAAGTCCTCTTGATATTTACAAAGGTAAAAAGTTAAAAAGGAGGAGGATTGATTGCTTGGCAAGCCTATGGAAGGCGTAAGTTCCATGCCGCTCTCGAGTGATTCACTAAAAATATACACCTTCGGCCGAGTGTTGAGTGATCCCCCGTGAGGTATGTGAACTTGTATATAAATGGAATTTTAATAAGGCATGCTATGCCCAAATAAGTAATTTATCTTATGAAACGTTCAAAATAAATCATAACGAATAGGATTGTAAATAAATAAAAATAAAACTTACAAAGACCTTGGATTCCCGACACTCTAGGACAAGCTAAAAACTTCTCTTCTACCTATTCCATTTGGGAGTGTAAGCCACATTTAAAGAGTTTTGCTTGAGGACAAGCAAAAGTTCAAGTGTGGGGGTATTTGATGTGTGTAAAATGCAACATATAAATCACATCAATTAAGGCATAAAACTAACCCTTTTTAAGTACTAATGTTGGAAAAAGAGTGTTTTTGTCTTCCTTTTGTATTTTCAGGATGAAATGAGCTCAAAATCACAAAAGAAGCAAAAAGACAACTAATTCTAGCATAAATACAAGAAAAGGAACAAAAGTAGACTGCCCGGACCCTCAACGGCACCTCCCAAGGCAAAGAAGAGAAAACAGAGACTGAACACGCCCCGTGTCCAGCGAACACGGGGGCGTGCCCAGGAAGCAGCAGAAAAGACAAACCAGTAGAAGCTTCCATTGCCCACCACGGGGCCGTGTCCAGCGGGCACGGGGGCGTGGTGAAAGTACAGCAGGCGCATTAATTGTAATTGCGAATTACAATTAATGAAGAGAGAGAATGTCAGACGGGCACGGGGCGTGTCCAGCGGACACGGGGCCGTGCCCAGCCTTCTGTTCAGCCTATAAATAGGGGAGCTTGGCTTCATTCTCTTTCATCCCTTGGCACACCACCTCTCTCACACTTCATCCACCACCCACCACCACCATAACACCATCATCCACCACCATCATCCATTGTCCATCGTAGAGTGTGTGAGTCGTCTCGGGATCCAAGATTGATCGTAAGAGTTCTTGACAATCAAGGCCATGTTTGCCTAAGTCTCTTACATCACTTGGTGAAGACAAGTGTTTAGTATAATACTTTTTATTTTTAATCTTTTGCACTTTTTATTTGGTTTTGTATTAATGACTTTAATAACTAGTTACTTATGTTGAAGGTGATCTTTCCTTATCGTTTGTCCGTGGTGTCTTGGCATTATTTTACTGTCTATATAAAATAAAAGATTTTCACCATTCATATCTCCACGGTCTATATGGAGGTATGTTGGCTACCTGGTCGGGGGTTAAGGGAACGGTTTGGTAAGGGTCTTGCCCTTGTTCAGCGTTTAGAGGTCCTGCTTGGGACCTGGGTCAAATTTAGTAGGATCTCCTTCAATGCCCATAGGTATTGGATGGCGGGGATCCAAACTCTTTGACCCCCTCATAAGTTAACTACTATTAATACTATAACCCGGCTATTTAGGACTGTATCCCTGCTGACTCAGACTACTTAGCCGAGGGTAACGTCACCGCCGAAAGCGGGGCCTACCACAATTTGCATTAATAACTTAATTCATTATCTTTCAATAATCCGACCCTTTAGGATTGTATCCTTGCTGACTCAAACTACTGGGTTGAGGGTAACGTCGCCTTCAAAAGAGGGGCCTACTACAATAACTAAGATAATCTCTTAAACAAGTGCAAAAGTGCGAAAATAATCAAAGGTTATACTAATACACGTGTCGGATCCAAGTGATTCATCTTGTCTATCTGTTTTTATTTTATTTTATTTTTCAGCATTTAGTTAGTTTTTATTTTTCTTAGTTTAAAACATTTTTCTCACTTTTTGATTTGATTAGACGTTGAGGATAAACCGGTATTAAAAGCTCTTGTGTCCTTGGACGACCTCGGTATCTTACCAACACTATACTACGTCCACGATGGGTGCACTTGCCCATATGTGTGTTTAGTGTTAGTAAATATCGTGTTTTATAAATTTAAAACTTGGCTAAAAGTGTAAAAAGGGGCTTAAATATACATCAAAATATAACACACTTCACGCACATCAAGTTTTTGGCGCCGTTGCCGGGGACACAAGGATTTTAAGAAAGCTTAAAATCGACGGCCTAATCAGTTTTTCAAAACCTTTTTCAAAACGCGCGCACATTTTTCTGCATTTTAGTTTAGTTTGCATTTACAGTAGCCTGAACACGGGGCCGTGCTCACTGAACACGCCCCCGTGCTGCATATTTTTAGAGTAGATACCCAGATACAGAGTCTGAACACGGGGCCGTGCTCGCTGAACACGCCCCCGTGCTCAACGTGACCAGTAACTTTAATTAAAACGCCCAGATACAGACCCTGAACACGGGGCCGTGTTCACTCAACACGGGGCCGTGTCCAGCTTCTGTTTCCGTCTTATTTTTGTTTTCTGGTCCCGAGACTCAGTTGTGGTCTGTTGAGTGATTCTTATGGATCAATACTCAAGAGGTTACAACTACACCTATGATGAGGATGATTATAGGGGTAATTATTGCACTAATTGTCGTAACGCACGCTCGGTTCAATATAATACTTCATATCAACCATCCAATTCATACAACCATTATGAGGAGCCCAGGTACGAGCCATCAACTTCATACACATCCTATGAAGACCAAAGGTATGAACCTCCTCCCTCATACTCATATTTTGATGAACCAAGGTATGAGCCTTCATACTCATACTTTGAAGACTCAAGATATGAGCCACCACCTTCATATACTTATTATGAGGAACCATGGCGTGAACAACCCACCTCATATGAGTACTATGAAGAACAAAGTTTCGACCCTTATCCATCATATACTTACAATGAAGAACAATGGTGTGAACCATCTACTTCATATGAGTATTATGAGGAGCCAAGGATCGAACAACCGGATTCAAGCTTTGAGGATCCAAATTCTTTTTCTCTCACCGAAGTGACCAATAGGATATTAGAACACATTAAAACTATCGAACGTTACATGAAAGAATCTCGCGCAAGGGAAGAGGAATCCCGCGCAAGAGAAGAATTAAAAAATGATAATAACGTAGAGATAGTTGAAAATGTAAAAATGGAAGAACAAGAAAGTGAAAAACCGACACATGAGTTAAACAACGAAAAGGTGAGGTCGATAACGCTAAAATTCAAGAAGAGTCTAATTTTGAAGAAATTAATCTCTTGTCACCTACTTTCGAAAATCATTGTTTAGTAACCCCTCATGCTAAGTTTTTAAAAGAGTTAAACACTAGTGCTAAAATCAAAGAATAGTGAGTGTTAAGTTAACTAATGATCAAACCTCGCTAATAAAAGAAGATCCTTTTGAAATTAACATTACACCGGTTCCATGTTTCTTTCAAAATTCCTTTATTAGTAATATCACCATTGATAAAGATCTTTGTGTTAACATAATGCCTAACTACATTTTTGAAAAATTAAGTATTAGTGATTTTACTCCACTTCAAATTCCCATTTTTCTATCCGATCGAAAAGTAATGAAATCAATCGGTGTAGTTGAAGATGTTTTGGTTCAAACAAATCAAATGGTAATCCCAACCGACTTCGTCATCCTTGATGACGCCCCCTAGTCTTGGGAAAACCTTTTGTACAAACTCATAAAGCTTTGAAAAACCGGAAATTCAACAATCTACCTCTTCAATTAGGGGCATTCAAAAGGAGCATAGATCTTGAGCGTTCAATGAAATATCCTTTTGGCAATAATGACCCCCTAATTGAAGATGAAGCTGAACCACCCGATACAACTAACGAAGAAGACCACTTTGTCGAAGAAGAGATAGCCATAGAACAAACCTTTAAGGTTCTTAATCTAGATGAGCCACAAAATAAGGTGTCTTCTAAAGACCCACCCATTGAGCTCAAAGAACTTCCTAAAGGTTTGGAATATGCTTTTCTAGGCAAAGATGGTAGTTTACCTGTAATTATTTCATCTAAATTAAGTAACATAGAAAAAGAAAAATTAGTTAACTTGCTTAAAAAACACAAAAACGCGATCGCTTGGAAGCTTGTAGATATTAAAGGAATAAGCCCTTCCATGTGCACGCACAAAATTTTAATGAATGATGACTACAAAACGGTAATTCAACCACAACGAAGAGTGAACCCCAATGTTCAAGAAGTGGTTAAGAATGAAGTCATCAAACTACTTGACGCCGGACTAATCTACCCTATCTCCGATAGCCCGTGGGTAAGTCCCGTTCAAGTAGTCCCAAAGAAAGGAGGTATGACGGTAATAACTAACGAGAAAAATGAATTAATACCAACAAGAACCGTCACAGGATGGAGAGTTTGTATAGATTATAGGCGATTAAATGAAGCAACAAGGAAAGACCACTTTCCTTTACCCTTCATTGATCAAATGTTAGAAAGATTATCCGGTCATAAATTTTATTGTTTCTTAGATGGTTTTTCAGGTTACTTTCAAATACCGATAGCACCAGAAGACCAAGAGAAAACAACTTTCACATGTCCCTACGGAACTTTCGCATATCGACGCATGCCATTCGGTCTATGTAATGCGCCTGCAACATTCCAACGTTGTATGGTCGCCATTTTCCATGATATGATCGAAAAGACAATGGAAGTCTTCATGGATGACTTTTCCATCTTTGGAGACTCATATGACCAATGCCTCGATAATCTTGAACGAATGCTATCCCGATGTGAGGAAACTAACCTCGCCCTTAACTGGGAAAAATGCCATTTCATGGTAACAGAGGGAATAGTACTCGGTCACAAAATCTCAAGCGAAGGAATGGAAGTTGATCGAGCAAAAATAGAGACTATTTCTCGATTACCTCCTCCATCCTCCGTACGAGCAATCAGAAGTTTCCTAGGACATGCCGGATTTTATAGAAGGTTTATCAAAGACTTTTCAAAAATCTCAAGGCCTCTAACAAAATTACTTGAAAAAGATGCACCCTTCATCTTTGACAAGGAATGCAATCAAGCATTTCTAACCCTCAAGGAAATGCTAGTCAATGCACCTATCATGATAGCGCCAGATTGGAAATTTCCTTTCGAAATCATGTGCGATGCAAGTGACTTTGCTGTTGGAGCAGTCTTGGGACAAAGAAAAGAAAAGCATTTCCACCCAATTTATTATGCTAGTAAAACTCTTAATGATGCACAAGAAAATTATACAACTACAGAAAAAGAATTACTAGCAGTGGTATTTGCTTTTGATAAATTTCGTTCTTATCTTGTTCTTTCTAAAACAGTAGTCTATACAGACCATGCAGCCATCAGGTACCTCTTCAAGAAGCAAGACGCAAAACCCCGTTTGATCAGATGGATTCTACTCCTCCAAGAATTCGACATCGAAATCAAGGACAAAAGAGGAGCAGAAAACACTGCTGCAGATCATCTCTCACGCTTAGAAGACCCAGCTTTGGAGACAACCAGAGACGAGCAAATCAATGAGAAATTTCCCACGGAATCCTTGGAAATGATGGAGAGTAGACAAGAGCCATGGTATGCCGACTACGCTAATTTCCTAGCTAGCGGTATAGTCACCAAAGGATGGCCACATCATCAAAGAAAGAAATTCTTTGCTGATGTAAAGCATTACTTTTGGGAAGACCCCTATCTTTTCAAAATGTGTGCCGACCAGCTCATCCGAAGGTGTGTCCATGGTAATGAAGCACGAAGAATTCTCCGTCATTGTCATGAAGGTCCATACGGAGGACATCATGGTGCCGCAAGTACCGCACGAAAGGTATTTGATTCTGGATTTTACTGGCCAACCATTTACAAGGATGCACAAAACCTTGTAAAGACATGTGATGCCTGCCAGAGATCAGGTAATATTTCTTCCAAAAACGAAATGCCTCAAAATGGCATTCTCGTCTGTGAAATCTTTGATGTGTGGGGACTCGATTTCATGGGACCTTTCCCACCTTCAAAGGGAAACAAATATATACTTGTGGCAGTCGATTACTTGTCTAAATGGGCGGAGGCCGAGGCTCTTCCAACAAATGATGGAAGAGTAGTGGTAAAATTCTTGAAAAAACTGTTTTCTCGCTTCGGGACACCAAAGGCTTTAATAAGTGATAAAGGTACCCATTTTTGCAATCATCAACTCGAAAAAATATTAACAAGGTATGGGGTCTATCACCGGGTCTCAACAGCATATCACCCTCAAACAAATGGGCAAGCCGAAGTGACTAATCGAGGTTTAAAACGAATACTTGAAAAAACCGTAGGAATAAATAAAAAAGAATGGGCCGACAAGTTAGACGACGCTTTATGGGCTTTTCGAACTGCTTATAAAACCACTATAGGCACAACCCCATATAAACTCGTCTATGGAAAAAGTTGTCACTTGCCAGTAGAAATAGCTCACAAGGCCTACTGGGCAATAAAAAACGTAAACTTAGATTTAGAAAATGCAGGTAAAAATCGATTTTGTCAAATAAATGAATTAGACGAGCTAAGGAATTATGCATATTCTAACTCCGAAATTTATAAAGAAAGAATGAAAAATTTACACGATAAATATATTAAATCTAATGAATTTCGGGTAGGAGATCAAGTTCTATTGTTTAATTCACGACTTCGATTATTTCCTGGCAAGCTAAAGTCTAGGTGGTCAGGACCTTTTTCCGTCACCCATATTTTTCCACACGGTGCAGTAGAAATTAAAACTCGAAATGGGATACCATTTAAAGTCAATGGCCAACGGCTAAAACTCTACCGAGGATCCATTGAGGATGAGGAAGAGGAGATCTCACTTCAAACGGTTAACGAATAAACTCATACCCGACATGTTACAGGTAAGTGTACGTTTCAAAACCGGTAAGTCTTCTAGCCATTTTCGGAAATAACGGGCATGCACACGAGCACATCAAAAAAAAAAAAAAATTCAAAAACTTTGCCCGGCACGGGGCCGTGTCCGCTGGACACGGGGCCGTGTCAAGGCAACTGTCGGGATAAAACCCTCTTTTTCTATCAGTTACACCATTCCACACGCCCCGTATAGCCGAAAACGCTCTGGTTTGAGGCGATTTTCTGCAGTTTTCCGACGTCACTACCGAATCTAACAACATCAAGGTATGATTCTATCATCTCTAGTAGTTAGATTAGTTACTTGCATGTAGTTAAAACATAAAAAAATTGGGGAAAAATCTAGGGTTCTTCATGTTCATCCGGATCGAACTCAAAATTTTTGATGAAATCTGTTAGTAGTAGTTTAGATTAGTATAGTAGGAAGTAAATAAACATGTATTGTTGATAGATTTGTTCGATTTCCAACTAAAACCCCAAACCCTTGTTCTTGAACCGAAAAACACGAAATTGAAAGGGTAAACGGTTTGTTTTGGGAAAAACGGCACTTAGGGTTTCATTTTCGGGGGAAACCGCTACTATTGGGCTAAAAATTTTCAGGTTTTCGAAACCGGGACGAAAAATGAAATTTTTGGGTTACAGACGCCTGGACACGGGGCCGTGTCCGCTGAACACGGGGCCGTGTCCAGCCCACTGTTTGCAGTTTCACTCCGATTTTCCTTGTTTCGTACTAACTTTTGATGTATTCTTTCAGATGTCGAAATTCACGAGGTTTAACGCAAGTGAACTGGACGCTAGGGCACGGTACGAGATTCTACAAACAAGACGGGTGAGTACCCGAGGCGGGCGTGTACCGACTTGCTAACCATGGTGAATCAACTTGACCGATTCAACAACATTGTGAGAGGTCCACTGGCTGTCGCATTGAACACCCGGCTTCGGTCGGTGCATCAATGCACGATGGAGTTCTACAGCACCTTCATTTTCAACTCGAGATGTGACCCGTTTGACCAGGATGCGGTCACATTCCGATGTCGAGGGACCACGTTCACAACTTCCATGGCACAGTTTGGAGCTATCATAGGGCTATATAGTGAAGAGGAATCGGGAAATGAAGAGAATACTGGGGGATTACGAGACTTGGATGCAACTGAACGCCAAGCCGCATGGGCTCAAATAGGTGAAGGAATCTACAACCCAAGCAGCACCAAAAGCACCAAACTGAGGGACCCGCTTTACCGCTACATTCACAGGCTCCTCTCCTACTCGCTGAACCAGCGTCACGACAGTAGTGGCGTTGTAGGGTTGAAAGATTTGGTTGTCCTTCACTGCATCCACAACCAGAAGCCTCTCGATGTTCCTTATCTCTTGTTACGGAACATGCACCTAAATCGCCTTGCTCACGCTCCTACACCTATCTTCTTCGGGGGATGGGTGTACCGTCTTTTCAAGCATTTCACGAATATCCCAAGGTCCTTTGAAAGGAGTCCATGGTCGGGACGGGTCGATTACCACATTTTCCGAGCCATGAACTTGCTTTATGAGGCGAAAGACGGGACGGTGAGCTTTCAAAGGACGCAAGGCTATGCATGGAACCCGCAGGAGGCTCTCGTTCTTCATGCACCACCTCCCCATTTTCAGTACCCACCCCAAGGCGATCCAGGTCAATCCTCCTCTCAAGGAGGCGGTTTTCCTAACTTTCAAAGTTTACATGATCTTTTGCAGGAAAACCTTATGTGCACCAGGAACACCTACAATCTCGCCAACAACACATACCACCGGGTTGGAGCTATCGAGCGCAACTTAACGATATACAAGATGATATCGGTAGCATCCGGGAGTACATGGCGAGGCATGGGGGTGGAGGTGATGGTAGTGATGAAGACATGGCGTAGAAGGCTTGAAGGAACAAGGGGCAGGTTGGTGATGAGCCCACAGGTTTAAGTACCCTTCTCTATCGAACAATTTACGGCCTGCGTGCCGCTTGTTGAACAATTTACTTTCTTTAACTTTTTCTTTTATCTTTGTTTTACTTTTCCTTTATGCTTGGATGATTCTTGACGATGGTAATTTAGGATGGTTTATGCTTGTTTGGTTTGGTATTGAGTGTTTAGACAGGTACAATGCAAGGGTTAGAGTGCTAAACATTAGCACTTGCAGCCCCAAAATGGAGAAACCGGGAGACAAAACCTGTTTTTCAGGCTCACAGACTGTCCACACGGGGACGTGTCCAGCCGACACACCCCCGTGTTCATCTCCCAGACCTGCTGTTTGGTTACTGACCTGCATTTTTTTGCCAGACACGAGGCCGTGTTCACCCAACACGCCCCCGTGTTCATCTTCTGTAAGTTCTCGGTACTGGCAGTTCACCACGGGGCCGTGTCCAATGGACACGGGGCCGTGTCCAGACTGCCAGTAACAAAAATCTTTGCTTTTAAACCACTTTTACACAACCTAATCGACCAAAAAACCTTATTTTTGGACACATTGAGGACAATGTGTAATTTAAGTGTGGGGGGGATGCTAAAACCTTGAATTTTGCAAATCCTAAACACAAGCCTTACACAAAACTCTATTGGAACCGCTAAACACCCCAATTTTTTTCAAAAACTTTTTCATTTTTTTTTTATTATTTACTTGTCTTAGTTTAAGTTGGGAATAACAAGTTCTAAAAAGGTTATATTTTTACAAGTTTACAACCGATAGCGTCGTGATAACAAAGAACCAACATAAGAAAATTATGAAACGGCATAACAAGTCTAGTTAAAAATTCGATTATATATACTTGATCACATTAAAAACCCATTCCCACAAAAGTGAGTTTTGAGCCTTTATTGAGCATAAAAATATACATATTTAGACTAAATGCTCATTTTTCGTTTCTTGTGTGAATAGCCGCTTGGTTCTTACAAATCTAGAACTTGCCACAACAATACATTCCCGGTCCTTACCAACTTAAACCCAAGTAAGTAAATGATGGAGGCATTAGGACTAACCATTTTTCTTTCAAAACCATTATTTTTCAATTTTTTTATCACCTACCCAAAATCCCCCTAGATAGCCCCTTTGAGCCTAAACCTTTCATTTCATTACCCCAAAACCCTTTTTACCTACCAAAAACCATTTTTTTTTATTTTTTTTAGTAACAAGCTCGGTTCTTCGTAAACTCGCCTTTTTATTTGATGAAAAAAAAAAATTTTACATATGAAGTCAAAAACAAACAAAAGCTATATAAAAGCTTGTTTGAGAAATACTTCAAAATAAAAAGTCACTAAAGATAAGGTATTTTACGAAAACCGACGCTTTTTACGAATTTTCGCCCTTTTACTAACCACTAACCCAACCACCCACCTTTAACCCAAGCCTAACCCTTCACCCCAAAAGTCCTCTTGATATTTACAAAGGTAAAAAGTTAAAAAGGAGGAGGATTGATTTCTTGGCGAGCCTATGGAAGGCGTGAGTTCCATGCCGCTCTCGAGTGATTCACTAAAAATATACACCTTCGGCCGAGTGTTGAGTGATCCCCGTGAGGTATGTGAACTTGTATATAAATGGAATTTTAATAAGGCATGCTATGCCCTAATAAGTAATTTATCTTATGAAACGTTCAAAATAAATCATAACGAATAGGATTGTAAATAAATAAAAATAAAACTTACAAAGACCTTGGATTCCCGACACTCTAGGACAAGCGAAAAACTTTCTCTTCTACCTATTCCATTTGGGAGTGTAAGCCACATTTAAAGAGTTTTGCTTGAGGACAAGCAAAAGTTCAAGTGTGGGGGTATTTGATGTGTGTAAAATGCAACATATAAATCACATCAATAAAGGCATAAAACTAACCCTTTTTAAGTACTAATGTTGGAAAAAGAGTGTTTTTGTCTTCCTTTTGTATTTTCAGGATGAAATGAGCTCAAAATCACAAAAGAAGCAAAAAGACAACTAATTCTAGCATAAATACAAGAAAAGGAACAAAAGTAGACTGCCCGGACCCTCAACGGCACCTCCCAAGGCAAAGAAGAGAAAACAGAGACTGAACACGCCCCGTGTCCAGCGAACACGGGGGCGCGCCCAGGAAGCAGCAGAAAAGACAAACCAGTAGAAGCTTCCATTGCCCACCACGGGGCCGTGTCCAGCGGGCACGGGGGCGTGGTGAAAGTACAGCAGGCGCATTAATTGTAATTGCGAATTACAATTAATGAAGAGAGAGAATGTCAGACGGGCACGGGGGCGTGTCCAGCGGACACGGGGCCGTGCCCAGCCTTCTGTTCAGCCTATAAATAGGGGTGCTTGGCTTCATTCCATTTCATCCCTTGGCACACCACCTCTCTCACACTTCATCCACCACCCACCACCACCATAACACCATCATCCACCACCATCATCCATTGTCCATCGTAGAGTGTGTGAGTCATCTCGGGATCCAAGATTGATCGTAAGAGTTCTTGACAATCAAGGCCATGTTTGCCTAAGTCTCTTACATCACTTGGTGAAGACAAGTGTTTAGTATAATACTTTTTATTTTTAATCTTTTGCACTTTTTATTTGGTTTTGTATTAATGACTTTAATAACTAGTTACTTATGTTGAAGGTGATCTTTCCTTATCGTTTGTCCGTGGTGTCTTGGCGTTATTTTACTGTCTATATAAAATAAAAGATTTTCACCATTCATATCTCCACGGTCTATATGGAGGTATGTTGGCTACCTGGTTGGGGGTTAAGGGAACGGTTTGGTAAGGGTCTTGCCCTTGTTCAGCGTTTAGAGGTCCTGCTTGGGACCTGGGTCAAATTTAGTAGGATCTCCTTCAATGCCCATAGGTATTGGATGGCGGGGATCCAAACTCTTTGACCCCCTCATAAGTTAACTACTATTAATACTATAACCCGGCTATTTAGGACTGTATCCCGCTGACTCAGACTACTTAGCCGAGGGTAACGTCACCGCCGAAAGCGGGGCCTACCACAATTTGCATTAATAACTTAATTCATTATCTTTCAATAATCCGACCCATTAGGATTGTATCCTTGCTGACTCAAACTACTGGGTTGAGGGTAATGTCGCCTTTAAAAGAGGGGCCTACTACAATAACTAAGATAATCTCTTAAACAAGTGCAAAAGTGCGAAAATAATCAAAGGTTATACTAATACACGTGTCGGATCCAAGTGATTCATCTTGTCTATCTGTTTTTATTTTATTTTATTTTTCAGCATTTAGTTAGTTTTTATTTTTCTTAGTTTAAAACATTTTTCTCACTTTTTGATTTGATTAGACGTTGAGGATAAACCGGTATTAAAAGCTCTTGTGTCCTTGGACGACCTCGGTATCTTACCAACACTATACTACGTCCACGATGGGTGCACTTGCCCATATGTGTGTTTAGTGTTAGTAAATATCGTGTTTTATAAATTTAAAAGTTGGCTAAAAGTGTAAAAAGGGGCTTAAATATACATCTAAAATATAACACACTTCACGCACATCAATGGTCTATTAACAAAAATTTACTAATACTTATAAAAAATACGTGAAAATCACCACCATTACCAAACTACAACCCTAACCACCATGAAACACCTTTTTCTTTCCCACTCAACTATGAAAAATCATCATCACCAAAATCAATGTTGACCTCTACACCACTCCCCCAATCACCTATCACTACCACCTTCCCTATCGAAATCACCACCATGATCGGACTGCAACACTAACCCTTGCACTTCACTTTCCACCTGTAAAATTTAATAATATTTTGTTCAAACAAAACAATTTAAACCGGTATAAAAGATATCATACAAGTTATAGAGTGTTAAGGACCGCTGATTGATGAATCACTACATTGATATAATGGTAGGCTAGTTAGTCTCGTTAGTCCTTTATTAAAATGTTGATGAAACCAGTACAAATATTAAGTCTATTAACCGAATAGTGATTTGTACCGGTCCGATAACCGTTACATTAAATGTTAAACACATCTATTAAATGGTGCTCTTTGTATTAGTGAATATGATTTTTCTTAGGGGGCTTTTAGTTGGAGCACTTGAGGGGGACCACTAGAGCGGTCGGGATATATTTTTTTCAAGGTTGGTGCTCGCCACCCTTAGTGGTATAGGGCATATTTGGCTAAGCTTTTTAAACAACTTATTCACTTATTGGCTTTTTGAAAAAGTTAGTATGCAGTGACTAATTGACTTATTGGTTTTTTCCCCTCACATACACCCTTATTGCCTAACATCATTTTGGAACTTATAACTTTTCAAAAAGCCAATAAGTCAATAAGTTGTTTCAAAAAGCTTAGCCAAACATGCCCATAGTGCGTCCGCCCCTGATAGTTAGGTATCAGTTTTTAATTCGTTCAATTGGCAAAGAGGACACTTTTCGTGATATATATATATATATATATATATATATATATATATATATGGGAATGTTCATTTGAGAAGAAATTTAATATGAGAAGAAAAAGAAGAAAGAGCATATTAGTAAAATACTATTTCATTTATAACTCATATCATTAATTTTTCTCTCTTTAATTAATTAGTTAACTAATTATTAATTATCCTACATATAGTCTACAAGACCTACACATATCAAAATTTTCCTACATATACCCTACACAGTATAGAATTTTATCCTACACAGTCGAAATTTATCCTACACACCTTGAAATATATCCTACCCAACTCGTAATTTATCATACACAACTAGTAATTTATTCTACACTTTAAATTAAGTTGTTTTTTTAATTTAGAAAAAGTATATATTTTGAAAAGGAGTTACAAATTTAATTTAGTTAGTTATTAAAGAGAAAGAATACAAATTAATGATTTATGTGTGTTTACCAATATACCCTTATATTAAAATTAAATGTAAATATTAAATGAAGTAAAATAAAGCATTCTTCTTTTTTCTTCTTACAAAAATTTTTTTCTCATTTGAACCTTCCACTATATATATATATATATATATATGTAGGGGATGTAGGACCGGTTTTGACGCCGTTCGATTGCGTAACAAACGTTTCACGTGCGGAATCCGTGAACGAACGTGACCGAACACACGATAACGTACTACTAATGTGATTCCAATGCTAAATTTGACGTGTACGGTACAAGAATCACAAATATACAACTTTCTCTCTCTACTTTCTCTCTCTAGAAAGTCTTCTCTCCAAGTCTTCTCCAAATCTTCTATCAAGAACTCTATCAAAATCTCTATCCAAATCTTCTAACTAGAACTCCAAAAGTCTAACTAAACTAGTGACATAATCTCCTATTTATATGGTCAAGGCAACTTAATGAAAGTTCACACTAATTACAAGTTTGCCACCTTGCCATTTCTAACTAAATATGACATTATGCGCTTGATTCCTTCCGGCTTCTCACTACGACTTGGATTGACGAAGGCGATAGACAATAAATGCATCAACAATCTCCCCCTTGGATATTGCCGTAGTCAATCTCGTAGTGAAACTCGTAGCGACTTGACTTTCTCTCTCTCTTGAGTTCCTCTTGCTTGAACAGAATCCCGGTGGATCTGTCTTCAGCTTCCGTTGCTCTCTTTCTTCAGAATCTTCAGGCTCCCCCTTTCGTCAAGCTTCCATGCTTTTGGGATCGACACCTGGCTTTGCGTATCAACAGATTGAATGTTGACGGAATCTTCAGTAATTCTGCCTGGATCTTTCTTTCTTTGGCTATAACTTTCATCAGACTTCCCCTATCACCCTGCTAGGATAGACATCTGGGATTTGTTACCACCATAGAAATTATCTCCTGACTTCTCTCTGTTCAGCTCATCATCTGCATCATCTGCATATATCTCAAACACTCTATCACAAACCAATAAAGTTGTGATTCAACTTAATGAATCAACAAATCATTTGAGAATTTTTACAAATTAAACACTAATCACAAATTTGAAACATTTCAATTTCTAATTCAAATTAAAAAAAATTAATGAATCATTTTAAACATTTCAAATGTCTTAACCAACCTGTATGTTCATCAAGTTTAGCCTTTGAGATTTTGAAAATCAGCTCTTCACCATCAGTTGTCGAAAATCTTTTTGGATTTTTGAAAATATGAAACATAAATGCAAAGACAGAAATTTAAATGCAAAACAAACATATTTTTGTGAGTTTGTGCAAGAGGATCATATCAGTTTTTGAGACATAACACAAGCACCGTTAAGCTTATAATCGTTTTAAGTTCTAAACGATTCACGTAGATTGAAGATATAATTGTCCTCTTAAATTTTCATACAATTTTCAATCTATTCAGGATACTATTTAGGTATTTTATGAACTTAGTTCAATTCATGTGTCCCACCTCTTGAATATACTCCCGTATCCAGAATCCCAATATTCAGTCTTACAGGTATGAACACTACAATGATGTCTGTACATAAATTAGGGGAAAGATGCGAGAACTGAGGGATCTCAGGTCAGAACTTCCGTTCAGCAGAGAGATATCAGCTTCGACTTAGCAGTGTGTCCCCTTTAGAGGATCTTTTCAGCTACAACAGATGATTATCAATTTTATTGTCTAATCAACTGAGGGCTTTATGCTATATTTCAAGCATTTTGTGAAAAGTATTAGCCAAGGACTAGGTCAGAACTACCGTTCAGCAGAAGTCCCGGAATAATACCCCAGACATCATAGAGTATTAACACCTAGTATATCAGAATACGAGACCTTTCAAACGAGATTTCAGGGGTTACCTATATATCCAAGTAGTGTTCCCCACGAATTTCACAAGTTTGAAATTTTAGGTTTATATCCCGAATAAATCTACTAAATGTACAAAAACCTATCGTCACATCATCAGTGAGACCGTTTATTACATTTGACATTACATTTCTTTAGCATGCTGTGATAGTCCACTGATGTACTATCATTTCCTCTTTTTTACAACAAAACTCATTTTTAAATTTTTAATGTTTTTGACATTTTCAAATTTTCTAATTTTTTTAAAATTTTTCTCCCCCTAAAATCAAAATATGTTTCAATTTTGATTTTCTGGGAAAATTTGAAACAAACTGTACAAACTTGACAACCTGATGAGAATCACTTCAATTCTCTATCCACCTGGCATAAACAATCAGAACTCCCCCTCACAACAAACTATTTTCCCATTGTGATTTCAAAACACTTAAGTTTGTTTTAATCAAAATGGCTTTTCCGGAAAACTTAGTTTGTTTACCAAACAGTTTAGGTACGGGGTTACTTCATCATCTTGTTTTCTACACAAAAGAAGGAAAATCCAAGTACAAGTTAATGTCCTTGATTTACCATATGCAGTCCAGAATCCTCTGTACCACTTGTAAAACATTCACAAACACAACCAAACCTCTTTACCGTTTGCATGATTGACGTTACCGAATAAAATTCAAGAAAGATGCCGATTCATGATCCACGATACCATCTTGGGATCTCCGGCAATTCCTGCAAAATCTTCAAACACAGATTTTTAAAAAAATGCCGATTCATGCTCCACGCTTACAAACCTGGGAGCTCCGGCAAGTCAGGTTTTTCTATTTGAAAAGTTTCACCCAAGCCTGACCAGCCTTGGGTGATTTTGAATTCTTGTTCAACAATGGTGGAAAATTTTTCTCATCCATTGTTAAACTAGAATTCTCGACCTTTACCTCAACACATGGCTCTTCTGGTTTTAGCATACCAGAATCATTGCCTGAATGTGGCTTGTCTGACTTTAATGAGTCAGATTCATCGCCGACATGTGGCTCCTTTGTTTTCGAAGAAACAAATCCATCGCCAGGAAGTGAAAACTTCACTTTCTTCTTTTTCTCCTCTTTTGTCCTCAGATTTGCATCTGATGAATTCGGTTTTCTTGACTTTGCATCCGAGGGAGTTGATTCATCAGAACTTATATTCTTTCCAACGGATGAACCTGAGGACAAAATCTTCTCCAGATATTCTCTGGCCTTCTTCCTCTTCTTTCGCAGTTTGTCTTTTTGCCCCTGAGAAAGCTTCACTTTCTTTTCTTGAACTTTAGGTTCTTGGACCTTCTGTTCTTTGACTTTCTGGTCTGAAACTCTCAGTTCCTTTGGCTTGACAGTGACTGGTTTCTTTGCCAATTTCTGAGAATTAACCCTCAATCTTTCACTTGATTTCCTTGGGCAATCTCTGGCAATGTGTCCTTTGATTTGACAATTATAGCATCTTCTTGTCTCAAATCTCTGTCTCTGGCAGTTAACAGCAATGTGTCCTTGATAACCACATTTGTAACATATTCTGTTATCGTACCAATCACCATCTTCATACCAAACGCTCAGATCAAAGCACTGTTTGGCTTGGTGATATTCCTTTCTCCTCTTGATTGTTGGATTTGTCTTTTGAGCACTGTGGTCAAACCTGCACTACTTATTACCAACAATTTTTGAATTTCCATTTTTTACTTTTTGTAATTTTTTCTTTTGATTGGATGATCGATCTGATGAACTTTTATTATCTTTTTGTTTCTGTTCCACTTTCTTCTTCAAAGGTTTCTGTTTAGAACATTCACCTTTTTCAGTCGATTGTAGAACAGTTTTCTGAAATTTTTCTTTTAAATTTAAAAACAATTTTTGTTTTTCTTTTTTAACATTTTCATCATCAGGTGTCTCATCACAATCTTCAACTTTGACAGTGTCAAAGTTTGTGACAATGTCACTTATTGGAACTGAATTGATCGGTTTTGGACAAGGAATATTCAACTTGTCGGATTTCATCGCAAAACAGATCAATTTCTTCTCAAGTTCATCTATCTTGATCCTGGAATTCTTAGCTTCTTCCTCAAGCTGAGATATTCTCTCAAGATGAGACTTGATAGAATTTTCATTCTCAATTTTCAAATTTTCAAGAACAGATGTTTTATCTTCCAGAACTTTTATCTGTTCTTGAAATTTTGATTCATTCGCTTTCAAGTTCTTGTTTTCCAACTTGATCCAGAAATCTTCATCTTCTGAAGATTTCTGTTTACTTTCAATCTCTTTTTCCAACTCTTTAATTCTCATTTGAGCATATTCACCTTCTTTTTCAAGTATGATAATTTTCTGAAGATGGGAATTTATCATTTTCTGTTTTTCAATGTTGTTTTTACTAAACACATTTCTCCCATCTTCAAGAATTTTCATTTGCTCTTCAAATTCTTGATTTTTCAAAGTTAAACTGTTAAAATCATTTAACAATTTGTCATTTTCTGTTTTTAGTTTCTCACAATTTTCATGTAACCAAAGAATCTGGTTTTCAGCAGCGTGCTTCCCGTCGTTCAGCTTTTTGACTTCAGATGCCAAACTTGTCATGTCTTTCACGAGTTTGTCATTATCAGTCTTGACGTTATCGCACTTTGAGCACTTTGTTTCATTCTTCACCGATTCTTCAGCTTTTGGACTTTCTTCTTCCTTTGCTGTGAATGTCCCTGCACAGAACATTTTAACGAAATCAAGAGGATTTCCATTATTATTAATATAACAACCTCGTTTGAAATCGTATTTCAGCACATGTTTTGCCCTGATACATTTAGTAACCCTTTTGTGCATCTCTTCAATCACATCTGAACTTAGATCTAGCACATTATACTCCAAAACCTTGATCAAATCTTTCTTTTTCTTTCTAACTTCAAGTTCATGAGCTTTAAGTTTGCTGATGAATTGATTTAGAGGTAGTTTTGAAAAATTTGAGTTCTCCCTTAAATTCTTCAAACATTCACCCCATTCAATCGGTAATGCATCTGCAAATTTCTCCAATTTTTCAACATTTGACGGATATATCTCATGATCTTTCAGATAATTCAGTAAAACACTATATCGGTCTTTAAGATCATCCAACGTTTCGTCTTTTAAACACACGAAATATTTAAACCTTTTTGCCCATCCATCTTTGCTCACTTTTCTATAACCCTCATCTAGAAATCCGTGATGCCAATCATTAAATCTTTCGAAATAATAGTTCTCCTGTTCATCAAACACCTTTGCCATTTTTCGCAGAAACAAACCCGACACGTGTTTACCTTCAAATGGCAGCACCTCCAGTCCACTACACTAATCAATAATTGGGCCGATATGACTAAAACAAAACGAGATTGGGTCTTTTGTGCGGTTTGGGCGGTGGATATTAATGATCAGTGAACAAACAATAACTGGATTGGGCCTTGATGAATTAATGGGGCGGTGGGTTTAGTCTTCACATGGGTCGGCAACTATCAATTATGGACAGTGTATTAATGGGTTGGGCGGTGTCTAGAACTGCTATTGGCCACAAGTTTAGTGGGCGGTGGGTTGAAAAGATAATGGCGGTAACACTAAACTGGATTGAGCAGAATTTTAAACAAGTGGGCGGCACACCTTAGTAGTCTTCTACTGTTTGAAATATGCAGTGAATTAAAACAATTGATTGGGCCTCATGATTGACGGTGTCTTTTTTTTTTCAGATCTCACGTGAAGAAGACGACACATAAGCGAAACACAATCTGACACAAAAGCGGTTCTGAGTTTTTCTTAAAAGCGAGCCCAAGTCTGTCTAATAAGCGGTTCAAACGTAGAATCTATAAGCGGTTCATAAGTGACTTATCAGCGATCCAGAACAATTTCACACCTTTTGAGCGGTTCAACACATTGATTATGAGCGAACCACAATGAAAACCAAATAAGCGGTCCTGAAATGTTCAAAAAGGCGATCCACAGCTGCGAATTCGGACCGAAAAATCGAGATTTCTCCAAAACGGCTTGGAGTTTCAAGCTGAAACTTGGTAGGGTTGTAGATCGGGTCTATGCGCACAACATATCCAAAAAATCAGACGAAATGGACCGTATTTACCCGTTCAATTTGACTAAAAACGATGAAAAACGTGAAAAATAGGTAGAAGATGAAGAAATCGACGAAATCGGATCTGATTTGGCTCTGAATACACTGAGATCTGTACGAGAACGACGTTTTGATCAAGCAATCGAGCTCCTAGCTCTGATACCACTTGTAGGACCGGTTTTGACGCCGTTCGATTGCGTAACAAACGTTTCACGTGCGGAATCCGTGAACGAACGTGACCGAACACACGATAACGTACTACTAATGTGATTCCAATGCTAAATTTGACGTGTACGGTACAAGAATCACAAATATACAACTTTCTCTCTCTACTTTCTCTCTCTAGAAAGTCTTCTCTCCAAGTCTTCTCCAAATCTTCTATCAAGAACTCTATCAAAATCTCTATCCAAATCTTCTAACTAGAACTCCAAAAGTCTAACTAAACTAGTGACATAATCTCCTATTTATATGGTCAAGGCAACTTGCCATTTCTAACTAAATATGACATTATGCGCTTGATTCCTTCCGGCTTCTCACTACGACTCGGATTGACGAAGGCGATAGACAATAAATGCATCAACAGGGGAGGACTATGTAGAAAACCCTAAAAATTTAAGAAAACTCTGAAAACTCCCATTTTTACCCAACCTCCCGACGTTTTTTTTTTGAAAAAAATAACACATGTAATATACATGTTTCTAGGAGTTTTGGGCCAAAAAAATAAAAAAGCGCCGAAGGGATGTTTTAAAAAAAAATAAACAAATTTTAGCAATGTCCGGGTAACTAACATGTGTTAGGCAACAAAGACTGAAACATGCTGAATTTTTTTTTTTTTAAAAAGATTCCTTCGGCGCTTTTTTGTTTTTTTTTGGCCCAAAACTCTTAAAAACATGTATATTACATGTGTTATTTTTTTCAAAAAAAAAAAGTCGGGAGCTTTGAGTTACCGGGTTTTCTCAAAATGGAGGGTTTTCTACCTACCTTTATCCTATATATATATATATATATATATATATATATATATATATATATATATATATATATATATATATATATGTATAGGGGACCGCTAAAATGAAAAAAACTTCTAGTTGTAAGAACCATGAGAACTACACCGTACGGGTCGAGTTGGACCAATTTTTTTTTCATAAACGTAGATGCGTGTATTATAAACACATTTGTAAAGAAAATGTCGTGTGCGTAGTTTTGAGCACCACAAGTTTGTGTAGTTTTGGTCCAACTCGCCCTGGATCAAAAAGTTCTCATGGTTCTTACAACTGAAGTTGGTTTTCATTTTAGCGGTCCCTATATATATATATATATATATATATATATATATATATATATATATATATATATATATATATATATATATAGGATTCGGTTTAAGGAGGAACCACTATTAGTTGTAAGAACCATGAGAACTCCTATCATCTAATAAGATTTTAACACATAACTTATATTCAAATTAAATCAAAAGGGCAATATAGTCTTTTACTCTCGATGTCACATCATTTCTCTCTCTCTTCTTTTTTAAAAGTCACGTCTATTCTCTCTCTCTCTCTCTCTCTCTATATATATATATATATATATATATATATATATATATATTTCTTTTATATTAGAATATTCCTCTTTCTTCTAATATTTCTGATTCTCTCATTTTACATTTATAAAAAGCAAATGGAGATCCAAAAAAAATGTTTGATTCATCATATTCAACATGTACAAAAAGCAAATCGAGATCCACAAGAAAATTCCCAGAAGTTAGACTCAAATCGAGGTGGTTGTGAAGTTCGAAGGCGGCGTAACCACCGTGGAAGACGAAAAGGGGTAGGGTCGCCGGTGATGGTGGCGGATTGGGTAACGGATCCGGGACAGATGACTAATCGGGGTGATGTAGACGGCGACGGCGGTGTTGAAGGCAGTGGAAGGGGTGATGTAGACAACGGCGGCGGAGATGGTTCTGTGACGGAGATGGTGGTGGCACGACGATGGTGATAGCGTCGTTGGTGGTTTTGTCGATTTCAGATGTAAAAGTTTTTTTTTTTTTTTTTTGAAAATGTTTGCATATGTAAAAATGTTCTTGTGTACATTAGTGAAAGACAACACGCGTAAAAAAACACTCAACAACGTACTTAAAAAAACATTCGATACCGTATGTAAAAAAACATTTGATAACGTGCGTTAAAAAAACCTTTCAACAAGCGGGGGTTTTGTCGTTTTCTTATTGTTAGGATCTGAGTTTGGATTGATTATGATTTGTGTTTGAATTAAGATGAACAATGAAAGAGGAGTGCAGCGGAAATTAGATGGAAACAAACTTTTCACAATCAAACAGGAGAAATGCTTTCAAACATACATTTTCAACAGAGAATCAAATGCTTAAATTTATTTCAAACTTTGATTACACTTGCATGAATGCTTACAAACTCCCCCTCAGCCCGAGCTCAGTAATTTGTTCGTGCAGGAAGAAGATGGTGAATGAGCTAATAGAACAGTACAGAGCACTGTTCTATTTATAGGCACGAGCAAACCACTAAAGCATCTAAGCTGACGTCACCAAGAAAGTGACATCTAACCTCCTAACAAACTCTAACCTCTGACCTATACAAACACTGATTATGCTAACTACTGATATTACAATACATTACATAAAGTGAACAAAACTACTGCTACATCCTTCCACTGTTGTGAACCCAGCAGTACTTGTCATGATCAGCAGTGCTTGACTCAAGGCAGTAGATTGGCAGCAGGGCCTAATTCTTCATCAGTCTTTGACTTGATCAGCAGTTGTAGGTCAGCAGTTTGTATGATCAGTAGATAGGAGGCCAGCAGATGTTGAAACCACTTTCAAGGGGAGAGACTTGTATGCATAACATCTGCTTATTCTGGATCCACTATTCTGATCCAGTTTTGGCTTTGATTATCTGTTCCTTTGGCAGGGTTCAATCCCAACAATCTCCCCCTGGAACAGATAATGCCAAAACTCTCCATTATTGGTAGATCTTTATTGCCTCATCAACCGTTTCCTTATTTGCCCTTTGAGTTGTAATTCAAAGGTTAAGGCATCTGTGTCATCATCATCCCTGCTAAGTGGAAGATCAAGGAGATCCTGCAAATCTTCAAGACTTAGGCCAAGAGCTGGTTCCCTTGATATATTCTTCACTTCTCCATTAGACTTGAGCAATGGCAGTACGTGGGTCTGTTTGTCAGTTTTCCACTTTAGTACTTTTGAGTCTGATAGGTTTCTTGGGAGATTTTTATTTGATGAGGAATTTGGTGATGCAGGCCTATTCATGACTGGCTGAGCAGTACTTGAAGGTTGTTCCAATATAAGTTTTTCTTTAATCATTATCTTAATGCCCTCTTTTACAAGGTCATCACCAGCCATTAAATCTTGGATTGTTTCAGCACCCAACTGTTTTTGTGGCCTTCTTTTAAAGATGGCTGCACCAGCTGGAGTAGTGGATCTCCTGATTTGCAGCTTTGATGGTCTTTTTGAAACCTCTGCTTCAGGATAGTCAGGCTTTTGTGGAACTGTTGGATCTTTCTTCCTAAGTTCCTCCAGCTTTTTTTAGGTGGCCCTGACCCTATCTTCTCCCCACTTTGACACAGAATTCTTTGACCCATAATCAGCTGCTACCAGCTCCTCTTTCATTCTCTTCAACTCTAAAGCTTTGTCAGATTCAAACTGTTTGAATTTTTCAGGAGGAGTCTGCTTTACCTTATTTTTGATCATTTCTTGAATCCTGGCTGCCTCACTTTCAAGCTCAGGAATGGTCCAGTTTTTGTACATGTTTTTCTCCCCCTTGTATTTCTTGGTTGCCATGATGCTTTCAATGTAGTCTTTTCTTAGAGTTTCATCTGCTCTCTCTGAGATTTGTTGACATACATTTTTTGCAAATTGCTCTAAGGATCTGACTTGTGTGAGCAAGAATTGGTAATTCTGCTGAATTTCTCTATCAGATTTTCCTTGAGCATTTCTTTTTGAGATTTCCTCTGCTTGTTTAGCTTTAACTTTAAAATATTGTTCAATATTGTATGGCCTTGGATATCCTTCAACTGATGGCAAACTCCTTTTAGCAGGGTCATCTTCATAGTAAAAAGACTTGATTTCTTCTCTGACTGTTATAAGTTCAAGAGGAAATTGAACACCTGCAGGAGGTAAGGGCTTGTGAATTTGAGCTGAAGAGAGAGGAATGTGATTTGGAATTGTGACAAGTGCTTGAGATTTTGAAGATGTTGGTGGTGGTGATGGAGAATCATCATCTGGTATGATAATCCTTCTCCTTTTTATTTTAGGAGAGGCAGATGATGTTTTGGGTGGAACAGTGGTGGTGACTTGAGCGGCAGTGGTTTGTGATTGACTAACGGTTGTTGAAATAACTAGTGTTTCAACCACTGTTATCATTACAACAGATGCTGTAACATCCGCCGTCTTCTGCTTTTTGGCAGGAGGTGATGGTGGAGATGTTGTTTTTGGTGGTGATGATGGTGGTGGTAGGGCAGTGGTAGTGGTGTGTGTTGAAGTGATAGCAGATGTTGCAACAACTGAAGTACCAGCAGATGGTGATACAACAGGAGTTACAACAACTGTTTGGGTGGAGGTTTGATGTTGGGGGCTTTTGGACAGTGGTTTTGGAGTATGCTTTGTGAGTCTGGATGGTGTGGACTTGGGTTCCCTTACTTTTCTTGTAGGATTTCTTTTTGGCACAGGATTTTGAACATCCTTTAGCCCAGAACAACCCTGCGCATACAACTCCATGTGAGCTCTTTTCTCCTCATTCCACCATGACTTATCCTTTGCGGCTCTGTCCCCTTTTACACTTGCTACAGCTTCATCAAGTGCATTTTGGGTAACATCAACCTTTTTACTACCATCTGGTAAGGGAATTTTTCTGTTCATAGCATCCTTTTGAGGTTCAATATACAACCCATCATCTATGCCCTTCTTTTTCCACTCCTGAATTTTCTCCCCCTTTTTGGCATTATCTGGGGGCAGTTCATCAATAAATAGAACAGTTGGAGGAGCAGTGCCAGTGGTTTCCAATATGTGGGCCTTGAGTGCCTTAATATCTGCTTGTGTGTTCTTGAACCTAGACTCCATGGCATTTCGCAGCTTTTGTACATGTATCTCATGTTGCTGATCCGCCATTTCTTTTTATTGTTGGAGAAAAGGTTGAAAGAAGTTCCATAGCTCATCTGCAGCAACTGCTTGTGGTGGAGCAGGTGCTTGAGGTGGAACAATAGTGGATTGCACCTTTTGTACTGTCAACAACTGCTGCAACATATCTTTGATTTCTGCAACAGAAGTATCTAGTTTTTCAACTCTGGCCGTCAATTCCTGGTACTTTAAACCATCACCCAATTTAATGGGATCATCTGATTTCCCACTTGCAGTGGTTTTATCAGTGGTCGAGGTAGGGAGTGTACTCCAAACATTAACCACTGATGCCCTTTTTTCTTGGTACTGGGGTCTTCTTCCTTCAACACTTGACAACCTTTTGATGTTGCCAGTGGGCCAAATGAACCCACTGGTGGATGTCAATGGTGTTATGGAAGGAATTGCCTCCAAGGAAGTCTTAATGATGTAACCACTGTCCAAGTGTAAACCAGTGGGTTCAACACTTGTAGTGGCTGCTTCACTTGGATTACCACCAAGAGTTACTTGTAACTCAAGGGGTGTAACCTCCTCAGGTTGTGTTGGTGGGTTAGCAAAGATTGATATAGCAGGCCCAGTCTTTTGTTGAGGTATATTCTCATGAACAGGTGATTGAGAAGGATTAGTTTGTGCCTGGCTCAAATCAATTGCATCCAACAGAATTTTTGTATTTGGTGGAATTGTGGATGTAAGGGCAGGTGTAGAAAGAGAATTTGCCCCGGGCATTGGGTTGTGGATGATGGAAACAAGTGCTTCCAGAGCATCATGATGTGGTGTCCCTATTTGTACAACCTGTTCTTTTTGAGAAGAAGCAGGAGGAGTTTCAGCCATGGTTTGAGATATTTTTACCAACTGCTGTGAGGAAATAGCAGCAGTGGTTTCTTGTGACTTTTGTTTTGTCACAGGCAGTTGCTCTGGTATCTCATCCTCCAGAGTTGCCTTTTTGGTAGGTTTTGGGGGTTTTTGAGTTTTCTTTTTCTGTGGCTTTTTGGTGATTATAGGTGTGGGTTTCAAGGCAGTTGTTTTGCTACCTTGATCACCTTGAGCAGTGGGCTCAGCAGCAGATACCTGAGGAGCAGTGTTTGCTGCTAAATTCTGCTCAGGCACCTCTGCTTGTGTTTTGCAAGGTGTTGACATTCTTGTAAAAGTTTCAGCAGTTAAGCTGTGCATTTGGAAAAATTCACCTTGGTTTATTACAGAAATATCATCCTTACTGAATTTCTTTTCAAAATAATAGCTTAGAAATCTTGGAAACAGTAAGAATGATTTTGTTTCAACATTTTTAACTAAATCATTGAAGATTTCCTTGGAATATTTAAAATTTTCTTCTTGAAGAATAGCATATCCCAAGTTTTGAATATTCAATGGTATTTCATTAAAAGAAGTGGTTTTATTTGAAACACACATTAGGAGGGTATGAAATAAAAATCTTGTTGCAGGAGGGAAGAAACCTTTTTGTAAGGTATCCCTCTTCATCATTGTGTCTGCATACCCTCTTTCAATGAAGTCAATTTTTAACTCATTTTTGGAAAAGAACTTTTACCTTCCTGATCCTTGAGTTGAAAGACTTCCGAGATGGATTGTGGTATGATTTGGACAGCTTTACCCTTTAGAGAGGAGTTGATAGTAGTAACAGTTTCACCTTGTTTTTCAAGGGTTGCATTTTTCCAAAACACTCTTTGCTTAGCCAAGTAAATTGGTTCATCTGCTATCAATAAAGTTTTGTACTTTGATGCAGAGATGGTATCAATGATGGAGTCGAAAACATCGGTGGTTCCGGGTTTTGTGAGAAGACCCAGAAGATTGTGAGATGTTTTATGCGGGATTTCGTTGGGTTTAGCCTTTTGAGAGGCTTCTTTGGAAGATGATTTTGAAGTGGATTTTGCAGAGGGCTTCGATTTAGTCATTTTTGAAGAAGACGATCGAAGAAATTTTTGAAGGAATTTGATGAAATGCGAAGAAAACTGCTTTGAGAAGAGAATTTTTGTGAATTCAATTCGACAGTAAAACCTTGTTTGGGTTTTGAAAGGGGGTTTTATGGAGAAAAAGTGAGTGCTGACGTGGCAGTAGTTACAAAAGGTCTGACCACTATGTACTGTCCACGTGCCACCCCTGGTGAAATGAAGGACAGTACTTTTGTGAAAACTACTGGTGAAGACAGTGGTTGCAACGGTAATGGAGGCAGTGGATGATTTTTACTATCAGTGGATAGCATATCAGTGGATACACCACTGATTTTGAACAACAGTGCTTATCAGAAATATGAAGGAACAGGGGATAACTTTCAGAAGTGGACAGACTTTTGAAGTAAAACAGACTTTTGAACCCATCAGTGGTTATGGCAGACTTTTAAGGATTTTAATGAAAAATTCATTTTTAGCTATTTTTAAGGAGGGATTTTTGATTTTCTGAAAACATTTTAATGCTTTTATTCATAGAAAATCAGGATTTTGCCTGTTATTCCATGTTTAGCATGCCAATCCTAGAGATCAAGCTTTCAAAGGTGGATGTGTCTAATGCTTTGGTTAGCACATCTGCCAGCTGATCCTTAGTTGGAACATGATGCAGAGAAATCAAACCTTTTTCATAGCAATCCCTCACAAAGTGATGTCTGATGTCGATGTGTTTGGTGGTTGAATGAGAAACTGGATTTTTGATGATATTTTCTGCTGCCTGGCTATCCAACATGAGTGGTGTCTTCAAGGCAGCGATACCAAAATCCAGCAGCTGATTTTGAAGCCAAAGCAGTTGGGCTGTATAGCTTGCAGCAGCTATATATTCTGCCTCAGCAGTGGATGTGGAACCAGCTGCTTGCTTTTTGCTTTGCCAAGACACTAAGCAATTGCCTAGGAATTGGCACCCTCCTGAAGTGGACTTCCTTGTCTTGTCACATCCAGCAAAGTCACTATCTGAGAAACCTGAAAGCTCAATTTTACCATCAGCTGGATACCAGATACCAAGTGTGGGAGCACCTTTTAGGTATCTGAATATCCTTTTTACAACAATAACGTTTGACTTTCTTGGGGCTGATTGGGATCTTGCACAGACACATGTTGCAAACATGATGTCTGGCCTAGATGCAGTTAGGTACAATAAAGACCCAATCATGCTTCTATATAAGGTCTGATCAACCAAATCATCCTTTTCATCAGACATAACTAATTTATTGGTTGCAATGGGTGTACTGCATGGCTTACAATCATCCATGTCAAATTTCTTTAAAAGTTCTTTGGCATATTTGCCTTGATGGATGAAAGTGCCATTTTGCAGCTGCCTTACTTAGAGACCAAGAAAGCACTGGAGTTCACCCAATGCACTCATTTCAAACTCAGCTGTCATGAGTTTCCTTAACTCTTCACACATTTTATTACATGTGCTTCCAAAGATGATGTCATCCACATAAATTTGGACAATCATCAAATATTTCCCTCTGCATTTTAAAAACAGTGTTTTGTCAATTCTGCCTCTGGTGAAACCAATGGAAAGTAGAAAGGTGGAAAGAGTTCGATACCAGGCCCTTGGTGCTTGTTTCATGTGACACCTGTGTCACTTCAGCCATCATACAAATACCAAACCAATGAAATATTGTATTTCATACTTGGGATTTGTATAAACATGTGTATCATTTGCACATATCAACTCTTGTTCGATTTCGGGCTTTAGATCGCTTTCTGGAGGGTTATAAGCGCACTGCAGCGTAAATATAACCAGTTTAATGCAACAAACACTCCGGAATAGTGACATAGGCTTAACATACCTTAAGTAACCTTTACATAACTTAGAAATAAGTTTTGGAAGGTTTGGTATGCCGAAATCAAGTTTATTCGCTTACAGGGACTAAAATCGACAAACTGCGAAAGTATGCCGATTCGTACTATAACGAACATCCCGGAACTTGACCATAAGTTAAACATACCCTAAATATCCTTGACATAGCTTAGAAATAGGCTTTGAGGTGTTCGGTGTGCTAAAATAAACTTTTGGGACATTCAGGGACTAAAAGCGTCAAAAAATGCATAAGTTTGCATTTTCGCTCATATCTTACGTTCTGAATACATCCGGACATCCAAAAATTTATGTAAGCATCCTTATATTACGCCTTTGTGTTTGGCATGAGAAAAATCCATTCGTCGCGCAATTTGGACCGTTTTTGCGTTCGTTACGACTTCCGTCGTAATTAACCGAACAACGCAATCATACGGCCAAACGAACCGACATCCGGAATATTTTTGAGCACATTTTAAGTTCCCTATACTTTAACTTCATTTTAGAGCTTTGAAATAGGGTTAACGGGGCTTAAACGTGTCAAAAATGAGCCAAAATGCAAGTTTTGCAAGTTCAGGGGCTAAATTGTCATTTTTGAAAGTTGCTGGTCTGCAGGTCCCTTAAGGACCGTATGGACATGTGCTTACGGTCCGTAAGCAGTCACAGATCACCAGTATTTCAGAAACATTGAATCTGGCCTGTTCCAGCAGTTTTGATGGTTTTAATCCCTTGTTTTCAATACCATTTGATGGTTTTCATGTTCCCATTGTATTCTAATACCTTGGGCCCAAGTGTAAGGTTGAGATTCAAGCTCGATTTTCGAGGAACGATCCTAACGGTTGTGGATTTCCTATAAATACCCACTTGCTTTCACTTGGTTTCCTCACATTTGATCTGATTCTTGCTCTCTAAGTGGAAGTAATTGCTTCCTACTTAAGAGTGAATCGGGTCCAAGCTTGCGGGGACCATTTGTAAGTATTCCTTCGTTCTTTTCGTTCGTCTCTATCGTTAAAGTCAAACTGTGTTTGACTTTCTGCTTTGACCAGTTTATGGTCAACGCGAAGTTCGTTTGAACTTCCTAACATGAGCGTAATCACGATGGTTATAGTCCCTAGTGACTATACCTACTGATTACCACGTTATCTAGGCTCAGTGACGAGTCGTAGTTTCCGCCAAAATGCGTTTTCTCGCGTATTTTGTAACCAAACTACTCTAGGGTATTAAAACCGGTTGTTTTAATACCAAACCTGTTTTCTAACTTTACTAAACATGTTCTAGCATGTTTAGCTCGTCGCTTTTAGATTTGTGCTTGTTTAGGGTCGTAAAGGTAAGCGATCTAATCAATCGCTTATACTTTCGAACCCGACCCATTTGGTCGATCATTAGGATCCGACCAAACACTTTAGGTGACCATAGTTGTATAGGGAATAACCTTCCGAGGTTATACCTTATGGTCACATCGTTTAAGTAGTTGTATGATAAGTAGTTCTTATGCCTTAGGTAAATTACCAAAATGCCCTTTTTGCACCAAAATTTATTTAAAGCATATGTAACCTAAATTTTGACATCTAAACTAATTAGGTAACTATATTAGACATGTTAAGGCATATTTTACTTGTCATAGGACTAGTTAAGCGGTCCGAACGCGTTTTACGCGAACGACGCGTTAAAGTAGCATAAGCTACCTAAACGGGTCGTAATGGGTCGTAAGCACTTAGGTTAGGTTTCATTCTAGTATGTGGGCTTTGATTAACCATATCATATGAGTTCCAATACTCATTTGGTTTACGAAACCTCATACTATCCAATCCCCCGATTTAGGTCCGGTTATTTATGTAGTTATCTATATAGGGTGCCGTTTGATTTCCGTGATCCCTCTAGCTTTGCTTGGTTGTTGTTCAAGACTTCTAAGCACCCTCAGGTGAGTACATAGTCCCCTCTTTTACTGTTTTCCAAACATTTTGGGGTGAAACACATGTGCCTACTTGTTACTTTCATGCTTTTCATGTTTTCATATCATATACTTGCTATTTTCATTAGTACACTATTAGTACACGATTTCATTATGTTTTGCTCTGTATGTTTACTTAACATGCTAGCACATTGTTTTACATCACATTTCTTTTGCTATGTATGTTTACTTAACATGCTAGCACATTGTTTTACATCACATTTCTTTTGCTATGTATGTTTACTTAACATGCTAGCACACTGTTTTACATCACATTTCTTTTGCTATGCATGTTTACTTAACATGCTAGCACATTGTTTTCACTACTTTTTCTGCTATGTATGTTTACTGTGCATGCTAGCACATTGATTTACATGACTTTTCTACTTTGTATGTTTACTTTGCATACTTAGTACATTTGATTTACATTTACCTTTTTCATGCTATGTATGTTCATTTAGTCCATACTTAGTATATTCACATCACATCACATGCTTACATTCGGTAAAACATTTGGTTTGTTTAAACGGTTCTTTTACTACATTCATTAACATTAGCTACGCCGCTCGGTAGTAAGTAATGGTACCATAGGACTTGACAAATCCCGTTCCTGACATCCTAGGTTTGTTTGGGTGTAAGGAATGACTGAATCCGTGAACATTTTCACTTTGATAACCTTTACTCTAAAGTTATCCTGCTGTCTCAAGGCTTGAATGTATTGCGTTTAACATACCGCATAAGTGTTTATATCGGTATAGCATGCACATCCACAAAACATAACATTGATCTAAACTGAGCTTTACTTCAATACTTTGTTTTGTGCATTTCACTTGCCATACATGACTTTTTGATACATATTTCACTTGCCATACATGACTTTTTGTTTACACATTTCATGATTACATTTGACATAGACATTTTTGACATGGTTTTTACTATGACATTTGAAAAATGGTTTAGACATGGGCAATTTACATTGGTGGTTTGTTTGGGTAAGTGATTTGAGTAACGAGACGTGTGTAATGTGATAAAGCATGGTGGATACGCCGCTGGTACTTCCTATATATAAGTGCTTGTATTATATTACATGTCGTAGCGTTATTTAAATCATTCAGTTTGGACTTATACATTTTATACAAATAACATATTTTTCACAAGACATTGCTTTACAAAACAGTTTGATTTATACAAATTCATTTTACTGGGTTATTCATTTAACCTTACATTATTCTTTTAAATATACATATCTATCATCGCTTTTCAAATGATTTATAAAGCAAAACATTTTACAAGGATCATGACTGACTTTTGTTAAACAACTTTTTCTAAACTTATAAGTCCTGAATCCTAAATCAATAAAACCTATGTACTCGCCGGCATTTTTATGCTGATGTATTTTCACATGTGTTTCAGGTACTATAGTTGATGATATTGATACATGCTCACGTAGGATTGGACGAGGCCTTAGTGACATTAAAAGATGCAAGACTAGTTAATTATGTTATACTACTTTGTTTGTTAGGACGTTGTAACTCTTTATATCAATAAAACAACATTTCAATTTTCCATGTGTTATGAAACAATGATTCTGTTACAACACTCCCCGACGATTCCGCCACGTTTTGTTGTTTTACGTGGTCGGGGTGTGACAGAAAACTTGGTATCAGAGCTCATGGTTATAGGGAATTAGGTTATTAGTAATGCTTTGACCTAGTCTATAACCTTCCTAGGACCTTAACGCGAGTTTACTTGCGTTTAGTCATAAAACAATACCGTCACTTATTAGGTGACAACCAGAACAAGAACATAAATTTGATCCGCTTTGAAAACTAATCATCTGTTCTAGGATGATTGATTACTAGGTTTTGAACCCTTTGTTATAAGGTTTTGAACCCTTCCAGTTTGACTCATATTTGGCTTAGTGCCTTTCGAGTTTTCAAAATCCCGTCAAAGTTTGGGTCTAAATGATGTGAACACGTGCAAACTGGAAGAGTGAATGCCTGTACTCTGAGTTTTCTTTCTAAGGCTAGAGTGTTCGTACAAATCCGCAGTATCGGACCAGTCACTCTTACCTGGGAACTCTTGGGGTGAGTGTTCACTTATAGGGGAGCATGTCTTCAGCGATACATTATTATGACCCGCTTGCTTTGATTTGTCACTGCCTCATTTGTTTGCCTTAGGTAACAAACAAATGATCGCAATTCGTATGCATTGCCTTTCTGTTTGTTTATCCGATAACATTTCATTTGTTGCTTCCTATGTCTTTCATTTTCCCCTAGAATGTCTCTTTACCTCAGCAACGGTCAAATGACCGAGAAAACAGCCAAATTTGCCCAGCAAATAGGAGAGGTAATCCTGAAGTCTGTGGATTTAGGTATCGCCATGTCTCGTCTAAAAAATAGAGCCACTCAAGAGTCACCGCGGGAAGCAGAAGTCGAGCCTGCACCAAAATCAAAGAAGCGTAAAGCTTCAAGGAAACCCGCTGCTGTCACATCAAATCAAACGGGACCTAGCCAAGTGGCAACACCACTAGCTAAGAAGCCCTACAACGGAACTGCACCGATATGCAACAAATGTAACGCACACCACTTAGCTCACCTACAGTGTCGTTTGTGTGCATCATGTGGGCGACTCGGTCACCTGGCAAATGCTTGTCGATTTACCCCAAAGCAAGGTGGTCCAAACCAACCTCAAGTAAATCCTGCACAAGCTCGTTCTTGCTACATCTGAGGCGAAATGGGCCATTTCCGAAGAGATTGCCCGAAGACTGTCAATGCAAATCCAACCCTTGGATGAGCATTTGACTGAGCAAAAGATATTGATGTCTTATGCGTTTGTTTCTTCTGTTTTCTTGTATTGTGAAACAATCTGCCTTGTTCATAAATAAAAGTCGTTGTTCGCATTTCTAATATACAAATGTAGTTACATATGTGTATGGCATTTCCCTATGATATCTACATCAAGGAGCTATGCTCTTTACAAACTACTCTTGTGATTCTCCCTTTCAAGTGATCACTCATGATTTCCTCGAAAATTTTAAGTACTCGTTTCATTCTAGAGACGAAGTACAAGAAATAAAGCGAAATTATGAGTAATCGTGCTTCTGCACATCTGTGCCTTTGAACCTTTGGTTAGATAACTAAGGTTATTTTCAAATCTCATACCTATTACGTTCTGATTTATCAACATGCATAACATGAGTTTTCAAAACAACATTCATAATTTCAAAAACATTTTATATATAGTTCGAAAACATTTTTAATATAGTATATTTACTTAACATATCAAATGCATGATTTCAAAAGCATGTCTATATTTTCAAAAAAAAAAAAAAAAAAAAACAACCTCCATGATTTCAAAAACATTGTCCATGTTTTCAAAAACAACCTTCATGATTTCAAAATGTTATTAATACAGTATAATTACTTATACCAAGTGCATGATTTCAAAAGCATCATTCATGTTTTCAAAAACCTTATACATAATTTCAAAATTCATCTTGCATGATTTTAAAACATTTTTTTATATATACCTACCTAACACACCTACTTTATGATTTCAAAAGTATTATATAAGGTTCCAAAAACATTGAACACGTTTTAGAACCCCATGCATAGTTTTCAAAGTATTTTCCTCATTCATTGACTTAACCTTCAAATTCCGCTTCATATGTCGCCTTGGCATATCTAGCATCTCAACTTGATAAGCATTTTATATCTCATGTTTTGATTTGAGCACATCCAGTGCAAGGTTTCAAAACACCCTCAACTTCTAAAATCCATATGGGATCTTTTTATCTTCATAATTAGATCCTTGTGGATATTTGTCATTCAAATCAGAATCCTTAATTGGATTCCTTGTGTACCTAAATTCGAACATCTCGATTCTTTATAATCGAAATCGAATTTCCTCTTTAAGATCTTTCTATTTTCATAGTTAGATTCTTGATAATGTTTAAAGCACCAATCAAAATCCACTGATTGGATACCTGGTGTGCTTTAAATACATGTGCTCTGTTAGCAGAACAAATTAACAAAATCATGACAAGTTTAAAATCAAGATAAACAATTTTGTGGTTATGTGACTATGTGTTTATGCATTTTGCGTTTTCTTTTATGCATATTTTGTGTTTTATACTCTGGATATTCGTTATCCAAATCCTCGTAGAACCTTTCATATCTTCATATGAGGGATTCGTAGTAGGATATTCATAAGGTACTACCTTAAATCCTTAATGGGCTTCTATGTAATCGTTAAGACCCTTGGATTATATAGTACCATTCCATAATTCAAAGAGACCCCTTTTAGTGGTCTAGTCAAAAGATTGATTTAGAATCTGGTTAAGAATGACATATGGTGATATAGCTGAACAGACTCTTGGTAGTCTATTTAAATCATTCGTTGATTTAATTAAAAGACCCTATGGTGGTCTAGGCACAATCATCACCGGCTCATCCATTGTTTCCTTCCCCTACACATTATAAGATGCACTACGTGACTATGCAAGGAATTACGTAATTATGGATGCATACATAATTACAAAGTTCAGTGCACGGAAACCATGGTAAGACTTATTATGTGTAAGAACCAGTAGTGGCAATCATAACAAAATGTGAACAATGTAATAGAGGTACGGTGGACGCACCAATAACGCTTTATATACTTGTATATAAGTGACCCTCTCACATTGCAAGCATGATGTTATTTAAAGTTACTAGAAGTTCAGGATTCTAACCAGTGTTGTTCGATCTTTTCAACTTCATGTTTCAAGCTCTCACAAGTTTCCTCTAAATAAATTTCGGGACGAAATTTCCTGAAGTAGGGGAGACTGTGACACCTGTGTCACTTCAGCCATCATACAAATACCAAACCAATGAAATATTGTATTTCATACTTGGGATTTGTATAAACATGTGTATCATTTGCACATATCAACTCTAGTTCGATTTCGGGCTTTAGATCGCTTTCTGGAGGGTTATAAGCGCACTGCAGCGTAAATATAACTAGTTTAATGCAACAAACACTCCAGAATAGTGACATAGGCTTAACATACCTTAAGTAACCTTTACATAACTTAGAAATAAGTTTTGGAAGGTTTGGTATGCCGAAATCAAGTTTATTCGCTTACAGGGACTAAAATCGACAAACTGCGATAGTATGCCGATTCGTACTATAACGAACATTCCGGAACTTGACCATAAGCTAAACATACCCTAAATATCCTTGACATAGCTTAGAAATAGGCTTTGAGGTGTTCGGTGTGCTAAAATAAACTTTTGGGACATTCAGGGACTAAAAGCGTCAAAAAAATGCATAAGTTTGCATTTTCGCGCATATCTTACGTTCTGAATACATCCGGACATCCAAAAATTTATGTAAGCATCCTTATATTATGCCTTTGTGTTTGGCATGAGAAAAATCCATTCGTCGCGCAATTTGGACCGTTTTTGCGTTCGTTACGACTTCCGTCGTAATTAACCGAACAACGCAATCATACGGCCAAACGAACTGACATCCGGAATATTTTTGAGCACATTTTAAGTTCCCTATACTTTAACTTCATTTTAGAGCTTTGAAATGGGGTTAACGGGGCTTAAACGTGTCAAAAATGAGCCGAAATGCAAGTTTTGCAAGTTCAGGGGCTAAATTGTCATTTTTGAAAGTTGCTGGTCTGCAGGTCCCTTATGGACCGTATGGGCATGTGCTTACGGTCCGTAAGCAGTCCCCAGATCAGCAGAATTTCAGAAACATTGAATCTGGCCTGTTCCAGCTGTTTTGATGTTTTTAATCCCTTGTTTTCAATACCATTTGATGGTTTTCATGTTCCCATTGTATTCTAATACCTTGGGCCCAAGTGTAAGGTTGAGATTCAAGCTCGATTTTCGAGGAACGATCCTAACGGTTGTGGATTTCCTATAAATACCCACTTGCTTTCACTTGGTTTCCTCACATTTGATCTGATTCTTGCTCTCTAAGTGGAAGTAATTGCTTCCTACCTGAGAGTGAATTGGGTCAAAGCTTGCGGGGACCATTTGTAAGTATTCCTTCGTTCTTTTCGTTCGTCTCTATCGTTAAAGTCAAACTGTGTTTGACTTTCTGCTTTGACCAGTTTATGGTCAACGCGAAGTTCGTTTGAACTTCCTAACATAAGCGTAATCACGATGGTTATAGTCCCTAGTGACTATACCTACTGATAACCACGTTATCTAGGCTCAGTGACGAGTCGTAGTTTCGGCAAAAATGCCTTTTCTCGCGTATTTTGTAACCAAACTACTCTAGGGTATTAAAACCGTTTGTTTTAATACCAAACCTGTTTTCTAACTTTACTAAACATGTTCTAGCATGTTTAGCTCGTCGCTTTTAGATTTGTGCTTGTTTAGGGTCGTAAAGGTAAGCGATCTAATCAATCGCTTATACTTTCGAACCCGACCCATTTGGTCGATCATTAGGATCCGACCAAACACCTTAGATGACCATAGTTGTATAGGGAATAACCTTCCGAGGTTATACCTTATGGTCACGTCGTTTAAGTAGTTGTATGATAAGTAGTTCTTATGCCTTAGGTAAATTACCAAAATGCCCTTTTTGCACCAAAATTTATTTAAAGCATATGTAACCTAAATTTTGACATCTAAACTAATTAGGTAACTATATTAGACATGTTAAGGCGTATTTTACTTGTCATAGGACTAGTTAAGCGGTCCGAACGCGTTTTACGCGAACGACGCGTTAAAGTTGCATAAGCTACCTAAACGGGTCGTAATGGGTCGTAAGCACTTAGGTTAGGTTTCATTCTAGTATGTGGGCTTTGATTAACCATATCATATGAGTTCCAATACTCATTTGGTTTACGAAACCTCATACTATCCAATCCCCCGATTTAGGTCCGGTTATTTATGTAGTTATCTATATAGGGTGCCGTTTGATTTCTGTGATCCCTCTAGCTTTGCTTGGTTGTTGTTCAAGACTTCTAAGCACCCTCAGGTGAGTACATAGTCCCCTCTTTTACTGTTTTCCAAACATTTTGGGGTGAAACACATGTGCCTACTTGTTACTTTCATGCTTTTCATGTTTTCATATCATATACTTGCTATTTTCATTAGTACACTATTAGTACACGATTTCATTATGTTTTGCTATCTATGTTTACTTAACATGCTAGCACATTGTTTGTTTTACATCACATTTCTTTTGCTATGTATGTTTACTTAACATGCTAGCACATTGTTTTACATCACATTTCTTTTGCTATGTATGTTTACTGAGCATGCTAGCACATTGATTTACATGACTTTTCTACTTTGTATGTTTACTTAGCATACTTAGTACATTTGATTTACATTTACCTTTTTCATGCTATGTATGTTCATTTAGTCCATACTTAGTACATTCACATCACATCACATGCTTACATTCGGTAAAACATTTGGTTTGTTTAAACGGTTCTTTTACTACATTCATTAACATTAGCTACGCCGCTCGGTAGTAAGTAATGGTACCATAGGACTTGACAAATCCCGTTCCTGACATCCTAGGTTTGTTTGGGTGTAAGGAATGACTGAATCCGTGAACATTTTCACTTTGATAACCTTTACTCTAAAGTTATCCTGCTGTCTCAAGGCTTGAATGTATTGCGTTTAACATACCGCATAAGTGTTTATATCGGTATAGCATGCACATCCACAAAACATAACATTGATCTAAACTGAGCTTTACTTCAATACTTTGTTTTGTGCATTTTCACCTATGGTTTAGTTGATACATATTTCACTTGCCATACATGACTTTTTGTTTACACATTTCATGATTACATTTGACATAGACATTTTTGACATGGTTTTTACTATGACATTTGACAAATGGTTTAGACATGGGCAATTTACATTGGTGGTTTGTTTGGGTAAGTGATTTGAGTAACGAGACGTGTGTAATGTGATACAAGCATGGTGGATACGCCGCTGGTACTTCCTATATATAAGTGCTTGTATTATATTACATGTCGTAGCGTTATTTAAATCATTCAGTTTGGACTTATACATTTTATACAAATAACATATTTTTCACAAGACATTGCTTTACAAAACAGTTTGATTTATACAAATTCATTTTACTGGGTTATTCATTTAACCTTACATTATTCTTTTAAATATACATATCTATCATCGCTTTTCAAATGATTTATAAAGCAAAACATTTTACAAGGATCATGACTGACTTTTGTTAAACAACTTTTTCTAAACTTATAAGTCATGAATCCTAAATCAATAAAACCTATGTACTCGCCGGCATTTTTATGCTGATGTATTTTCACATGTGTTTCAGGTACTATAGTTGATGATATTGATACATGCTCACGTAGGATTGGACGAGGCCTTAGTGACATTAAAAGATGCAAGACTAGTTAATTATGTTATACTACTTTGTTTATTAGGACGTTGTAACTCTTTATATCAATAAAACAACATTTCAATTTTCCATGTGTTATGAAACAATGATTCTGTTACAACACTCCCCGACGATTCCGCCACGTTTTGTTGTTTTACGTGGTCGGGGTGTGACATTTCAGGCCATACAAAGCTTTATTCAGCTTGTAGACATGATTTTGATTAAATGGATCCTCAAAACCTGGAGGTTGACAGACATAAACCTCTTCTTGAATCTTACCATAGAGGAATGCACATTTGATATCCATTTGATACACCTTGATGTTGTGGTTGACAGCAAAGGCCAGAAATAATCTGATTGCTTCAAGTCTTGCAACAGGGTCAAAAGTTTCATCATAGTCAATGCCCTCTTCTTGTCTGAAACCTTGAACCACAAGCCTGGCTTTATTCTTGACAACAATGCCCCTTTCATCAGTTTTGTTTTTGAAGACCCACTTTGTGCCAATAGGACTTACACCCTCTGGCAGTGGTACAAGCTCCCATACTTGTTGTCTTTTGAACTGTTGGAGCTCCTCTTGCATGGCTTCTACCCAGCTGTTGTCTTTCAGTGCCTCTTGGTACTTGACTGGCTGATGGAGTGATAGAAAACCAGCAAAAAAACAAATGTTTTGGGATTGACTTCTTGTGAGCACTCCTTCATTGATGTTGCCAATAATTTGATCTGATGGATGAGATTTCAAGAAGATGAGCTCCCCTTGGTATGGAACAATGGCATTGAGTGGTGAGGGCTGCAAATGTGTATCATCTGAGCTAACCACTGCTGGTGATGTGACAACTCGTACTTTAGACCTATCTTGTAACGTTACGTGAGCTACTCTAATTGAATGAATACATGTTTACGTGATATGTGTTCCTATTGTATGTTACGAGTTAAATGCTTGTATGTATATTACTTGAACTCAAACCGCACAACATGAACAAAACACACAACACCCACCACTCGCACAAGCCCTTTGGGCCGTAGAACTTGTAACCGGACTTTAAGGCGACCCGGGTGAAGGGTTCGGCCCATCCCCTACTCGTATACAATTGAGATGTGATTACCATCTCACACTTTTACAAAACACAATACATACACAAGAACCCTAGCTCTCTAGAAGCCGGCGGCAATCACCTTGTACCTCGAAGCTCTTTGAATTCGTTTTCTTCCAATCGGTTAGTGTGTTTATGTTTGTGTTCATGGTTGATTAATGATACGATTCATATGTGAAATTACTCATGTTCATGCTAATCGGTTTGTTCTTAATGTTTGTATACCGAATGATTTTAATCGGCAGTATGGTTATTATGATCGATTATGTATTGAGAGATAGTGTTTATGATAATCGGATCACATGTATGCTTAATAATGCTCATACGATTGGATTGCATGATCTAGAGTAGAACTGAATGCATAGTAATCGGTTGAGATATGGTATAAGTCGGTTGTATGTTAATATTTGGGTTGATGTTCATGCTATGTTTAGTCTAGGGTTCATAAGAATTAAGGTTCGGAAATCCCTGTTTGATCGATATTGTGTTAACTGCTTTGGTGGAATTGTGTTAATTGATTTGGTGTATGTTTGGAAACTTGTTAAATGATTGTAACCGACATGCTAAATTATGGAAATCAGGAAAGTTGTTACAATCTGCTTGTATCGACCAGGGTTGCGAGTCGAGAACCCTCAGTCTCGACTCGAGACCACCTTATCAAAACAAACAACACAAACCGAGACCACGGTTGCGGGTCCGGTTGCGACTCGAGACCGTGTGATCTCGACCTGATCATGACAACCCGAGACCTGCATTTGCGAGTCCCGTTGCGACTCGAGACCTGACTCGTGACCACCTAGTCTCGAGTGATTTAGGCACAAGTCGAGACCTCCTTTTGTTGCGACTCGAGATCCCTAGTCTCGACTCGAGACCAGCTACACATGCACACTGTTTGGACTTGCACTGTCACGAGCCCAATTGATTGGGCCGGATACTTGGACTTGTTTACGTGTCTACTATTGGACTGCTATGAATACTTGTGCATGCCATGATTACATTTGCCACAATACGTGTAGAACCTATGTGCTATATTCGAATACGAACCTAACTTATATGGTAACCATGGTAGGACGTGGTTAACCACCAAATAGCTTGATTTAACTTGTCTGTGTATCTTCCGAGCAACCCAAGGTGAGTTCACACTCTTACCAAGGCATGGGATTCCCGGGGTGTTGGAAATGGGATTGAAAGGATAAGGTTGAATAGATTCATACGGATGCCATTACTAGACTACCATACCATCGTCCTCGGTTGTGCAGGATACATACGTAAAACCTACGTATACCTAAGTTACTCACTGTCCTCAGGTTGCGAAGGACACTCACTTAAAACCTACGTGAACGGATACTCACTACTGCCTCGGTTGTGTTAGGCACTTACGTAAAACCTACGTAAACCCCCCCACGTACCCCTATCCTCGGTTGTGAAGGATACTTACGTAAATCCTACGTAAATTGTACGTATTACTGTTCTCGGAATATGTAGAACACTTATGGTAACACATAGTCTAGTGGATTAATAACATGGGAAGCCCCCACCAATAGAAACCTATATCGGCCCAGTAGAGCCACCTGATACTCATGAACTTACTATTGCGCATTTACTTTCTGTGAACTCGCTCAACTAGTTGTTGACTCTCTGCTGCATGCCTTGCAGGACCTTAGGTACTTTTGGAGCTTGCACAAGGAGGGGCGGGTCGTTGTGGGCAAAGGATCGTGGTTAATTATTAAACACTATTGACATTTCAAACGTTAATACTTATGTTGGGTTTTCTACATTAATGCTTCCGCTATATTTACTTTGTTGGTTTTGATAAACACCTTTCGTATTGATGGATAACTTTTACTATTTAATTACATGTTCAATATGATTGGTGGCTTGATCCTGGTCATGTCACGCTCCCAAGCGGTGGTACTCCGCGGGTGGATTTTTGGGGGTGTGACAGATTGGTATCAGAGCCATTGGTTATAGAGAACTCGGTTTTAATATGGGAAACGTTTTATTAAAACCAGACTATAACCAGAACAGTGCTCTCAACGATCCACAACGACGCTTCGCTCCACGTGCAAGACTCGACATCCTAGGTAATATGCTTTATGTTTATTACCTGCTTGCTAGAAACGTATAGAACTTTGCTCGTAGTACGCTTAGATACACATGACCCTATTACATGAGAATACCTACGTGCTTACACTTTTCTGTCATCGCCCTACTCGCGAACCATTCTTACTTACACTACCTTTACTATGAAGATCATGTCCGGACGTGTGAACATGACTCAAGCCCAGTTGGCGGCTCTCATCCAAGAACAAGTTACTGCGGCACTTGCAGCGGCAAACGCAGGAGGTCAACACGTTCAACAACCTGTGTGTACCTTCAAGAACTTCATGGACTGTCGTCCAAGTACATTTGGTGGCACTGAAGGAGCGGTTGGACTCCTCCACTGGTTTGAAAAGCTCGAGTCTGTGTTCGAGATGTGTGAATGCACTGAGGCTCGCAGGGTGAAATACGCCACTGGCACGCTAGAAGGAATAGCACTAACTTGGTGGAACGCCCAAGTTCAGATTTTAGGGTTGGCAGCTGCTAACGCCACACCCTGGAATGATTTCAAGGAACTGATCAAGAGAGAGTACTGCACTCGGGAAGACATCCATAAGTTGGAGGACGGGCTTTATCACTTGAAGATGACTGGGTCAGAGATCGAAGCTTATACCAAAAGGTCAAACGAACTGGCCGTGCTGTGTCCAACTATGGTGGACCCTCCAGTTAAGCGCATTGAGTTGTATCTCAAAGGGTTGGCGCCAGAGATCCAGAGCCATGTTACGTCGGCTAATCTTGATAACATCCAGGCTATTCAACGCCTCGCTCATCGCATCACTGATCAGGCAGTGGATCAGAACAGACTGCCTAAACGTATCAGCGCTACTGCTACCGTTACTACTTCAGCTACTCCTACTACTCCCAGTGACAGCAAGAGAAAATGGGATGGGGATTCCAGCAAGGGATCAACCTCAGTTCAGTCTCAGACCCAGCAGCGGAAGACTGACAGTTACCAGAGTCCTGGTCAGCACTCATCGGGTAGTCACAGGCAGGGCGGATATCGCGGGAACCTCCCAAAGTGCAATAACTGCGGCAGACACCACAGTGGCCAGTGTAACAAGGGTCGCTGCCAAAGATGCCTCAAGATGGGTCATGAGGCCAAGGATTGTAGAAGCCCTCGGCCTGCGAATCAGAATCAGCAGCAGCCACAAGCACAGCAGAATCAGCAGCAGGGCAACAAGGGATGTTTTCATTGTGGTGCAGAAGGTCACTTCAAAAGGCATTGCCCTCAGCTAAATAGGAACCAGAACAACAACAATCACAACAATCAGGGCAATGGCAACAACAACAACGGGGGAAACAACAACGGCAACGAGGCAAGGGGTCGTGCGTTTGTGTTGGGGCAGGGTGATGCCAGGAATGATCCCAACGTCGTTATGGGTAAGTTTCTTCTCGACAACATTTATGTTACTGCTTTGTTTGATTCGGGTGCGGATACAAGTTACATGTCTTTGAAAATGAGTAAATTGTTAAAACGTACATCAACACCCCTAAACACCAAACACGTCGTAGAACTAGCTAATGGTAAGAGTTTAGAAGCCACGCAAATAGTCAGGGGTTGTAGTATCGTCTTAGCCGGTCAAACATTCTCGATTGACCTTATTCCCATAGTCTTGGGAAGTTTTTATATCGTTATTGGGATGGATTGGTTATCCCAACATCAGGCAGAGATCTTATGCAGTGAGAAGATCATTCGCATTCCCCGTACTGGTCAAGAACCTCTCGAAGTTCAAGGCGACAAGAGTGGTGCTGTGGTTGGCATCATCTCTTTCTTGAAGGCTCAGCAATGTTTGCGGAAGGGTCATACCGCAATCTTGGCACTCCTTCCAGATGCATCAACGAAGGAAAAGAAATTGGAAGACATTCCAGTTGTACGCGACTACCCTCAGGTGTTTCCTGAAGACTTACCTGGCTTACCGCCTCATCGTCAGGTCGAATTTCAAATCGAGCTCGCTCCAGGAGCAGCACCATAGCTCGCGCACCATATCGTCTAGCTCCATCAGAACTGGAAGAACTGTCGAAGCAGCTACAAGAGCTCTTGGAAAAGGGCTTTATTCGTCCGAGCTCATCGCCTTGGGGAGCTCCAGTACTTTTCGTGAAAAAGAAAGACGGTACGTTCAGAATGTACATCGACTACCGTGAACTGAACAAGGTAACGGTGAAGAACCGTTATCCTCTTCCACGCATAGATGACTTATTCGACCAGTTGCAAGGGTCGTGTTACTACTCCAAGATAGACTTAAGGTCAGGGTATCATCAGCTGAGAGTCCGGGATGAGGACGTCTCCAAAACCGCATTCAGAACTCGCTATGGTCACTACGAGTTTCTTGTCATGCCGTTTGGGTTAACGAACGCGCCTGCAGTTTTCATGGATCTTATGAACAGGGTGTGCAAACCCTATCTTGACAAGTTCGTCATTGTTTTCATCGACGACATTCTGATCTACTCCAAGAGTCAGGAGGAACACGAGCAGCATCTACGCCTTATTCTGGAACTCCTACGGAAGGAGCAATTGTACGCCAAGTTTTCAAAATGCGACTTCTAGCTTCGTGAAGTCCACTTCTTAGGCCATGTAGTGAACAAGGATGGGATCCATGTCGATCCATCCAAGGTAGACTCGATCAGAAACTGGCCTGCACCACGTACGCCAACGGAAATACGCCAATTTTTGGGTTTGGCGGGGTACTACAGACGGTTTATTAAAGACTTTTCAAAGATTGCTCAGCCGCTTACACTACTGACACAGAAGGGTGTCACCTACCGTTGGGGCAACACGCAGGAAACTGCTTTTCAGCACTTAAAGGATAGACTTTGCAGTGCACCTATCCTCACATTGCCAGAGGGCACGGACGATTTTGTGGTCTATTGTGATGCATCCATCCAGGGTCTTGGATGTGTGTTAATGCAGCGCGACAAGGTCATTGCTTACGCTTCGCGCCAACTTAAGATACATGAACGAAATTACACGACGCACGATTTAGAGCTGGGAGCTGTTGTTTTCGCGCTCAAGATATGGCGACACTACCTGTACGGTACCAAGTGCACAATTTACACCGATCACAGGAGTCTCGAGCATATCTTCAGGCAGAAGGAATTGAACATGCGTCAACGACGATGGGTTGAACTACTTAACGATTACGAATGCGCCATCAAGTACCATCCAGGCAAAGCCAATGTTGTGGCTGACGCTCTCAGTCGGAAAGACACTTTACCTCGGCGCGTGCGAGCGCTGCAGCTTACGATTCAGTCTAGCCTTCCTGCACAGATACGAGATGCACAGGCAGAGGCATTGAAACCAGAAAACGTAAGGGCAGAAGCCCTACGCGGCTCACGACAGCGGTTAGAACAGAAGGTAGACGGTGCCTACTATGTAACGGGGCGTATTTGGGTCCCACTTTATGGCGGTCTACGCGAGCTGGTAATGGATGAAGCTCACAAGTCTCGCTACTCGGTACACCCAGGGTCGGACAAAATGTACCACAACATCAGAACTACTTATTGGTGGCCTAGCATGAAGGCCCACATCGCTACTTACTTTGGCAAGTGCTTGACCTGTGCGAGAGTCAAGGTGGAATACCAGAAAGCAGCGGGCCTACTTCAGCAACCCACGATACCGCAATGGAAATGGGAAGAAATTTCCATGGATTTCGTTAGAGGCCTACCTAGATCTCAGCGTGGGAATGATACCATATGGGTGATCGTGGATCGACTCACCAAGTCTGCACACTTCCTAGCTATAAAGGAAACGGATAAGTTCTCCACTCTCGCAGACATCTACCTTAAAGAAGTTGTTTCGAGGCACGGGGTGCCCACTTCCATCATTTCGGATCGGGATGCACGATTCACGTCAGAGCTATGGCAAGCAATGCACAAATCCTTCGGCTCACGGTTAGACATGAGCACAGCATATCATCCTCAGACGGATGGGCAGTCTGAGCGAACAATCCAAACTCTTGAAGACATGCTTAGGGCATGCGTTATTGATTTCGGCAACGGCTGGGAAAAGCATTTCCCTTTGGTGGAGTTCTCGTACAATAACAGTTATCACACTAGCATACAAGCCGCTCCATTCGAGGCATTGTACGGACGTAAATGCCGGTCACTTCTCTGTTGGGCAGAGGTGGGGGATAGTCAGATTACGGGTCCAGAGATTGTAGTGGACGCCACAGAAAAGATTGCACAGATACGACAACGCATGGCGGCAGCACGCGACCGTCAGAAAGCCTACGCGGATAAGCGTAGAAAGCCCTTGGAATTTCAGGTCGGGGACCGGGTTTTACTTAAAGTCTCGCCCTGGAAGGGTGTGGTCCGTTTTGGCAAACGGGGCAAACTAAATCCGCGGTATGTCGGACCGTTCGAGATCATAGAGAAAATAGGCAAAGCGGCCTACAAGCTAAACTTACCAGCTGAACTCGGCGCAGTTCACAATGTATTTCACGTGTCGAATCTGAAGAAGTGCCTATCAGATGAGACCCTTATCATTCCTTTTAAGGAACTCACTATCGACGAGCGGTTGCAGTTCGTCGAGGAGCCAGTTGAAATCACGGACCGGGATGTTAAGGTCCTCAAACACAAGAGAATCCCTCTTGTCCGAGTTCGTTGGAACTCCAAACGTGGCCCAGAGTACACCTGGGAACGCGAAGACCAGATGACGGAAAAGTACCCCCAGTTATTCGGAACCAATGCAACCACTACTGAGGCTGAAGCTACTACTGCGGAATTTCGGGACGAAATTCCAGATCAACGGGGGGAGGATGTGACACCCCAGGGAAACCAGTGAACAATATAACTTACCTAGCTTCCTCAGTGAGTGCGTACCAAATTTCGGGACGAAATTTCTTTTAAGTTGGGGATAATGTGACAACTCGTACTTTAGACCTATCTTGTAACGTTACGTGATCTACTCTAATTGAATGAATACATGTTTACGTGATATGTGTTCCTATTGTATGTTACGAGTTAAATGCTTGTATGTATATTACTTGAATTCAAACCGCACAACATGAACGAAACGCACAACACCCACCACTCGCACAAGCCCTTTGGGCCGTAGAACTTGTAACCGGACTTTAAGGCGACCCGGGTGAAGGGTTCGGCCCATCCCCTACTCGTATACAATTGAGATGTGATTACCATCTCACACTTTTACAAAACACTGTAGGTCCCCCTTGATGTTATGGATCTTCACAGAATCGTCTATCTAACCTAGAGTGCAGAATCCTCTAGATCAGATTGTAGCAGAAAACGTGTAGAACAGCAAATCACTTTCAACCGGGTTTCTATTGATTATCAAACAAACGTATTACAATCAATCAAACCCTAACCCTAATTTTCGTCCAAGCCTAATTGCTCTCACGAAAATACTCTCTCACAAACTGTTTTGGCTGATTAACTGATTAAACCCTAAAGCCTAGCCTTGTTTATATACCACAAGGTTTACAAGTGGGCTAGGGTTTCCTACATGGGCAAAGCCCAATTCGTTCCCCCTTGACCCAAATGGGTTTAGTTTAGCCCAAACTCTATAATCTCACTATTACAAAGCTAAACCCGCTAACCGTTTATCGTATAACTAATTACAAGATATCCAAAGACCAAATCTAAGCTGTTGTCACAAACATGCACCAACAAACACAATACACACACAAGAACCCTAGCTCTCTAGAAGCCGGCGGCAATCACCTTGTACCTCGAAGCTCTTTGAATTCGTTTTCTTCCAATCGGTTAGTGTGTTTATGTTTGTGTTCATGGTTGATTAATGATACGATTCATATGTGAAATTACTCATGTTCATGCTAATCGGTTTGTTCTTAATGTTTGTATACAGAATGATTTTAATCGGCAGTATGGTTATTATGATGAGAGATAGTGTTTATGATAATCAGATCACATGTATGCTTAATAATGCTCATATGATTGGATTGCATGATCTAGAGTAGAACCGAATGCATAGTAATCGGTTGAGATATGGTATACGTCGGTTGTATGTTAATATTTGGGTTGATGTTCATGCTATGTTTAGTCTAGGGTTCATAATAATTAAGGTTCGGAAATCCCTGTTTGATCGATATTGTGTTAACTGCTTTGGTGGAATTGTGTTAATTGATTTGGTGTATGTTGGGAAACTTGTTAAATGATTGTAACCGACATGCTAAATTATGGAAATCAGGAAAGTTGTTACAATCTGCTTGTCTCGACCAGGGTTGCGAGTCGAGAACCCTCAGTCTCGACTCGAGACCACCTTATCAACACAAACAACACAAACCGAGACCACGGTTGCGGGTCCGGTTGCGACTCGAGACCGTGTGATCTCGACCTGATCATGACAACCCGAGACCTGCATTTGCGAGTCCCGTTGCGACTCGAGACCTGACTCGTGACCACCTAGTCTCGAGTGATTTAGGCACAAGTCGAGACCTCCTTTTGTTGCGACTCGAGATCCCTAGTCTCGACTCGAGACCAGCTACACATGCACACTGTTTGGACTTGCACTGTCACGAGCCCAATTGATTGGGCCGGATACTTGGACTTGTTTACGTGCCTGCTATGAATACTTGTGCATGCCATGATTACATTTGCCACAATACGTGTAGAACCTATGTGCTATATTCGAATACGAACCTAACTTATATGGTAACCATGGTAGGACGTGGTTAACCACCAAATAGCTTGATTTAACTTGTCTGTGTATCTGCCGAGCAACCCAAGGTGAGTTCACACTCTTACCAAGGCATGGGATTCCCGGGGTGTTGGGAATGGGATTGAAAGGATAAGGTTGAATAGATTCATACGGATGCCATTACTAGACTACCATACCATCGTCCTCGGTTGTGAAGGATACATACGTAAAACCTACGTATACCTAAGTTACTCACTGTCCTCAGGTTGCGAAGGACACTCACGTAAAACCTACGTGAACGGATACCCACTACTGCCTCGGTTGTGTCAGGCACTTACGTAAAACCTACGTAAACCCCCCCACGTACCCCTATCCTCGGTTGTGAAGGATACTTACGTAAATCCTACGTAAATTGTACGTATTACTGTTCTCGGAATATGTAGAACACTTATGGTAACGCATAGTCTAGTGGATTAATAACATGGGAAGCCCCCACCAATAGAAACCTATATCGGCCCAGTAGAGCCACCTGATACTCATGAACTTACTATTGCGCATTTACTTTCTGTGAACTCGCTCAACTAGTTGTTGACTCTCTGCTGCATGCCTTGCAGGACCTTAGGTACTTTTGGAGCTTGCACAAGGAGGGGCGGGTCGTTGTGGGCAAAGGATCGTGGTTAATTATTAAACACTATTGACATTTCAAACGTTAATACTTATGTTGGGTTTTCTACATTAATGCTTCCGCTATATTTACTTTGTTGGTTTTGATAAACACCTTTCGTATTGATGGATAACTTTTACTATTTAATTACATGTTCAATATGATTGGTGGCGTGATCCTGGTCATGTCACGCTCCCAAGCGGTGGTACTCCGCGGGTGGATTTTTGGGGGTGTGACAGGTGACTTTGATGACCCAACAGTGGCTTCAAAAGGTGGTGGCATAGGGGGTGAAGGTGTGGACACATGTTGACTTTGGTCCACTGTTTGAGGACTTTTATCAACAGTGCTTGATGATGTGGAAGCAGTGGTTAATGGGCTACTTTGGTCAACAACTGTTGAGGTAGCAGTGGTTGAGCTTTGACAGCTGTTTTGGACATCTGCTGCTCTTCCCATTGTGGCAGACTTTTGTTGAGAAATGATGATCTCATACCCATAGTGTGGTGATGAATTTTCTGATGGACCTGCCATGTTAGTCTTGACAGCAGTATTTTCAAAAGTGAATTTTTCAAAACAAACAATTCTACAGGGTTTGCTGGGATTTTCATTGATGAAAGTTCATTGAACTTTACATTCAAAGTCTCTTCCACTGCTTTGGTCCATGTGTTAAACACTTTGTAGGCCTTAGCAGTGGTTGAGTATCCCAGGTGGTATCCCATATCAATTTTGGCTGCAAACTTTGAGATAGAATCTTTTAAGTTTAAAATGAAACATGGGCAACCAAAAACTTTGAAATATGAGATTAATGGCTTTATTTTATACAGCAGTTCATAAGCAGTCTTTTGATGCCTGGGGTTGATTAAAACTCTGTTTTGAACATAACAAGCAGTGTTTACTGCCTCTGCCCAAAAACTTAATGGCAAACCTGAATCTGCAAGCATGGTTTTGGCCGCCTCAATCAAAGTTCTGTTCTTTCTTTCAACAACCCCATTTTGTTCTGGTGTCCTTGGAATGCTGTACTGCCTCACAATTCCTTTTGACACACAGAAATCATCCAACTCCTTATTCCTGAACTCTGTGCCATTGTCACTTCTGAAGATTTTTACTGGAAGGTCAAACTGCTTTTCAACCTGTTTCACAAAGTCTTGCAGTATGCCTGCAGTCTCATCTTTTAAGTGTAAAAAGTAAGTCCATGTAAACCTAGAGAAGTCATCAACAATAACCAAACAATATCTCTTTTTCTTGAGACTCATGACTTTCACTGGGCCAAACAAATCCATATGAACCATTTGCAAACATTTGGTTGTTTTGGACTCATCAATGGATTTGTAGGAGCTTTTATGTTGTTTTCCTTTTAAACAGGAAACACAATGCTCAGGACAGGTGAACAGTTTTTGAGGTAAACCCCTTACCAGACCCTGTTTGGAAATGGCAGTGATTGTCTTAAGATTTGTGTGCCCCAATCTTCTGTGCCACAGTTCTGTCTCTTTGTTTGATGCAGCTGAGAACAGGCATGCATCAGTTCTGGGACACTCTTTTGACATATCAACAACATAAACATTGCCACTTCTTTGAGCAACAAGTTTAGTTTTGCCATTTTTGATTATTGCTTTAATCTTTTCAACCATTTCTGGTCCAACAATCCTACAACACTCCTTTGTGAAGAATGACCCATACCCCTTATCACTCATTTGTGAGACACTCAGGAGGTTGCATTTCAGATTGTCTATCAGATTGACATTTTCAAATTTTACATTTCTAGACTGAACTGTACCAGACCCCAGAACCTTCCCTTTGTTATTATTCCCAAAGGATATATCACCCCATCCATGGATTTTGAAATCTTTGAGTAGGGCTTTACATCCTGTCATGTGCCTGGAGCCTCCACTATCTACATACCAAAGACTATCTAAGCATGCAGAAGCTCCCTGCACATGAAGTAAAAGGATTAGTTCATTAAGGTCTCCAAAGCCAATAAGGCTTTGGATGGGGTCTCAACAGTATCTGGGATGGTGGCAGATGCATGGACAGTGATTAGCTCAGGGGTTTGAACATTTTTGGGAATTGTTTTTCTCTAACCACTGTTGGGGGTCTTGGCCAATCACCTGTTGATAACCAAAAGGATGCCTATTCACTCTTGGTTTAGAGGGCTTTTTGTAAGCCTCATAAACATGTGGGATCCTTTGGTATGATGGCTGTGCTTTACCTCTCCTGAATTGATTTGCAGGAGGTGCATCAGTCACTTGAACATCTATTTGGACAGATGTTTGATTCAGCTGTTTTGTGACAGCTGTTTGGACTGGGACAAACAGTGGTTGTTTCTTGGTGAATTTGACAGATGATGCTGATGAACTTAAGGATGTTTTTGCAATGTACTCATTCTTTTTCTCATCAAAGTTTTTGAGATACACACATTCCTTAGTTTTGTGGTTATTTTTACCACAGATGGTGCAGCTTTCAGCAGGTACAATGCCACTTGTTTTGTTTAGATCATGTGCTTTTAAATGAAAATAGTCTTTTGTTAGATGATTCCTTTTTTCACAAAAATCACAAAACCGATTTTTAATCTTTTCTCTCTTCTTCCTTTTCTCAGATTCCTTTGCAACAGAGTTTTGAACCACTGTTGGGATATCTTTGATAGGAATGATCTTTGCTTTTGGAGCTTTTACACCATAAGTGGTTATGAAATCCATTAGTTTAAAGTTTTCCAGGATGTCACACTCATCAGACCATGTGGGTTTAAATTGGTATTTCTCAATCTCCTCAAAAGTTGAGGATCCCACAGATCTTTCCAGAGTAATTTTGTTACCAAGTTTGTCAGTTATTTTAACCTCTTGGCCATTCTTGTTGGTTGGTATTATTTCAGATGAACCAGCTTGTTTTTCAGCAGTGTTTACAAGATCATCATATTTTCTATATCCTATACCAAACTTGACATTGCTTTCAAGCTGTTTGCAAGCACCCTTTACAAGATTCCACCCATCTTTCATAGGTGATCTGGGTGGACTCCAACTTCTTTTTGCAAACTTGGTATTTTTCTACCATAGTTTGTTGTTGAGTTTTGGTTATGCTCTGCTCTTCTTTGAGACTGCTGATCTCTTTATCTTTTTCAGCTAATTTGTTTCTAAGTTCTTTTAATAACTTTTCAAATTTGACTTCATCAGACAAGACTTTATCCCTAAGGTTTTCATTTACCTCTTTAATGTTAGCAAATGCAATAATACATTTGTCTGAACACAGTTTTTCAAGAACTTGAGGTGATACATTGGCAGCCATCATGGCACAATCACATTGATGATCACCTTCATCATCTGCTCTCCCTTCTTCCTCACCAGCTTTCTTCACTTCTTCTTTCTCTTTGTCTTCCTTGGACCAAGGGTCAAACATTGGTTCAATCAGGGTTTCTAAATTTTCTCCCAGCAGTAGTTCACCAGCAACTGCAGTAACCACTACTTCAGCAGCTTCATCCACTGTTTCAGCACTTAGCTGTTCACCTTCAGTTTCAACCCCTTCTGGTATTGACTCTAATGCCATCAAACAAAATTCATCATTAAAATTTTCATTAGATGCATAGAGTGCAAAATTTTCATTACCAAGTTCATCAGGCAAGCTGCTCCAGTCAACAAAGCCTTGGGTAAAGAAACTTTGTTGGTCTAGTTGTACAACTGTTGGAGCAGCTTGTTGAGGTGCAGCAGGTTGCACTTATGCCTGAGGGACAGGGGCTTGAACATACTGAATTTATGGAACAGTGGTTTGAACATAATGCACTGGCACAGGGGTTGCAGCATAGTGAGCAGTGTTAAAACATTGGTTCAATCAGGGTTTCTAAATTTTCTCCCAGCAGTAGTTCACCAGCAACTGCAGTAACCACTACTTCAGCAGCTTCATCCACTGTTTCAGCACTTAGCTGTTCACCTTCAGTTTCAACCCCTTCTGGTATTGACTCTAATGCCATCAAACAAAATTCATCATTAAAATTTTCATTAGATGCATAGAGTGCAAAATTTTCATTACCAAGTTCATCAGGCAAGCTGCTCCAGTCAACAAAGCCTTGGGTAAAGAAACTTTGTTGGTCTAGTTGTACAACTGTTGGAGCAGCTTGTTGAGGTGCAGCAGGTTGCACTTATGCCTGAGGGACAGGGGCTTGAACATACTGAATTTATGGAACAGTGGTTTGAACATAATGCACTGGCACAGGGGTTGCAGCATAGTGAGCAGTGTTAACATGTGCTGCAGGGGTATATTGGGTATATTGTGCAGTGCTTTGATGTTGAGATCTAGGGTTTGAGCTGGGATGAGTTATTATTGGACCAGTGGTTTGACTCCTGCATTCCCTAGCAAAATGACCTAGCCTATTGCACTTGTAACATTTCAGTTTTGATTTATCCAACCCCACCCTTAAATTCCCATGAAGCCCTGGGAATTTTCTCCCTGTTCTTTTGTAGAATTTGCTTGTTCTAACACTAAGCAAAGCCAATTGATGCAGAATGTCCATCTCTTCTAAGTCAGTGGGATCAAAATGTTGCAAATCATTTAGTTCAAAGCACAAGTTATCTGACATCTGGTTTTCACAATTTGCAGTGAAAGCATAATTTGCAGAGTGAGGATCAGAGTTGTTAAAACCAGCAGTTATGTTAATAAAATGATCAAAACTCTGATCCTTACTGCTGCTACCAGATTCTTCCTGACCAAACAGAGCTGTGCTGCCAAATGAATAGTCATCAGCAACTTCACCAGACTCTTGCAACTTCCTTTTCTAGTTTAACTCCCTTTCATAGGTCAGGAGTCTACCATGGAGTTGGGTCAGGGTCAGATCTTTGAACTCAGCTAAATTTCTGGTGACAAAAGCAATTGTATCCCACTTTTCGGGTAATGATCTAAGGAACCTGCTATTTTGAGTTACATTTGGAAATGTAACTTTAACAAGCCTTAGTTCACTAATGAGACAGCTGAAACGTTCAAATTGTTGGGTTAATGATTCACCCTTGATGTGACAAAATGTTTCATACTGCTGATTCAGAATTTCCCTGTTGTTTTCAATAACCTCTTCCGTCCCCCCAAATTGTTCCTTCAATGCATCCCATAATTCTTTGGCACTGTTATAATGTAACAACCCAGCATAGATTTAATTTGGTAATGCAGATGCTATGATGGTAAATGCTTTGGCATCGAGTTCGAACTTTTGAAAATCAGTTTCAGTATAGTTTTCAGTTGGTTTAGGAACGAACTTCTTTGCATCCTCGGCACTTGGCACCATAGGAACATGAGGACCAAAAACAACAGACCTCCAACATCCAGTGTTCTGTTGAGCAAGGATGTGACCCACCCTTCTCTCCCAGATGTTGTATTCATTACGTTTAAGCATGGGTGGTTTGAAAAGAGAGCCAATGTTATTTTTATCATCTTGTGATTGTGACGTCATCCTGGTTGTTTTACAGGCACTGATTAATCAAATTTAATGGTGATTAAACCTTGCTCTCTTTTTCAAAGAAACGAACAAACTATCAGTATCAACGATTGCGAGCTGAACTATTTATGTCAAAATGATTGTTAAATCAAATTTGACTGTCCAAGCTCTGATACCAATTGTTAGGATCTGAGTTTGGATTGATTGTGATTTGTGTTTGAATTAAGATGAACAATGAAAGAGTAGTGTAGCGTAAATTAGATGGAAACAAACTTTTCACAATTAAACAGGAGAAATACTTTCAAACATACATTTTCAACAGAGAATCAAATGCTTAAATTTATTTCAAACTTTGATTACACTTGCATGTATGCTTACAAACTCCCCCTCAGCCCGAGGTCAGTAATTTGTTTGTGCAGGAAGAAGATGGTGAATAAGCTAATAGAACAGTACAGAGCATTGTTCTATTTATAGGCACGGGCAAACCACTGAAGCATCTAAGCTGACGTCACCATGAAAGTGACATTTAACCTCCTAACAAACTCTAACCTCTGACCTATACAAACACTGCTTATGCTAACTACTGATATTACAATACATTACATAAAATGAACAAAACTACTGCTACATCCTTCCACTGCTGTGAACCCAGCAGTACTTGTCATGATCAGCAGTGCTTGACTCAAGGCAGTAGATTGGCAGCAGGGCTTTAATTCTTCATCAGTCTTTGACTTGATCAGCAGTTGTAGGTCAGCAGTTTGTATGATCAGTAGATAGGAGGTCAGCAGATGTTGAAACCACTTTCAAGGGGAGAGACTTGTATGCATAACATCTGCTTATTCTGGATCCACTGTTCTGATCCAGTTTTGGCTTTAATTATCTGTTCCTTTTTCAGGGTTCAATCCCAACACTTATGTGTGTAACTAAATCAAGGTATGTAATTTGAAAACGTGTGTAAAAAAATGTTTGACAACATGTATAAAAAACGTCTTTATGCAATACACCACTATGTAAAAAAATAAAAAAAAAACATTTACGTTCGACAAAGTCAACATGCGTAAAAAACATTCGACTACGTGCGTTAAAAACATTCGACAACGTGCATTGAAAAAGCCTTCCGACACCACCCGTCGGCCGGTGTGAAAAAATATGTTTTACATTTGACAACTTGCGGAAAAAACTGTTTGACAACGTGTGTAAAAATAGTTTTTTACGCCTCTGATCGCTGGCCCGAGCTCCTCTTAATGTCACATTTAAATCTATTTTCGAAACATATGTAAAAACGTAACATGTAAAATAGTTTTTATGTACGTTTTTTTT